>NW_024412376.1:10709303-10741716 GCF_014898765.1 Herpailurus yagouaroundi | reverse complement strand
AAAAAAAAAACGTTGAAAAAAATTAATAATAAAAATAAATAAACGTTAAAAAAATTTTTTAAATAAAAAAGAAAAAGGCACCAGAGAGCTTGCTCTCTTGCTCTGTATGGACACAAAGGAGAGGTCATGTGAGCACAAAGTGAGATGGTGGCTGCCTACATGCCAAGAGACCTCAGAATGAAACCCTCCCTGCCGGCACCTTGACCTTGGACTTCCAGTCTGCAGAAAGCGGGAAATTTCTGTACCTTAAATCACCCAATCTGTGGTGTTTTGTTATGGCATCTCAAGCAGACTAAGACACCAATAGTCTATAACTTCATTTATTAAATAAATGAATAGGGGCACCTGGGTGACTTAGTTGGTTAAGTGTTTGACTCTTGGTTTCAGCTCGGGTCATGATCTCAGGGTGGTGAGTTGAAGCCTCACATTGGGCTCTGCGCTGACAGCATGGAGCCTGCTTGGCATTCTCTCTCTCTCTCTCTCTCTCTCTCTCTCTCTCTCTCTCTCTCTCTCCTTTCTCTGCCCTCGCCCCTCCCCCACTCACATGTGTGTGCTCTCGGTCTCCCTCAAAATAAATAAATAAACCTTAAAAAAATGAATAAGTCTGTGGAGAGCCCACATTTCTCTCCCACTACTATTCGTTTTCTTCTTTTATAGCAAAAGTCTGTAAGAGTTGTTGAGGCTCATCAACTCTACACCTACTTGGCCCATTCTCCTTTGAACTCATCTGATTCATGCTTTTGTCTTTATCCTCTCGGTGAAAATCCTCTTCCCAACGTCACAGAAAACCTCTGTGTTGCTAAATCCATAGATCATTCTACACCCTCACCATGCCCAACTTAGCAGCAACTGGCCCGGTGGCCCTTCCTGATGACACTCTCTGTCCTCGGCCTCTCGTACCCTCTCTTGCCTGGATGGTCTCACCTGCTATGCATATGGCTCCTGCTTGGTTTCCTCTGCAGGCTCCTCCTCATTTTCCTCATCTCTAAAGTCAGTCCCTAGGCCTCTGCTATTCTTCATGTAAAACCACTCTCTTGCTTATCTCAACTGGTCTTCTCTTCCCTAAATTATTTCTCCTGCAATCTTCCTCACGCGTGACCCTCTGGCCACAGTCAGCCATATACAGCCCTTAGAGGGGCTCACCGAGGGAATCTGGGCAGGTGGCTGTGTGCAGGCTACCTGGGGCTCTGGTTTCCATGTCGACGGAATGGTTACAGAGAGGCAATTGCCAGGCTGAGGCTGAAAGGTGCCCCCACCTGTGCTAGAAATTACAGGAAACCTCTCTCTCATCCTCCTGCAATGTCCCTCCAGGGCTCTTCACTGAGACAGCTTAGTATTGGGTATACTTTAAAGAAGAAATCCTCAAAGAAACATAAATTGAAAGTACATTCAGAGATGACAGGCAATAAATGGATAAGTGACCAGATGGTGAAATTCCAAACTCAAATTCTGAGCCTGTGATGTGCTTAATTATTGCATCAATTCAACTCACAGCACTAATGGGGAAGAAGTAAGACTCTAAGAACTGGGAATAATCCCAAGATAGGAACGCTTCCTTGTCAGGGAAAGATGTTTCTCTTCCTGTAAGCTGATGAACTTGTTCTTACCTTAGCGGAAAGCCCCACAAGAACCTCACCTGAAAGATTTGTCATGAGCCAGGTAAGCCAACTTCCTTCATGCCCCATCCTAAGTCCCCTCACTGCCTCTGGACTTGAACAAGGGCTAGGTCCCCACCATGCCCCAGCAGACAGGTTCCAGGGACAAACCTGGGAGGAGACACAAACACACACCAAACCTGCAAGATTCTGCTCGTTGATGTCCACAATCTGGTGATCATGCATAGAAATGGATTATCAGGGTACTAGACCAAGGACAGAAGGTTAAAATAAGACTTGGTGGACTGATGGGGGATACTTCCTAGAGATTTTGGTTTAGTCTACAAATTTGAATAGCTGGGGTGTGTATGAGTCAGGGTTCTCCCAAGAAACAGAAAAAATACTACACACACACACACATATATATATATATTCATATATATATATATATATATATATAATACATAAAATGAGACTTATTATAGGTATTGGTTCATATGGTTATGGAGGCTGAGAAGTCCCAGTCTGCTGTCTGCAAGCTGGAAAACCAGAAAGCAGGTGGTGTTACACACTGACAGTCTGGAGTCCAAAGGTCTGAGGATGAGAGGTAGGAACCAATGGTTTAAGTCCTGGTCTGAGTCTGAAGGCTGAAGAATCAGGTGTACTGGTGACCAAAAGCAGGAGAAAATAGAGGTCATAGCTCAAGCAGAGAAACTGAATCATGCTTCCATCACCTTTTTGTTCTACCCAGGCCCTCTACAGATTAGATGGTGCCCACCTGCATTGGGGAGAGTGATCCTCTTGCCTTCGTCTACTGATTTAAATGCATATCTCCTCCAGAGACATCCTACAGACACACTCAGAAAGAATGTTTTAGCAGCTATCTGGGCCTCCCTTAGCCCAGTCGTGTTGACACATAAGATTAACCATCACAGGGTGGTATTCACGGTTTGTTCAATGGTAGTCCATGCAAAGTTACCGTGAGATATCACAAATTAGTATAGTGGAAGGAAAGACTTGGAAAAATAGAAATGTTGGAATGGATTTTTTTATGCACAACCTTCCACCTTCTTCCTCGTATGAGAAAGCTCATGAGACACTCCCTTCTCCAAGGCCTTGAGAAATAGATTGGTGTGAGAGAGCTACCATCTTGATTACAGGAGCTGTGGGAAGTGGTTTGCAGCTTGGGTGCTGAAGACTTGAGTTAAGGGAACTTCTCAGTATGTGACACATCATCATCAGTCTTGACAGGAGGAACCAAGAAGAAGCCTCTATAACAAAGTAATAAATAAAATCTACAGCATGTTTCTGTGTGGTGGGGGGTGGTCATGGCATTAGAACCACCATCAAAGACCAGAATGATGCAGGGAAGATAATTTTGATGACCACCAAACTCTATCTAAGATGGATGGGTCTTGCGGAGTGTCAATGCATCATTGTAAACTTAATTAGGTGATTCTTTTTTTTTTTTTTTTAATTTTTTTTTCAACGTTTTTTATTTATTTTTGGGACAGAGAGAGACAGAGCATGAACGGGGGAGGGGCAGAGAGAGAGGGAGACACAGAATCGGAAACAGGCCCCAGGCTCTGAGCCATCAGCCCAGAGCCCGACGCGGGGCTCGAACCCACGGACGGTGGGATCGTGACCTGGCTGAAGTCGGACGCTTAACCGACTGCGCCACCCAGGCGCCCCATTAATTAGGTGATTCTAATTACAGATGTTATTCCTGATGGGATCCCTACTGCTGTCATTGCCAAATGCCCAGCTGTCCAGCAGCAATGACAAACCCCGAGCTCTAGATAGGGTGCCTGAGCCCAGAGGCTCAAATCATTCACCTGGTGGCAAGCTAATTACATTGAACTCCTTCCATAATGGAGGGGGTAGAAATTTGTCTTTCATGGAATAGATGCTTCTTCTGGAGGATGGGTGAAGGGGAAAGCTATAAATACCAACTCTAACCTCCAATCTTTTATAGCAGTAAGGAATGTACCAGCCTATATTTTCTTCCTTACTTGGTTAATTTGTTTTATTTTCTGCGAACCCCATTACTTTATATGCAGTGTGCTTTTGATGAACTTTATGATTTACTCCATGGGAAACAGAATTTCAAGATGACGTTGTGTCAGGATAAGAGCAAGGATGGGCATTGCCCAGAGAGGCTAGATATGGAGCTGGACAGAGTAACTGATGACTCCTAGGGATACGGGAGTAGAGTGAGCACTTTTATTTCTGTGTGGAATGACTGCCTCACATTAGTGTTCGAAATGTGTTTTCTTAGATTCTCTGTTTGTCCAGTTGGCCACCATTACTCACAGGGCCTAACTAATGGGCAAAGTTGTTCACATCATCCTTGTGATCCAGTTTTCATGGAAGTACAAAAATCATATTACAAACCCTCCAGTCAGTCCCGAGTCGACATCCCCAGCCACTTTCCTTTTTCTCTCGCATACAAAGCCAACACTCCCCCTGCACAAAGCACCCCACAACCGGGTACCAGACAACTAGAGGCTGTCCCTATGCCCACAGCCTGCCCAAATTACTCAGACTATCCGATCCTAAACTGCTTATCCTGGCCTGCCTTGTCTCTTCTGCAGAAATTCCGGTAAATACCCTGAGCCCTGCTTTCTCCTTTGCCTTTTCTGTCCCCTGGCTGGCACTGGTGCTTCCCCATGTGGCCCCGCATGGCAACTGTGGTTTTTATTTCTAGGGATCTGTGGGTATAAACTTCTTCCTTCACGACAATCATTCTCATGTCTGCATGTCTTGCCATACCCAATTAAAACACATTCTGGGTACAACTTTTAGAACAGTTAGATGTAAGCAATTCTTTTCCCCAAAGTGTAATTATGGAAAGCTGGGTGTGCATCAATGTTAGGAGCCAGAAAGCTAGATTTTGGGGAGCTTCGCAGCATTTAAACTCCTTTCAACTATTTTGGGAATGTTCCCACCTTGAAGGTGGTGGAGCCCACTTCCCACAAGGAGCCCGAAATGCCAGATTCCTGTGTCCTCAACCTTCCTTGCCCCTAGTTCATGGGCACATGCTTAGTCACATGCATCTGTGCTGACCTTTGTGCTGGGAGCCGGTGCCACAAAGGAGCAGGGATAGAGGAGAACTAATTCCGGCAGCAGCAGGAGTGCCTGGCTTCCAGGGACAGCAGCGACAGCGGTAACAGTGACAGACGCTGGAAGGTTTTGCATCCGGTTCTACAGCAGCAGGCCCACCATGCAGGTAATGGCTTGTGATTCGGGCTCTGGTCTGGCTGATGTCTCCCTTGTTCTCACCTGTGCCCTAAGCGGGTTCTCCGGCTTCCCAAGTGCTTCTGTGAACTCCCCATTGTCCTTTAGTAAAACCGTTTTCTGCTTAAATCATTCATAGGTTTTTACTGCTTGTCACCAAGAACCCTAGTTGGTATAAGCTATGATTACACACACACACACCTCAGTATGAAAGTACATATGGTGAAATATTAAGATTTGTCATTATAGATAGTGAGAATAATGAGTTTAATGAATTTATGAACTTGTATTTTGATAATGAATTATCAATAATGAATTAATGACTTTGTATTTTATGCCTTAATTTTCCTCAAAAGATAACACTAGCAATCACATGCATAGGTGTAAACATATATATTTGTATACATACATATCACATATATATCATATATTATTTCACAACTCTAAGTCCTTTATTTCTACTAACTCGTTTACTCCTCACAATAGGCCTGTGAGGTAGGTACCAGTATTCACATCCTTGTTTTACATACAAAGAAATTGAGGCACAGAAAGCTCTAGAGACCTATCTAAAACTACAAAGCTTTTTTAAAAGTGTAGTTGACATAGAATCTTATATTTGACTCTGGGTTTACAGCGTAATGATTTGACAATCACATATATTACAAAATCCTCACCACGATAGGTGTAATTACCATCTGTCACCGTACAAAGTTGTTATGAAATTATTGACTATATGGCCCTGTGCTGTACTTTTCATCCCTCTGACTTACTTATTTTATGACTAGAAGTTTGTACCTCTTAATCCCCCTCATCTATTTTGCCTGTCTCCCACCCTCACCCCTCTGTCAACCACCAATTTGTTCTCTGTATGTATGAGTCTGTTTCTCTTTGTTTTCTGTTTGTTTGTTCATCTGTCTTGCGTTTTAGATTCCACATATAAGTGAAATCATACGGTGCCTGGCTTTCTCTGTCTGGCTTGTTTCACTTAGCATAATACCCTCTAGGTCTATCCCTGTTGTCACAGATGGCAAGATTTCATTCTTCTTTATGGCTGCATGATATTCCATTGTATGTGTATATCACATCTTCTTTATCCATTTATCCACTGATGGACACTTGGGTTATTTCCATAATTTGGTTATTGTAAATAATGCTCCTATAAACTTAAGAGTGCATGTATCTTCTTAAATTATGTTTTCATTTTCTTCCAGTAAATACAAAGAAGTAGAATTGCTGGGTTGTCAGGTATTTCTAGGTTTAATTTTTTGAGGAAACTCTATACTGTTTCCCACAGTGGCTGCACCAATTTACATTTCAACCAACAGCGCAAGAGAGTTCCTTTTTTTTTCACATTCTCATCAACACTTGCTATTTCTTATCTTTTTTATTTTGGCCACCCTGACTGATAATCTCATTTTTGTTTTGATTTGTGTTTCCCTGATGGTTAGTGATGCTGAGCATCTTTTCGTGTGTCTATTAGCCATCTGTATGTCTTCTTTGAAAATGTTTCTATTCAGTTCCTCTGCATGTTTTTTTTAAATGTTTATTTATTTTTGAGACAGAGAGAGCCAGAGCATGAATGGGGGAGGGTCAGAGAGAGAGGGAGACAGAATCTGAAGCAGGCTTCAGGCTCTGAGCTGTCAGCACAGAGCCCGACACGGGGCTCGAACTCACGGACCATGAGATCATGACCTGAGCCAAAGTCAGACGCTCAACCGACTGAGCCACCCAGGTGTCCTGGATGTTTTTCAATCAGGTTTTTTTTTGTTGTTGTTTATTTATTTTTTGAGAGAGAGAGAGAGAGGGCAGGGGAGGGGCAGAGAGAGAGGGAGAGAGAAAATCCCAAGCAGGCTCCACACTGTCAGCACAGAGCCCAGTGTGGGGCTCAATCTCATGAACCGTGAGATCATGACCTGAGCCAAAGTCAAGAGTCGGACGCTTAACTGACTGAGCCATCCAGGTGCCCCAGGTTTTTTATTTTATTTTATTTTGCCATTAAGTTGGTAACTCATGTTCCATGTATATCTTGGATCCTCTTATCAGATATATCATTTGCAAATATCTTCCTCATTCAGCAGGTTGCCTTTTCATTTTGTTGATGGTTTCCTTCACCGTTCAAAAAAACCACACAGCTTTTAGAGAGCAAAGCCAGAAATCAAACCCTGGCGGTCGTGCTCGGGGCCCTTTGCTTTTAACAAAATAAAGGACACAAGGTAACAAGCAGCTTGAGGGGGAGGCAGACCTCCAAGAGTGATGTTGGGGTCCAAGATGAGCTTACTTATGGACTGAGGGGAAGGATCAGGCCAGAGGAGAGGTGAAAGTATGAGGAAGCCTGGGGTATTTAATAGACGAGGATCCTATCAAGACCACCGTGCAGGGAGGAGGGACAACACTCATGGTGCGAGAAGGAGGCAAGGGGTCTACAGTTTGGAGGATGACCTTGCTTCTCTGGGAAACTGAAGGCAAGGTCACCAGCAAGGAGGCTGAGGAGGTGACAGGCAAGCTGCAGCCAGACCAGGTGGCAGCATGGGTGACCTGTGGTCCTGCAGACAGCTGCCTGAGGGGAGAGGGGTTTTCCTCCAGGGGAGAAGGGGAAGGAGAGACCCATAGGCCGGCTGACTGAGGGCTCTGTCTTCAGTCCTATTCTACTTGAAATTCTACGGCTCTCTTGACACACAGACCCAGGACCCTGGAGATTCCCCCCACCTGTGGGTGACGTCAGGGGGTCCAGGCAGTGATCCCGGTGCATGGGGTCCTTCAGAGCAAAGAAAGAAGCATCTTCATAACTGGACAGAGGGAAAGCAAATCTGTTGTCTGTCCCCACTGGACACAGACTGAATAGTCACAGGCTCCTCCTCCCCTCGAGAGAGGGTGTGTGTGTGTGTGTGAGAGAGAGAGAGAGAGAGAGAGAAAGAGAGGAGAATGAGAGCACGAGTCTGTTTGCTTGCCAAGCCAGCCGTCCCTCCTGTGGACTGGCTTGGCTTTTACCTGCAGAAGCCCTTGTGCCGGGCTCTCCGTGTCGCCCTCTCCTATAGCACCTGCGAGGCCTCTCGGGCTGCCTGAGCTGGGAGCCCCAGGCAACGACCTGCCTACAGAACTTGTCCAGCCCTCCCTAGAAAGCCCCCTTGACTCTGAGAATCAGGTCGCCCTCCGCCAAGGGATGTCCAGCCCCAGCATCTGTTTGCCCATGAGATGAAACCACCCAGCTCTGCTCTGCGCCCGCCTTTCCGTCTTGGGGGGACTTTTGACCAGGACGACTTCCAAGCCAGGCTGGTTCTGCGTTCTTTCAAAGGACTTTCTTCCTCTGTGGCCACGGGTAAGGAGGGTGCCCCCCAAAGCACCTCTGGGGGTGGTGGGTGTGGGGACATTGTCGGGGTGGGGTCGAGGGGATTCTAGCAGATTCGCTGCTTCTGGGTACTTTAGGAGGAGAGTATGTCTAACCACTAGAAGCCGCCTGCCCCTAGAAAAACGTTGGTCTTCTGGCTGTCTCTGCTAGAGCTGCTCAGAGCCCAGTGCTGGTCAACCCCTTCCTCGGAGGGTAGCTGAGTCTCGGGAGTTAGTGGCTGTACTATATAATATCTGCTTCTGTGTCTTGATGACTACTGCTCCTTCGTTTGTCACTTATTTATTCGTGAAGTAAATATTCTATATCTTTTAGTGAAGGCTAATAGACATCGATGGTATTCACTGACTTGGAAGGTAGCAAGTTCTTCATTGCTGAGGTTTTACAGAGGCTGGAATTTGTGAGAGAAGCTTCCCACATCAGCTGATGTGCTAATCCAGATGACCTTTAAGATTCCACCTGACCTTGAGATGCGAAGCTTCTGTGGTTGATCAATTTATTGAGCAGAGCAGATATACAAGCTAGAAATATGCTCTCTCTCCCCTAAGTGCCTGGAATGAAATTACTTGTAAGAAGAAACAGTGTCATTTCCTCTAAGCGAGGGGCTTTCTTTGGGGGTAGTGACAGTTGGGAGAGAGCTGGGATTCTTGTGGTGGGGGAGGTGAGGGGATGCTGGATGGCAGAGAGGGGCTGTCGGGATCTAAGCAGGCTTTCTGGAGAAGGTGATACTTGTGAAAAGAATAGAATACGGCCTGGTGGGTGGGAAGCTGAAAATCAGCTGCAGTAGGAAGATGGACAAAGAGGCGAGCCCAAATCACCTTGACTTCATGGGACCAGGACTCAGGAGGTGGGCATGGGCATAGGGGGTCGTCTGGACACCCTCGTGTGTCAGCAACAGTAGTGCGGATGTTGATGTCTGAGCCCTTTCCATACACAATTTCTTTTGTGTAGATTTCCCCATGCACCTTTTACCCAGACCCACCTTATAAACAGGGACATCACCCCACAGCCACCCCCTCCTTCCCCAAACCTGCCAATCCAGCCAGTTAAAGGATCAAAGAATCCAGGGCTCTTTCTCTTTTAATATCTTTCTTAGGTGGAAGGTAACTCTAATTACTGTCAATTACCTGGGATAATTTCCCCTTTGGTTTCCAGTGACAAATTAATGAGATTACTTTTGTGGGCCAATTACAAAGGACGCAAATGTGAGGCATCTTGTAGGAATATATCCTCTAGAATCGATTGACTTCTATTTGCACATCTTCCATAGGGTCCAGCACATCTCTGGTTGGTTCCTTATATGATGCAATTTCAGCATGCCTGGATTTCCATTTCTTTTTCACCTATTGTCAGAAAAATCTTTTATTTAGTGCACTGGATTGAAAGGTGAAACGGGTCATAGCTTTGGGATTTTTGGCCATGATATGGGTTGGAAGGGGGAATGAGTGAGTCTGCATATAGAGGAAACTCCTAGAACCCTGGATCCAGGTGAACCAGAATTTGAGGTGGGACATCTTTCCTTCTCACCACCCATCTGCCACTGACCTTTACCACATTATGGTTTAGAAGTTGGAGACTCGAGGGGCTCCGGGGTGGCTCACTGGGTTAAACGCCTGACTCTTCATCTTGGCTCAGGTCATTATCTTACAGAGGAACCATGAGAGTTCATTAGGGATTTGAGCCCCATGTTGGGCTCCATGCTGATGGTGTGGAGCCTGCTTGGGACTCTCTCTCTTCCTCACCCTCTCTCTGCCCCTCCCTTGCTCACTCTCTCTCTCTTTCAAAATAAATAAATAAATAAATAAATAAACTTAAAAAAAAAAAATAGACGCTGAAGACCCGAGTTTGAGTCCCGACTATATTGATTTTGAACTATACATTCTTGAGAAAAATCTTTTCTGAATATCAATATTCTTTTAGTTCCATAAAAAAAGATAATAAAATCTCTTCCCCTTACCCTCCGAGGCCCAAATGAAGGAAAAGTATGAAAGTGCCTCGTAAACCTTAAAACTACACAAGCTTTGTAGATTGTTCTTAGAAAGATCTAGGCATTAACATCAAAGGGGACCCTGACATCCTCTTTCCCTGTTGCCTTTCCCCTTTGCCCTGCCCTGTTTTCTCATAGCTAACTGAAAACAAAGCAGTGAATCTTCATGGCTATGTCCTGGTGGAGAAAAACAATTTAATTTTATAGCTCCTCTGCATTTTAAAACAAGCAAATAAAACTTCTAGATGGTGGAGATGGTGTCAGGTAATAATTTGTCGCTGACATTCCAGGTCCATTAGGGAGGCACGGGATACGTAAGAATATGAAGACATCCGGGGTGGAAGAGGAAAGAGAGAAAAGGAACCAGAAAAGGAGTGCTGTGATTGTCAGGTTTTGAATGAGCGTAGATAGACCGAAAAACTCACCTGTTCTGCAGTTCCCCAGATGTTCATGACATCTGTTTTAGTTGGGCAATGCCAGGCTCTCTAAAATCAACTCAAGTCAACTCAAGCATCTCTAGTCTCTCAGATGCTTACCTGACATCAGACTCAGGGAAGAACTTCCCAGTGTGAGGAGTTGTAAAAAGCTCAGAAGGAACACTCTGGGGACTTGGGACCTCTCTGCATGGCTTTGAAGCCAATGGGACTAAATGAACAAAGTCATGCCTCACAGCAGGGGTGGAGGAGCAGAGGAGAGTCTACAACTTTTCTTCCATCCTTTCTTCTCTAATATGTCCTCCTCAGGGCTATACGTTCTCAATTCTTTGCCCCTACTGCCTGGCACACTGTTGTGTGTGGAAGAGGAAGTGGAAAGGTGAATGGGTAAAGAAAAGACTGAAGAATCAGATTATGGGAACAAGTGTCTTACGTCATCTTGCTCCCTAAACTAAGCCATAAGCCTGGGTCTCCCTCACAGATTCTTCCCGAGCTCTCTTCCACTCCTGGGCACTATTCATGGTGACCCTATATACCTGGAACCCACAGGCAAACCCCTGTTACAAGGGCTGCGCTTGGGGCTGAGATAACAGGCAAATGAGACACAGTCCCTATCCACAAGGAGCTCACGGTAGTGACTTCTGCTTCTATTCCAAAGCCCCTGACACCTTTTTTTTTTTTAAATGTTTATTTTATTTTTGAGAGAGAGAGAGAGAATGAGTGGGGCAGGGGCAGGGAGAGAAGGAAACACAGAATGTGAAGCAGGCTCCAGGCTCTGAGCTGTCAGCACAGAGCCCGATGTGGGGCTCCAACTCACAAACCGTGAGATCATGACCTGAGCCGAAGTCGGACGCTTAACCGACTGAGCCACCCAGGCGCCCTGCCACTGTCTACTTTTGTCTCAACTTTGGAGCCCATGCGAGGAGTTCAGTGCTACGATTTATTTCCTGTTCTCTCTTTTATCTCAACCCTAAGGTGATTCCCATGAACACGGCTGATTTTGGGGGGATGAATTTTGAGTATTTATTACCAGTTTTTTCCCAAGTATTTCTTTTTTAATTGTTGCAAAATATACATAATTTACTGTTTTAACCATTTTTAAGTGTATAGATCAGTGGCATCAAGTACATTCACAGTGCTGTGCAGCCATCACCACGGTCCATCTCCAGAACTTTGCATCTTCCCCAATCGAAAGTCTGTCCCCATTAAACACTAACTCTCCCCCCCCCTTCCCAGCCCCTGGTGGCAGTCCCCATTCTGACTCTATGAATTTGATTACTCTAGGTAGTCAGATCATTGCATCATACAATATTTGTCCTAAGGCCGTTTGGCTTATGTCACTTAGCACACTGTCTTCAGGGTTCTTCTCTGTCCATAGACGTGTCAGATTTTTTTTTTCCTTTTTAAGGTTAAGTAATATGGCACTGTATGTGCACACCACACTTGTTTATCTATTTGTCCACATTCGGATTGCTTCCAGCTTTTTTCACAGTTGACTTTGACAACTTGCACTCCATTCAGATGGAAGAATAGAGTCTTTAATCGACACCTACGTGAAGGATGAGAGCGGCTCCCCCCACACCCCGCCAAGAGTTGTGGGGGAGGGCATGTAAAACACCCAGCAGATGTCACTACCCAATTAAAAATACTTTATAATATTTAGTAGCTAATACATCCTTATGGTAGGAAATTTGGAAAATATAGCAACGTGTCAAAAAGAAGTAAAAATTGCCTCTAATTTCTGCACCCAGAGATAACACAGATGATGTGTATGTACAGAGAAAAAAAGACTAGAAAAGAGCAATTCAGTTGTCTGAGTCCCCTGGAGCTTCTATAACAAAAATCCCACAGACTGGTGGCATAAATAAACAAGGGACATTTATCTCTCGGAGTTCTGGAGGCTGGAAAGTCCAAGATCAAGGTGCTGGCAGATTTGGTGGCTGATAGGAGCCTGCTTCCTGGTTCAGAGATGATGCCTTCTCACTGAGTCCTCTCATGGCCGAGGGGAGAGGGAGAACTCTGAGATCTCTTTGCTAAGAACACTGATTCTATTCATGAGGGCTCCACCCTCTTGACCTAATCACCTCTCAAAGATCCGCCCCCCCCCCCCCCCGCCCCCACCTCCTAACACCATCACCCTGGGGGTTAGGGCTTCAAGCTATGAATTTAGTGGGGGAAGGGGACACAAAACATTCAGTCTACAGCATTGGTAACAATAGCTTTCTCCGGAAATTAATTAGCTGTGCTTTCTTCTGCCTGGGTCTCCTGTAGGGAAGCCTCCAGGAGGCTGGCCTCTGTACCTGCAAGGGCCTGAGCCCCCAGTCCCATCTGCCGCAGTTCATCTGTGCCTCAGGAGCTATATATAGACACACAGGCTGGGGCAGGCATCAGGCAAACATTATGCATGATGTGTAGCAAGATGTTAGTTCATGTATATATAAAGCTGGGCTCCCATTACAGAACTCCTAATAATTAGGCTCCAGAATTTGCGGTTTGGACAGAAGCTGCTCCAGAAGGAGTCTGTGTTGGGGGAGGTATCTATGGAAGAAGCTTCCCATTTTCCCATTGACAGGATCCTTTGCTTCACCCCACTTGGATCGTGGAGCCCCCCACCCCTCCTCCTGTCCCACCAGGAGAGCTGTGCGCTGTTCTCTTGATACTCATTAGATGTTTCAGAGAAGCCACCTTCTGGGGGCTTCCAGCCTTTTCCACCTGCCCTCTGGGGTTTTTGAGGGGGGGGGCAGGAAGGATCCAAGAACTGAGCGGGGTAGGACTGCTAAGTGAGGAAACCTGGGGCAAGGGTGAATTGCAGTGTGGCATGAGGGTAAGGGTGGCTGGTGGTCAGGGGCCATATTCTCCTGAGGGAACAGGAGATAAATGTAATTGTCAATTTCTAATAAGTCTTTGAATTGAAACCCAAGAAAATCAATACAGGAGCACCTTCTCTGCCCAAACACATTCTGGAAAAGCAGATTATAATACATATATTTCAGAACTGCCAGCACAGTGAAATTCACATGAAACCCCTCCCACACTCTCTCTCCCTCCAAGCTGACACAAGCCATCAACGCAGGAGGCTGTGGGCTCTTCGTGTCCCCATGACCCCATGCCTCCACTTCTCCTACCCAGCCCCCTGCACTTCGCAGGCGCTGTGGTGGTCATGATCCCTCGTGCTCCCTCCCTGCACCAGTCCTGAGGGGTAGGCAGGCAGAGACTGTTCTATCCTTGCACCAGATAATCCCAGAGGGCTTGAGTGCTCTGCCCAAGTCCTGAGTCAGGAGAGTGGTGGCCAGGATTCAGAGCCACATTCGCGAACTCCAGGAGGGCAGGCAGGGTGGGGGGACAGGCTTGAGGAGAGGTGGGACATCAATGATGGAATCGCTGCTCCAAGAGTAGGGGCAGAGTCGCCTGGCAGATGAGAATGGAACACACAGGAGAGGATGGACCCAGGGGCTGAATTTTAAAATCCCTTTCACTCATGTTCTTTTTTCTTTTTAAATTGCAGTAAAATATACATGACATAAAATTTACCATTAGTGCCATTCAAAATGTTGTGTAGACATCACCGGTATCGAGTTCTAGAACATTCTCATCATCCCAAAGGGAAACCCCATGCCCGTTATCTGCACTGTGTCCCAAGGACACAGCTGGTGCCGGACAGAGGTGGCATTTGACACATGCAGACTGTGGCTGAACAGTAGACATCCTTATTTTGCCAATAAGAAGCGTGGTTAAAAGAAGAAGAAGAAGAAGAAGAAGAAGAAGAAGAAGAAGAAAATGCTAATTTGAATATGTAAACTTTTTAGGGTAATATTGAATTTTTCCAGTAACAAACGTTTTAAATCACATACTATATATATTAACACATTAACTTAAAAATACAGCTTTTCCACAACTCCCTCTGTGTGAAATATTTAACACTTCACTCACATCTTTGACATCAGGTCCTTCTTACCACTGGAATCATTTTTTTTAACATTTATTTATTTATTTTGAGAGAGAGAAAGAGAGAGAGAGAGAGAGAGAGAGAGAGAGAGAGAGAGAGAGAGAATTCCAAACAGGCTCCACACTGTCAGCTCAGAGACTGACTCAGGGCTCCATCTCACAAACCTTGAGATCATGACCTAAGCTGAAATCAAGAGTCAGATGCTTAACCAACTGAGGCATTCAGGTGCCCCTGAACCATGTTGTGAATCAGAGATCCACATTCTAGCCTATATTATTTTCCCTACAGTCTAAAGAGACTTGGCTATTTTTTATTAATAAAGGAAATGTTTATTTCTTTAATAACAGCTTTTTGAGATATAATTAACATATCATAAAATTCATCCTTTTAAAATGTACAGTTTGGGGGTGCCTGGGTGGCTCAGTGGGTTAAGCATCCCATCTTGATATTGGCTCAGGTCATGATCTCACGGTTGGTAAATTGAGCCCCATGTCGGACTCTGGGCTGACAGCCTGGAGCCTGCTTGGGATTCTCTCTCTACTGTCTTTCTGCCCCTCCTCTGCTCACGCGTGCACGCTTGCACATGTGCTCTCTCAAAAATAAATAAATATTTAAAATATGCATGTTGGTGAATTACATTCGCAGAGCGGAACAACAGACACCGCTAAGTACTTGTAGAACATTTTGACCATCCCCCAAAGAAACCCTGTACCCTTAGCGGTCACTCCCTCTTCTCCTATCCCCTCCAGCCCCCCACCAAAGCAGCTAATCTGCTCTCTGTGTCCACAGATGTACCCATTCTGGATATTTCATATACGTAGGGTCACATCACGCGTAGTTTTGTGTGTCTGGCGTCTTTCACTTCGCATGTTTCCAAGGTCCATCCATGCTGTAGAAGGTCAGCGCACCCTTCCATGGTACCAACATTCCACCCCTCGTGTATTTCTTTATCAGCTCGTCGGCATTTGGGTGCTTCCGTTTTGGCTATGGTGAACAGCACCCGAGTTCTTCCACTGACCACCTCTTGAGGCGTGATTATCTCCATTTTACAGGTGCAACACTGGGGCCAGAGCAGTGGGGACTCCAATCCCATCTTGTACCCACCCCCCCTCCATCCAGCGCGTCAGGGTTTCTTTCTCTCAGGCCAGAGTCGCTGGTTGATGCCAGAGAGAGAAGGTGTTAGATCCTCACTTAAGCCAGGGAGAGCCCAAGAGCCCTCTACTCGTGGGGAGGCCTGCGTGCTCACCTTTTACAGCTCTGTGAAGTGTGAGGAACCCAGGCACACACACCCGTGTCAGGGATGCACAGCCCTAAGCCCCCTTCTGTGACCTGCTCAGGTTCTATAGAGAGAAGGGCCGTGTGGTGTCCAGCAGAAGCTCTGCCGTGCCAGCAACTGGACCCTTTACTGGGGAAGCAGGTCTGAGCCTCAGCCCACAGCAAAGCCCTGGCCTGCCCTCCTTCTGATGTCCAGGGGAAACCAGACCCCATCCTCTGAAGCCATGGGCCCTTCCCGCTCTGCAGTCCTGTCCGCGATGAGGCTCGGTCTGTGGTGGCTCCTTCTGAGCCCAGCAGGTGAGTGGGTGTAATCACTAGGACATCATGTCGCACCTGTAGGCTCCCGTGCCGCATGGAGGAGACTCCTGCAGGTGGGCTCCCGGCAGCTGCCAGCGCTGCAGGGGACTTGAGTAGCTCATCCCACAGCGGGAAGGTGGCGGGGCACTCGAGGCTTTCATGCTGGGGGCTGTGGCACCTCGAGCCTCCCGGAGGTCAGCGTTCCTCATCTGCAAAATGCCCCCCGTTCTGCGAACTGCCCCAGGCTGTCGTGAGGACCACGTGAGATGCAAGTCTGGGACGAGCCCCTGGGATACAGTGGGCACTGAGTACACGGCAACTGCTGTTACTGATGTGCTTTTCTGGATTTCAGCGCAGCATTCTTGGCTTGCTCGGGCGGGGGAACCTTGAAGAGTGAGGCTGTGTGCAGAGCGCGGTGAAAACAAACATGAGCGATTCCATCCACAATTTTGGGACACTTTGCCTGGCTGATAAGAAGGAGCAAATGCCAGTGGTTGGAGCAAAAATGGGGGAGATGCCTGAAGTAGCAGAGGATTTTGTAGTTAGCATTAGCGGTTCGTTGACTGGTGCGTGGGAATGAAAGGCTCGCTGTGATGGGTGAAGCCCTTCTCCCTGCAGCTCACTCCATGCCAACCAGGTGTCTCCCCCATATCGCTGTCCCTGGGGGCTCCTCAGTTCTAGGCTGCATGTTATCTGTAGGTCCGACTTCTTCTCCATTCCTCCGTCTCTGCCTCCCTGTCCAGCACTTATTTCCATGCCTTCTTATCTAATAGTCACAGAGTAACTGACATTTCTTTAAGTTTATTTATTTATCTTGAGGAGGCAGGGCAGAGAAGGAGAGAGACAGACAGACACAGAGAGAGAATCCCAAGCAGGCTCTGTGCTCTCAGTGCAAAGCCCAACGTGGGGCTCACTCCCGCAAAGTGGGAGATCATGACCTGAGCTGAAATCAAGAGTCAGAGGTTTAACCATCTGAGCTACCTGGACGCCCCTTTGGGCTCCCAGCCATGTGCTGGTTGCTTTGTTAAGTTCTACTTTATTATGTTGAATCCTCAAAACAATGTTTTGAGCCCAGCTCTGGATAGAGTCCCCATTTTGCAGATGAGGAAACTGAGGTTCAGTGGTTCTGATTTGATGGGGGAGGGACCCAAGCACCCACCACCATGGACTCCTGGAGACCCCACTCTTCCTTTCTGTCCGCAGGGTCAGCACAGCGAGCCTCTCATACCCAAGCTGAGGACCGACTCTTCAAACACCTCTTTAGGGGCTACAACCGCTGGGCACGGCCAGTGCCCAACACCTCAGACGTGGTGATCGTGCGCTTTGGGCTGTCCATTGCCCAGCTCATCGATGTGGTGCGCCTGTCCCCCATACTTCTCCCTCTCGGGATCAGCCCCCAGACCACAGGTCCCTTTCCCGGGGTCCTTCCTCCCTACCCCCCACTCTCCCAGCCCCGTACCCCCTCCTGAGAGGGCAGTGATTGGCAGCAGTGGGTTTTCTAGGTGCCCTGCTTGTTCCACTGGACACAAAGTCAGAGGACCCAAGTGGCCCGTGTAATCTTGAAGAATCTGAGTAAGGGTGGCAGTATCGGGAGGGAATGGTAAATTGGGCTGGGCTTGGGGTGTCGCATAAGAGGTTCCTCTGGTGAGTAGGGGGCCTGCATCGTCCCACCCCACTCTACCCTGTTTTGGGGGACTGGTTCCATCACTGCCTGTTCTTATTCTCTCTACCGGTCAGGATGAGAAGAACCAAATGATGACCACCAACGTCTGGCTAAAGCAGGTGAGATTCTCTCCACTGGTTGGGGCGAGAATAAGGGAGGGAGCCCACGGACCCCAGACCCACCCAGGACTCTCTCACTCTCAGCGGGATTCTGAATTCATGTTTCACCCAAGAGTTACCACTTGGGACATTCCCAAAGCCAGCCGATTGCAGAATGCTCCTCGTAGGGGCTGTGCTCTGAGACTCCAAGTCCAGTACCTGAGAATGTCACCTACAAGAACCCAGTCACCCCCTTTCTGGGAATGGGCATTTCCTACGTCCCGGCTATTGTTTGGAGATCAGTTTATTGAGGTGTCACTGAAAACCCAAAGGAGGTTTCATTCTGCCCCTTTTACAGCTGAGGAAAGCCTGAAGCTGAGTGCAACTCAGCTAGAAAAGGGGGGCCCAGGTGTGCTCAACTCGGAACCGCAGGCTCCTTCTGCGGGAGAATGCTGGGTGTTCCACGTCTATGCTGCCTAACAAACTACCCCGAAACTTAATGGCTCAAAGTAACAGTTGTCATGAGTTTGGGTGATGTCTTCTGCTTTGCGTGGCAACTACTGGTGATACTTGGTGCTGTTTAACCTGTGGTCTGCTCTGGAGGTTCTAAGAGCGCTTGACTCATGTCAATTCCTTAGGAGGGGTGTCTGGAAGGCTCGGGAAGGTTCTGGAAGCTGGGTCCACAGGGCCCTTCTTTCTCTTCAGGCATAGTCAGGGTGTCTCCATGAGTTGTCTCCCGCCGGGGAGTTGGACGCCTCACCTGGTGGTTCAGACACCCCAGAGCCAGGGTCCTCAGAGTCAGGAGATGAAGCTGCTGGCTTCTTATGGTCTGAAAACTGGCCTGCATCCATCCTGGAAAAGAATGTGTGACCCTTTTTGATGTACCGTCCTTGGGGGCAGAACTTGGGGGGCACAGGCTTTATTAGAGCCTGAATATATTCCTTTCCTCTTCACCCCCTCGCGCTCTGCCTGGCCCCTTCCCAGGCCCTGAAGTGGAGATGGTGAGAGCACATGAGAAAGAGGACCTAGCCTTCTGTCTACTTTCCCCCCATACTTCATCTTTCTGCCCCATTGGTAACTTAACCATCTCCTATCTCAGAGGCTCGTACCCAGAAAACCACAACAATCAGAATTTTGATTGGCATTTCCATTTTGAGTCTTTTGAATGACTGCCTTACTTTCTGTAAGTGGCTAGTGGTGTCCTTCCTGCCTCCATAGGCCCTGGGGCGGTATGCTGGCCACTTAATTTATAGTTGAATGCTTAGGTTGGAGGTGTGGAGCAGGCCCCTCTGACAATGTTCACCTTGCAGCTGTCAGGGGCCACACAGCTCATCTTTACAGATGTGCACACTGAGGCCCAGAATAGTAAGAGACTTGGGAAGCCACATAGTCCTCAGTTCAGGGGAAGACCTAGAACCTGGGCTGCCGTAATTGTCCCCATGAGCCCGTCACGTTGGCTTCGGGGGCTGGGGTGGGAAGCAGAGGAAGGAGCACTGGAGCAGAAGTCAGGCCAACCAGCACCACCTCTGACCAGCCTCAGAACCTCACTTTCCTCATCTGTGAAATGGGGATAGCATAAACCGTTGCCTGCATCGGCAACCAATTGCCAATTAATATAACCCATTGGTGTAGATGCCCTCCATGTGTTGGTTGAACCCAAAAGCTAGACGGATGATGGTCTAGGGGCAAGGGGATAGGTTTCTGAAGATCCGTCCCTTTCAAAATTGTTCAACGCCCTGAGAAATCCTGACAATTTTACGAACGTTTCAACCTTTCTTATTTTGCAAGTCTGGCTCCTCTGAGCACCTCAGCCTTCCCCTACAAGTGAGCGGTCAATACCACAGCTAGGTCAGTGTCTTCCCAAGCGTGGTTTGGGTACCAACGGCAGTGTTTTGTGAGATGATTTTACTTGCCTCGCTAATCTTTTGGTAATAGTCGTGTATTTATATTCTAGTGGATGTTTTCAAATGCTCTTGGTTTTCTAGTTACGTCAGTGACATAAAATTTCAATATTTATGTAAGTTTAAAAACGGCGAACCAATTTAAAGGAAAATACTAAGCACATGATGAGACAGGTGGTGCACATATATTGGAAAAAATTATGAAAATGGGGCTTGGAAGTTTGAGGCTGGGGAACCACTGAGCTAGACCAGTACTTTTCCGCTCATGCTCTTGCTTCCTGGAAATGCTTGTCTTTCCCTTCTCTCCTTCCTGGATCTCTACCCAGGTGGATGCTTTGTGTAAATGTCACATGACTATCCTTAGAGGGGAAAAGGCATCATTCATGAGACCCTTTCCCAGGGTGCATCACAGCACTATTTTAGTGCAGATGTACAGAAGCAAAATGGCCCCTGGAATGAGGGCAGGCTTGGAGGCCAGGGGAGGCCAGGATTCAAGCACCCTCCATATTTCACTTTCCTCACCCTAACCCACAGGATTACTTGTGAAGATTAGAAGGAACCATCTAGAGGGCCTGCGACAAAAGTGGGTTTCTAAATGGTAGTAGTCATTATTTAATTATGATAAGCACTTGGAGGCAAAGGACAGCCTTGTGTGTCGACCCCAGTCATCATCTGTTGGGGGTGGTTGTTTCCTTCAGGTCCAGAAGAGATCTGGGAAGCCCTCCCAGAGACAGGACCAGACAGCTTTAGAGGGAGGAGGCATTGTTTTCATTGCTCAGAGACACATTTACTGAGCATTCACCAGGGGTGTGGTGCTAGGGAGCCAGAGTGAGAAACAGATGTCCCTGGCTTCATAAAACTCACAGAGGCATTCAATAAACCCATACGCAAATCCACATTGCTCACCACTATGATCATGCCAAAGAGGGAAATTTCAGAGAGCGGGTAATGCTAACCTGGTTTGGGGGGGAAAGATTCACTTGGACCAGCTGCTGGGAGCAAGGCTGCCCCCCCCCTCCCCGCATCCCCTTGCTGCTGGGACTCCCAGGGGGCGCTCTGAAGCACAGTCAGGAAGTCACTGCATAACCCTGGCAGGATGTGTTCACCTCTCTGGTCCTCAGTTTCCTTACCTGTTAAAATGGGGAAATACTGCCACGTGCTCAGCATTCCCTGCCCGGCTCTCCTGCTAAGGCTCTTCCCAGACAGAGGGTGTAAAAATACGTAAACTGTGGGGCGCTAATAAATGTTCCTACAAGTGAGTGAGGTGGCTCTCCAGGGTCTTCCTGCTAGGGAGGCAAAATGAGGACTAGGAGCGGGACTAGGGTGACCTATGGTCTTGGTGTGCTCGTACTAGAGTTGGGGCAAAGCTGGGGGATGCTGGACTTCCGATCCCCAGCTCAGAGCCCTGGCCCAGCCTCCCAGACCTTTCCCTTCTGTAGGGCTAGGAGAGGCGCTTGGGA
The DNA here is from genome assembly GCF_014898765.1 of Herpailurus yagouaroundi. NCBI lineage: Eukaryota > Metazoa > Chordata > Mammalia > Carnivora > Felidae > Herpailurus > Herpailurus yagouaroundi. The sequence continues at coordinate 10,720,480 of NW_024412376.1, read as the reverse complement.
CGTTCCCGCCAGCTGCTGGGGCGTCCCCAGGCTGCCCTAGGTGTGCCCAGGTGGCTCCCTGGGCGGTGCCGGTGATGTGACCCCCTCCCCCCCTCCCATGCACAGGAGTGGAATGATTACAAGCTGCACTGGAACCCGGCCGACTTCGGCAACATCACATCCCTCCGGGTCCCTTCCGAGATGATCTGGATCCCTGACATTGTCCTCTACAACAAGTAGGAAGCCAGGGATCCCGGAGGCCCCTGGGAGGCCCCTGGGGTGGGGGGCGGGTAAAGTGAGGCTCAGCTGGGTTGGACGTGGGCGGTACCTTCTTGTGTCCCTGCTTCCTTGCTTTCCTCTCAACTCCTGCTTTGCTCATCCTTACCCCCTTCCCCTTCCTCTCGGTTCCATTATTTCTTTCCTTGTGTTCTCGCACTCAGACACCCAAACTTACTGAGTGAGCATCCACTCTAAATCAGTGCACGGTGCTGTGCTGGGTGGTGGTGGGGGGACACAGATTTGCCAACATTGAGTAGTATTTGCAACATGTGGCTGGTGCAGGCTCTGAAAACAGTGGCTAGGAGTTGGCGGTTTGCAGGCTGACAGTACTGCTGGAACAGGTAAGCAGCATCCCCCCGGGGTGGGGGGAAACACCTTCCAGGGAGCAAACTCACTTGGTATGGGTACTTTTTAAAACTCGTATTATTGACAGTTGTCTTGTATTCAAGACCAAAAAGGAGCCATCTTTGAGCATAATGACCAGAAGCTAATAAAAGCCAAGGAGAGTCTAAAGACGGCACCAAGAACACCAACACAATTTTTTTTTTAGTGTTTTTAATTTTTATTTATTTCAAGAGATACAGAGAGAGGGAGCAGGGGAGGGGCAGAGAGAGAGAGAGAGAGGGAGAGAGAGAATCCCAAGCATGTTCCGCGCTGTCAGTGCAGAGCCCGATGTGGGGCTCGAACTCACCAAGGGTGAGATCATGACCCGAGCCGAAGTCAGATGCTCAGCTGACTGAGCCACCCAGGCATCTCCACAATTTTTTTTTAAATATATTTTTTTCAACATTTATTTATTTTTGGGACAGAAAGAGACAGAGCATGAATGGGCGAGGGGCAGAGAGAGAGGGAGACACAGAATCGGAAACAGGCTCCAGGCTCTGAGCCATCAGCCCAGAGCCCGACGCGGGGCTCGAACTCACGGACCACGAGATCGTGACCTGGCTGAAGTCAGACGCTTAACCGACTGCGCCACCCAGGCGCCCCTCCACAATTTTTTTTTAAAGAAGGTATAGAGATCTATACTTCCATTTGTGTGTTTGCTGTCAGGTAATTCTTGATTTAGAAATCAAAACTTAAGGGGCATCTAGGTGGCTCAGTTGGTTGAGCGTCCGACTTGGGCTCAGGTCATGATTTCACAGTTCGTGGGTTCGAGACCCCGTCAGGCTCTGTGCTGACAGCTCAGAGCCTGCAGCCTGCTTTGAATTCTGTGTCTCCCTCTCTCTCTGCCCCTCCCCCACTTATGCTCTGTCTCTCTCTCTCTTTCAGAAATGAATACACATTAAAAAAAATTAAACAAAAACTGTTCTATAGAAATCAAAACGTAAAAGCTGTTTGGCATTATGCTTGTCTAACAGTGTTTTCTAAAGTGGGGCTCTAAAGGGTGCTAGTTCTCAGAGATATAAATAGGTATGAAAAGTAGTCCTGTGGTCAAATAATTTTGGATAACATTGTATATCGTTAACTCTCCTGTCCTGGCCCCAGTCTTTTGGAAAATGTTAGGACAAGACAGCATTTTACATGTTAGAAGTTGCACAGCCAAGAAACACATGTAGCCTAGGATTTCCCTGTTCATTTGGCCAGAATTTGGAAAAGCTATTTTTAAACAATAAAACAAAGGGAGACAGATCCACTTTTGGAGTCTTGGTGTCTTCAGATAGGTCAAAGGGGAATGACAATGATTCCTTTACACCACCCATCCCTGGTCAGACCCAAAGCCCTGAACGTCTGTAAACACACATTCAGCACGGATTTCTGGAAGGTCTAACACTGCAGGTGCCTAGTGTTTGCTGTCACTGGACTCATGGACCCCTTTGTGCCCCAGAGCCGCCCCCTCCCGCCCCCTGCCCCGAGCCAGCACCCAGGATCCTTCGTGCCCAGGATCCTTCGTGTCGCTGTTTCTGGCAGAAGTCAGGAGCAAAATCCTACACCTGATGTTTGGGATTGCCAATAAAGCTTTGGCCAGTGTTACTTGATTATAACAGGAAAGTCTTTTGATAGGATGAAAGTTCAAACCAAATTCTTGCAGACATTCAAAGAAAGGGCTCCTCCATGGAGGCATTCCACTCCAGGCGAAACTGAAGGATCAAGGAAATTGCACTTTTCCTTCCTCAGAATGGGGCACATGTTGCCATCTAGTGGTAATTCTGCGTGGTGACAAAAAAATGCCTTAAAAAAAATTAAAGTTTGCCCTGATATTTGTTACTATCAAAGTTCCCGTTTCCAATCCCGTTTTTCCAATCTGTGGTCTGGAATTTCTCCATGGGAAAGAAGGTTGTCTTCCCGTGTATTCTTCTGGTTCCCTTGCCTTATAGGGAATTGGAAGGAGAAGGAAGGCTCCTTAAATGCTGGGGTGTGGAGCCCACCGCACCGCTTGCCCCCTCTACCCCCCAGGGAATCAGGGACTCAGGCTATCAGGAAGCCCCCAGCGAATGGTCACTGTTCTTCCAGTGTTCCCTGAGCCTTTGTGGGTCCTTGGATGCTTAGCCCCATGACACCACAAGCATCATCTCCCACCACCCCTTCTTTAAAAAAAATTTTTTTTAATGTTTATTTGTTTTTGAGAGAAAGAGAGAGAGAGAGAGCGAGCGCGCGCGCACCAGCAGGGGAGGGGCAGAGAGAGAGGGAGACACAGAATCCGAAGCAGGCTCCAGGCTCTGAGCTGTCAGCACAGAGCCCGATGTTGGGGGGGGGGGGGCTCGAACCCACGGACCGTGAGATTATGAAAATCAGAAACGCGACCGACTGTGCCACCCAGGCGCCCCTTCTACCACCCCTTCTTATGCCCTGCCCCCCAAACCTGAGCACACACTGAGTTCTGTCTTTCCCCTCTTTTTCCTCTGTTCCCCACCCAGGCTCTGCTGGTAGGCTCTTCACCCCATCTCTCTGCCAATCCCACTACTTTCAGGGTGACCCTGCTCACTTGGGGAGGTCCTCCCACCCCCACCTCCGCCCCCGCCCCCAACGTGTCTTGGGGAACACTTGGACTGTCCTTGGAGTGCTGCTGCCAAACTGCCTCCCTTGTGGTGTAGGTGTGCAGGGCTGCCTCTGGTTTCCTCGAGGTTCCTGAAGGGCAGGCCCGTGTCCCACATCCCATCCCCCCGCAGCTCCCGTGCGGCCCCTAGTGGATGAGGCCCAGGTAGAAACGCACAGTAAATGGATGGAGTCAAGGAGGTATCTCTCTACACCAGCAGAGGTGCTGGTTCTCTTCTGAGCAAGGAGCTAAGGATCCCAGGTGGAGAAGGCAAGACCCCAGATAAGGGCTTTGCTGACCATCTGCTGGGGGGAGGAAATATACATAATCACTCTAACATATTAAATGAATACCAGCAGGCAATGAGACTATACGCCCCATGGGTTTATAAACATGTAAAAAATTATATACACGATCTGTATGTCAATCAAACATACATGATGTACATAACATCAGAATGTTAATGTGGTTATTTTAAAAATTCTCTTTTTAGATGTTTACTTATCTCGAGAAAGAGAGTGCACGCATGTGTGCGTGTGCTCTTGTACACTTGCAGGGGAGAGGCAGAGAGAGGGAAAGAGAGGGAGAGAGAGAATCCCACGAAGGCTCCATGCTGTCAGCTCAGAGCCCAACATGGGGCTCAATCTCAGGAACCGTGAGATCGTGACCTGAGCCAAGATCGAGAGTGGGACACTTAACCGACTGAGCCACCCAGGCATCCCTAAAATTCTTGGTATTTTCCTATATTCCTCAAAATTCCTACTTTTGTAATTAAAAAGATAGCGTTTGAAAGACACTCTTTCAGGTCGCTCTGAATATGCGCGGGAAGAGTCTCACAGGCTTGCGTAAATCCCCGCAACTTGGCCAGGTCCGGCTTTGTTCTCGGGGTCCCCTGCTGTTGGCTGTCTGGAGCAGCCTGGCTTGGGCAGGCAGGCTGTACCGGGTCCTCCAGCTCCTCTCCTGTCTCCAGTGCAGATGGGGAGTTTGCGGTGACCCACATGACCAAGGCTCACCTCTTCTCCACGGGCACTGTGCACTGGGTGCCCCCGGCCATCTACAAGAGCTCCTGCAGCATCGACGTCACCTTCTTCCCCTTCGACCAGCAGAACTGCAAGATGAAGTTTGGCTCCTGGACGTACGACAAGGCCAAGATCGACCTGGAGCAGACAGAGCAGACGGTGGACCTGAAGGACTACTGGGAGAGCGGCGAGTGGGCCATCATCAATGCCACGGGCACCTACAACACCAAGAAGTACGACTGCTGCGCCGAGATCTACCCTGACGTCACCTACTACTTCGTCATCCGGCGCCTGCCCCTCTTCTACACCATCAACCTCATCATCCCCTGCCTGCTCATCTCCTGCCTCACGGTGCTTGTCTTCTACCTGCCCTCCGACTGTGGCGAGAAGATCACGCTCTGCATCTCCGTGCTGCTCTCGCTCACCGTCTTCCTCCTGCTCATCACGGACATCATCCCCTCCACCTCCCTGGTCATTCCGCTCATCGGCGAGTACCTGCTCTTCACCATGATCTTCGTCACGCTCTCCATCGTCATCACGGTCTTTGTACTAAACGTCCACCACCGCTCCCCCCGCACCCACACTATGCCCCACTGGGTGCGGGTGGCCTTCCTGGGCTGTGTGCCCCGGTGGCTTCTGATGAACCGGCCTGTGCCCTCCCTGGAGCCCCGTGACCCCCCACATCTGAAGCCCAGCTCCTCTCATTACTGGCTGGAGACCAACGTGGATGCGGAGGAGAGAGAGGAGGAAAAGGAGGAGGAAGACAGATGGGGGTGGGCAGCTCACTTATCCCCCTCCATGGGTGTCCTCCGTGGCCACGGTGGTCTACATCAGGGGGCCTCAGGGCCCAGGGTGGAGGTCCAGTTGCAGGAGGGCGGGCTTCTGCTGTCACCTCGCATACAGAAGGCACTTGAAGGTGTGCACTATATTGCTGATCACCTGCGATCTGAGGATGCTGACTCTTCGGTGAGTGGGGGCCGGGAGAGGGGCTCTTCCCCTCGGTGATTCCACCAGCCTGGTAGGGAACCACCTTACCCCAAGGTGTCAGTTTGGGCCACCTGGTCTCCTTCATGAGGACCCACTTCCCTCAGTGTGGCCCTTGGGAGTCTGGACTAAACTGATAAAGAACTTCTAGCTAGCAGCTCTTAAGACACTAATTGGCAGGTGGCAGAACAGCAGCCAAGGATGCTCTGGTTAAGGCTCACTGGGGGACAGCAGGCCAGAGAAGGAGGGTCCTCAGATGCTGAAATTCCCCGTGCCATCCTCACGCCAGCCTTTATCACCATTACCCTATAGGTGGTGAGGCAAGGGGGCAGAGGGAGGTGGAGGGACTATCATCAGGAGATGATAAATCAGATAAATCAGGCTGCTGCTTTGCCAGCCTTCTTCCTCTGTCCTGATGGGTTTCCTCCCAGTTCTCTTTGTTTGTGGGCTCTGGGCATTTTGTGGAATTCACTATTCACCCACAAACCCTGAGGAACCTGGGTTGTACCAGGCGGGTTCCCCGTCTCGGTCCCTGCTGTGCCCAGTATTATTAGGTCAGCAGGCCACTGCTCAGAATCACAGATTTCTTATCAACCTAGGGAAGAATGAAAGGCCGGGAGGTTATTAGTGGGTGACCTTGTTGAGTAGATAAGGAAAATTAATCATTAATCTAGGAGCAGGTAGGAATCCAGAACTGTTTGCTTGGTCTTTGAGCACAAATTCCACATAGCCCCGCCCCCCCATGGCCCCACCCCTTTCCCTGGGCCACACTACCCTCGCTTACCTCCTCCTCTCCAACTCCTGCAGTGGCTGGGGGAATTGGGTGGGAGGTGATGTCAGGGCAGCAAAGTCTTCACCATTTTGTAACTGCTGAGTGTTGACTTTAAATCACTGTAGGCCCCTGAGAAGACCCATGCCCCTTGGTGGTTGTAGAACCTCTAGCCTCCCTTAGCTGGAACTTGAGAGTCTATGGGAAGGCTCTGGGGTGAGGTCACAGGGGTGGGATAGGACAGGGATCACTAGGAGAGGCTTGTTTGAGTCTTGAGACAACATTAGCTCCCCAAGTTCTCGGTGGGACCCCTGTTGCCCCCAGTGTCATCGCTACAGGGCTGTGAATGGGTGGGACACTTCCCCTCTCCCAAGGCCTGACCTCTGTCACAGTGAGTCCTTTTCTACCTGCAGGTGAAGGAAGACTGGAAGTATGTGGCCATGGTCATTGATAGGATATTCCTCTGGTTGTTTATCATCGTCTGCTTCCTGGGGACCATTGGTCTCTTTCTCCCTCCATTCCTGGCTGGAATGATCTGATTTCCTGTTCCTTGTTTTGGCCCAAAGGCGGCACTGCTTGACCATCTTTAACCGCTGTCCCCTCTAGAGAACACCTTTGGGGTCAACACCATCTGCCTGCAGGTGCCTCTCTGTGGAGTCCCTACACTGGCCTAATCATCAAAGACTCCTTGGGTCAATTCACTTGTTACTGTATTATGTGCTGAGAATCTGCTGGGCACAGAGCCCTGCTTTGGATGCTGACGAGCTAGGAAATAAGGAACTTGCTTTGAAGAAGATTATAATATGGTGGTGACAGTGCGAAGCCACATAAGATTCCCTGGCAGGGGCCAGGAAGACACTAACAGGAGGTCCAAGCAGAGTGATCCAGTGGGGAGAGGCACAGACCTCAAAGGATGGGTGCATGGGGAAGAGGGGAGAGGGTGCTTCTGGGGGTGGAAAGGCTGTGAACAGCACTTTGGATTCAGGAATGAGCACGAAGTGTCTAGGAGAACAGGCAGGCTGAGATGGGGCTCCGGGGTGGGAGCAGTGGGAGGAGGTTGGAAAGGCAGGTTAGGGTGTCTTTGAACCATGTAGAAAAACAAGTTCACAGTCTGATCCTGCAGGTCTAACAGTAGGATGGTAAAGACTCTTTCTGGAAGGAGAGAAAGGGAGAAGCGGGGCCACAGGTGGAGGTATAGGTTAGGGCCTCTAGGTGGTGGAGGGATGTGTGGTTGGATGCAGGTAGCTGGGCCATCCCACCTTGCTGGAAGCTCATTGGAACCCCTGGCTTCTCCTCACCTTTAGCCACACCCCCTGCTACAAACTGGCTCAGCACCAGCAGCCCCAAGACGTTTGGCAGCGCTGAGAGTCCCTGTCTTTGGGGGTGCCATCTGGCCTTGAATGCATATTAACAAACCAGGAAGCTATCCTGAGCCATTCTTGACTAACTCAAGTTCGCAGCTTGCTCCCCCCACCCCTCTACAGGGCACGTGGTGCTCGGCGCTCGGGACCTTTGCTCCCAGTGACTGACGGGAACGAGCTGGATCGCTCTGCACCTCGAGACTGCTGTGTAAAGGCAGAAGCTGCAGGCCTGCTTCCCTTTCCCAGCCTGGCCTCCTGGTCCTTCCCGAAGCCCCACAGTGGCTTCTGAGCTGCTCTGTGCAGCCATGGAACCCTCACACCTTGGGATCCGGCAATCTGCACCCCTCGGCCACGTGCTGGAACCTGGAAGAGCTCCTGCCCCAGGATCAGGCCTCACCCCTGCCTGTCCAGCCCCTGGAGGGCAGAACCTCAGCCGCTGACGGATGCAGACGGACACTGGGCTCTCCAGACAGCCTGGGCACCCCGGAGAGGAGGCCGAGCAGGGCGAACTTCCAGCTTCCCTTTGGGCTCTGGAGTACCCTCCTTCCAAACCCCCCACTCACCTCTCCCTGACAGACACAGAGGAAATCTGCAATGCCTCGGCCCAGCCCCCCACTCCTCAGTTCTTCCCAAGACTTGGTGACGCATCTGGTTTCTGGCTCCTCTTAGCTCCCGTGGGGGCAGCCTCCCAGCCTCCCTTCTCCTCCCTCCTGGCTCTCCCAGACCCGATCTCCTGTGCAGTGATGTTCCTCCATGCTAGCCCATCTCCCATCCACCTTGCATGTGAGTAAAGAGATGAAAGATGAGGCTGAGGCTGCTGCTCTTTCAGCTGTGGGACCCCCTCCTCAGCATCCGCAGGACCACCCATGCCCCGCTGGAGCCCCAGCTGGGAGACTGTCATCGGTGGTCCTCGTGTGGCCCTGGAGGGGGCTGCCCTGGATCCCCACTGGAAAGTCACCCTTCAGTCAGGTGCAGGGGTGAAGGGGCTGGAGCACGCACCTGACCCATGCCCTGGCGTCACCATGCACCCCTCCGTGCTGCAGCCCAGTATTGGCTCTGGAGCTGCGCCCAACAGAGCACAGTCGATTTCTTCCAGGGTTGTGGCCCAAGGCCAGTGTCCCCCTCCCCACAAAGAGCAGGTCAAGCAAACAAAACAATCAAACCACAAAGCAAATGGTACAATTTTAATTCATCCACAAGTCAACTAGAAAGAAGGTAAAAGAGTATTCTGCATCAACACAAGGGAGGGGTGGGGCAGCTGGGAAGGCGGTGGGGGAGGGGAAGAAAAGGAGAAGTAAGAAAAGAGGGAGAGAAGGAAGGGGCAGAGTCAGGGAAGGGAGAGAAAGGGCACAGGGAAGAGAGGCACAATCTTGTGGTCCAAGTCCTGTTTTGGCCTCCTCTCTCCCCCTCTCCTTGACGCTTGGCGTGTCGTCAACACAGCGTCTTGTGCCCGGACTCCCAATAGCTTGTTCCTGGACTGTGTCCCAGGTCCCCCCTCAGGGGGGCACACGGCTGTCAGTCCAGACCACACTCACATTAAATAAATTCCAATATACACTGTACAAGGAAGCCAGGCCCGTCCCTCATCTCGCCAGCCGCCCACCCCCAAAGGAAAACCCCTCCCCAGTCCCTCTGCATCAGGGGACCTCCGTGAGCGGAAGAAGAAGGAATAGCTTGGTTCCACTGGTCCTGCCGTGTCCATGCATAAAGCCATCGTGGCCACTAGGGGCACCAGTGTGACCCCTCTCCCCGCCAAAGTGGGGCCGGCGGGTGTGAGGAGGGAGTGGCCAGTGGCAGCAGGGCTCCCTCTGAGCCCTCTTTGTCACCCCCTGGCATCTGTAGCCCTGAGTCCCCTCTTTCCAGCTGCAGCCTGAGCAGCACAGTCTGGGGGTTGGGGTGGGGAGAGGGGGTCGTGCAAAGTGGCAAGGGGAGGACTCCCCTCAGCCGTCCCCCTGAGAAGACCCATGTGACCGAAGGCAAGGCAGGGGCCGGGGGTGGGGGCGGGGGAGGTACACTACAGGCAGGGGCAGAAGACGCAGGCAGGTGGTGCCGACCCTCCATCACTCTGCAGGCGGGTGGGCCAGATTGGCCAGAACCTTGGCCTGGTCTACGGCGTCGAGCAGGTTCTTGGCGTCCACGGCCAGGGTGTGGGAGGCTGTGAGCATCTGCCGCTTGCACTCCTCACTCAGGGAGGTCACGGCGTTTTGCTGGGCCAGGCGCATCTTATTGATGAGCTCCGCCAGGTCCTTGTTGAGCAGCTTCTGGGTCCCCTCAATCTGTAAGAAAAGCGCACAGAGAGGCTGGGAGCCTGAGGGGCCGCAAAGGTTAAGCCATGCACGCATCCCCTTTGGTGTTGGCTGAAGCAGTCCGAAGTTCGCTGGGGGGGGGGGGGCAGGTCTGACCCAGGCGTGGGCTGAGTCCAAGGTTGGCATGGATGGACATTACAGATGCCCCAGCCCCCAGCCCACCCGGTGCTGGGTCTGTATGATGCAGCCCTGCAGACCCCCCCCTTCGCTGCAGCATCCCCCATGCTGGCCCAAGGTTAGAGTGAATGGTCAGGGGACAAGGGCACTTGGTCATTTGTTAGCTGTCTACCGTCAAACCAAGAGACCGGGGATCGTGATTTGAACTGTAGGGTTTTGTTTTCACCGCCATATCCCCAGAGCCTAGCACACTGCTGAGCACTCAAGAGATATTTACCAAGTGAAACGAATGACCTGAGCCATCAGAGGGAAGGTAAGGAGCTCTCACATCAGAAGGGACAGCTCCAGCGGGGCTTCTCTATGGGCTGCTGCCGCCACCCAGAGGGAGGCCGGGAAATGACCAAACTCTCCTGTGTTGTCTTGTCTTGAACAGTCACAGGTAGTGGAGGCTGTGTTGCTGACCAGTGCGAGAGGGGGAATCAAACTACAGCCTGGCAGGGGGCCTGGGGTTCTCCTGAGCTTCGTGGCTGGTTTCCAGACAGACAACCAACACATGTTGAGAGGCGGTATTGTTCGGCGTTCAACTACGTTCGGAGTTTCCTATGGCTGTGGTCCTAACCCAAGACAAACGGGGTGGCTTAAAACAGCACAGATTCGTTTCTTACGCTTCTGGAGGTCAGAAGGCTGAAATGTGCCCTACGGGGCCAAAGTCAAGGGGACAGCTGGGCTATGCCCCTTCTACGGGCTCTAGGGGAGAATCTGTTCCCTGCCTTTCCCAGCTTCTAAAGGCTGTTTCCTGCCTTGGCTTATGGATCTTTCCAGCAATGGCAATATTCCAATCTCTGCTTCTGTCATCCCATCTCCTTCTCTGACTCTCATAGGATGTCTGCATCTGCCAACCCTGTTACAAGGACTTACACTGCACCCACTTGGGTAATGCAGCATAATCTCCCCATGTCAAGACCCTTAAATTTTTTAAAAAAATGTTTTTATTAATTTATTTTTGAGAGAAAGAGAATGAGGGAGGGGCAGAGAGAGAGAGAAGGAGACACAGAATCCCAAGCAGGCTCTGTGCTGTCAGCACAGAGCCCAATGCAAGGGCTCGAACGCATGAACTGTGAGATCATGACCTGAGCTGAAATCAAGAGTCGGACGCTTAACCAACTGAGCTGCCCAGGCGCCCCTCAGGATCCTTAACTTACACCTACAGAATCCCTCTTGCCAGGTAAGGTAACATAGTCACAGTTCTGACGATTAGGCTGGGGACACCTTTAGGGGAACATTATTCTGGCCACCCCAGGCACAGTCTCAGAATAGAACACCAAGCTTTTCATTTTGGTTTTCAGTAATTGTTTCTGACTTACAAAAAAAAAAAAAAAAAAAAAAAAA
>NW_024412376.1:10634709-10709203 GCF_014898765.1 Herpailurus yagouaroundi | reverse complement strand
CCCTCAGTTTCTATATAAAAACCATTTTTTTTATTTTTTTTTTTAATTTTTTTTTATTTATAAAAAAAAAAAAAAAAAAAAAAAAAAAAGGAAATTATTTAAATGATCAACTGAAGAAACCTTAACTATTTTGCTATTTTGATGATACATTCACTTCAGCCTTAGTGTGGTGGGTGATTAGATAAAGGATCACCGGAGGGGCAAAGGGAAAGGGAAGGTCTGTCCACCTGTGCACGCCCTCATGCAAAATTACCGCAACTCTGTAAGACTTAAACTAGGAGACTCCCCCTGGGAGCCTGGTCATGTCCCTGGGTGCAAACACAGCCCCCTAGTGGTCCTGCTCAGATTTGCTGTGTGGAGCCACATGTCCTGTGCGGAAGGCCCTGCAGATGGAAACGAGGCTGCCCACGTGGTCCTTCTGAGTCTCCTGCGTGAAGCACAGCAGAGGACACAGTCGGGGATGAGGACACCCACCTCGGTCCGGGAGGATGACGGCAAGGAGGGCAGGAGATCATCCACACTCCCAATAAGCTTCCGCAGGGTCAAGCCCACGTTCTGCAAGAGAGAGGGAGGAGGGGGACTATCACTTCTTGCTTTTTGAGAAAGCTGTATTTCCCTCCCGGGCTGGTATGTGCCCTCCGTGTCTACGGGGCACTAAATTCCCTCTGACCGCCCTGCGCTAAAGGGAGTCTTTCTGAGAAAGTCGCCTACTGGGCAGACGAGGGAGCTCGACGCCACCGCCCTTCCGCCCAGGGTCAGAATGAGCAGCCTCCGCCTGCCCCGTCCACATCTCTCACCTTCACCACCACCACATAGCCCTCGGGAGGCAGCTGACAGAGCTCGTTCTTGAGATCCAGCACAGCCCGCACGAGCTCCATGACATTGAGGTACACCAGGTCGTCGGTCCGGTCCAGGTTGGCTGTGGGCTGGATGGACTGGGGGCGGGGGGAAGTAAGCAGCCAGAGGGGAGGGTCATGAGTCTGGAGGACACTGCTCTTCTTTCTTGTGCAGACGCTATTGATGCCAACGTGGCCACCAGCCCAGTTTGACAAGATTCTTCTCTGACATAACAGTGCCCTGTCCTGGGGATGCATCCCCTCCCTTCTGCTTTTAGGGGTTCTCAGATTAGAGTCTGCTAGGGAGTCTTAAAGCAAAAAAATACTGCTGGCTGGCCTCACACCAGACCAACAAAACCATCACCCGGGTTTGGGGGCCAGGTGGTTCTCAGAGCTCCTTGGATGATTCTAATGGGCAGCCAAGGCTCACACCCACTGTTCTAGAATGAGGAACACCAGCTACAGTAAGAACCGTGTGGGTGCGGGAAGCCAAGGGGGCAGCTTGAGAGAGGAAGGGGGTCCACACGTCCTGCTCCTAGGGCTGGGCCAATGAGCTTTCCCGCACATCAGGGAGCGAGCACGGGAGGCAAGGAGACTGGGTTTCCCCTTGCTTTTTCATGAGTTAGCTGTGTGGCCTTAGACAAGACACTTCTTCGCTCTGGGCCTCAGCTATGTGAGGATACAGGACTGGATTATTTCTGAAGTCTTCATAGCCTTGTGTCTCGTGGAACCCTGATTCAAACTCATCACCAGCTTCGGCAAAGCCAACACGTACCTGAGCACCCAGCCGCGGTGGCTTCTGTGGGGGGCCCGTGAACTCCGCTGCAAGGAGGAGGGAGAGTGAGTGGGGGGGGGCGGGGAGGGTCTGGGCACCCTGGCCCTCCCCTTCATACCTGCTGCCAACCAAGCCAACGTCCTCTCTTCTGCTACCCGGAGCCCCCAGGGAAACTAAGCCCGAAGGTGTTTCCAGGAAGGTGCCTGGGTAAATGGGCTCTGGTCCCCCTGGTCCTCCCATAGTCAAACACCACTGTCCATTTTATAGAAAGCAAAAGCCAAAGTTGCAGCGGAGGTGGAGTCCTCGCACAGACATCCCAGCGCCTGCTGGACATACACTGGCCCCCGAGGAACAGCACGCACGCTGGCCTTGATGGTCACGGGGAAGAAACTTCACTCTGTGAAGTAACAGGTGGCTGTGGAGCCCCTGACCTGGTGCCAGAGCAGCTCCTGGGGTAGACTTGTGATGATTCCCTAATGGTCTGCTTTGAGTGTTTGGGGTTCAAGGAAGTGAAACGGCAGGAGACCCACACTATTCGAAGTTACTTGACCTTCCTATGCCTTGGTTTCCTGTCCTTTGTAAAATGGGTGTAATGACCTTTTTTTTTTTTAATGTTTATTTATTTACGTTTCTTGAGAGTGAGAGAGAGCGTGAGCAGGGGAGGGGCAGAGAGAGAGGGAGAGAATCCCAAGCAGGCCCTGTGCTGCCTGAGCAGAGCCGGATGCGGGGCTGGATCTCACAACGGGTGAGATCACGATCTGAGATGAAATGGAGAGTCAGACGCTTGGGGCACCTGGGTGGCTCAGCTGGTTAAGCGTCTGACTCTTGGTTTCAACTCTGGTCGGGGTCTCACAGTTTATGAGTTTGATCCCTGTGTCGGGCTCTGTGCTGACAGTGCAGAGTCTGCTTGGGATTCTCGCTCCCTGTCTCTGTCCCTCCCCTGCTTTCTCTCTCTCTGTCTCTCACTCAAGATAAATAAATAAATATTGAAAAGTCAGCCACTTAACCGACTGAGCCAGCCTGGCGCCCCGCGTAACGATGAATCACGCCTATCTGATAGAGTTGCTATGGGGTCAGAGCTAACATTTGCAAGCAACTTGGGCCTGCGCTTGGCTAGTGGTGACTTTCCTGTGACTGTCGTCATTGTCACTGGTTGCTCATCACCATCACCATGATCATCAGCCTCACCCTCCCTAGGATGACAAAGATGAGCCTGGCTCACTGCTGACTCTCCCTGACCCCCCCTTCAGCAGCAGCTTCTGGAAAGGCCCTGTGGGCTTAGCCGCCCCTGTCCCCTCTCTTCCATCCCTGGGGCCCTCTCTCTCTTTCATCCTAGGGGCCTAGGGAAGAGAGGCATCCTCTGGGAGAGGCGGGCGGAGCAACTTTACTATCCCTGCAGGCAGCCTCCAACACAGTGAGGGGGAGATAGGAAGAACCACTAACATCTCCAAATAAATGCAGAAGGAGATACACTGAAATGAGGGCTGAGGACCCCGGCAACAGAGGGAGACAAGAAGAGGCCTGGGCAGGGAGACAGTGGGGGCGGTAGATGGAGCTGAGACTAAATACCAAATCCCAGACGGGCCCTCTCTGCACACTCTGAACTGAAACAGGCAGAGTTTCTTAAAATGGCAAGCAGATTCTGCTGCTGTCTGCAGTGGGCAGCGAGCGCGGATGGGGGCTCCACGCAAGATGTCAAGCAGAAGTTCCTGCCAAAAGGAAGAGCTCAGACACTTACTATAGCCGGCCTCCTTCTCTGGGGTCTGGAAGGGAGGAGAGAGAACATGTCACCAATGAGGTTCGCAGGACACCTCACCCCCCACCTTGACCTGTTCCCCACGCCCTCAACTGTGTTCTTGGAGGTCAAAGCTGCAGGGGGACACCGGCGAGCTCTTGTCCCAGGGGCCAGGAGAGCCCTATGGCAGAGGAAGGATGCACTGTGGGTGTCGATCAAGCGGGAGCTCAGGAATGGAGGTTCGTGGAGATCCAAGTAATGGGAGAAGTCAGGCTCCCGAGGTGAGAGGCAAAAAGGGAACGGATGGGCAGGCAGGGGGCCTGGGGCTGGGGGTCCCGCTGTCTCCCATGCCTTCCCAGGCCTTCGCTTTAAGGCAGAACCTTCTCCCCGTGACTTACCAGCGGGGACTTATCGTTCATGTACACCATGGGGTCCTGCAGAGGAGGAAACCAAAGCAAACGACTTAGGATTCTAGAACTGAAAACCCCAAGGATGCATGGAGGGCATTCACTCTCATCATCCGGGCAGGCAAGAGGACACAGATGGACACGGTGGTGTGGACATGGCTCCCATTCAAGTGCCTTTATCAAATTGTGCTCAGCAGCGCTGCGGGTGGTGGTGGGAGGGGGGTATGTTGGGGGACCGAGGGGGCTGGAGGGGGGGGGGGGGGCGAGGGGGCGGGGAGAAGGTGGGGGGCCGAGGGGGCGGGGAGGGGGCGGGGGTCCCTCCCCGCCACGACTAGTGGCTTCTCACCAAGGATTTCTCCTCCTGCCTCAGCCACTGGTAATCTTCCACCATCTGCTTCTGCTGTTTGTCCAGGATCTGCCTCATCTTGAGCCTCTCGGCCTCCCATAGCTGCTGGGCCTCTTCTCGGCTGCTGGGTCGGATGAAGTCCTCCTCCTGAGAGGTCAGCGGGGAGACAGGAGAGGACCCGATGAGTCCCGTGCCCAGGCCCAGGAAGGGCAATCCTCAGAAGAGCCTGTGGGAGCCACGAGCCTTGGCCTCGCCAGCTGCTTTCTCACTGGAAAGTTCTTAAATCCGCAGCCGTATATGCACACAGTTATTGGATCCGTCAGCCCCGAGCACGTGCCCCTGCTGCAGTGTAACCTCGAGCCCGAGAGCACAGCACTGAACATGCATTGTATTTAAACAATGGCTCGATCTGCTAATACAATTTTATTTTCAAATGACCACCCTAATGTTATTTTCTCAGTTGGCACTTGTCGTGGCTGCTGTCACTTAATAAATTAAAAAATGCAAAGCCAGTCTTCTGGAAAGCCTTGGGTGCCTATCGTCACCCGAACACCGTGGCAGTGGGTCTGGAAGCCCTGAGGAGCTGTGGTGTGGCTGCAAAGCTGTCCATACAGGGTACAGGCTGAGGGAAGGGGCAACGGCCCGCGCCCGTGTGACCGCGTCTTTTTATGAAAACATACTCTTCACTATTTTTTAAACATTTATGTATTTACTTACTCATTTACTTATTTATTTTGAGAGAGAAGGAGAGACAGAGTGGGGGAGGGGCAGAGAGAGAGAATCCCAAGCAGGCTCCATGCTATCAGTGCGGAGCCCTACTCGGAGCTTGATCTCATAAACCGAGAGATCATGACCCGAGGCCAAAATCAAGAGTTGGACACTCAACTGACTGAGCCACCCAGGCGCCCCCACAATGTACTCTTTTTTTAAGCTAGTAGCTTGGGTTATTTAGCCAAAGGCTAAAAGAAATGTATGAACTAAAAAAAAGTGGAGAACAAAACTTAAAGAAATATGGATCTATAGATATGCCATAAATGCTTCCTTTCCCTGGCTTCATTAATCTAATCTCCATCTTAACTTGTTTAAAGGGCTTCGGAGCAATAGTTTTACCTGCTATTTCTTTTTTTTTTTTTTTTAATTTTTTTTTTCAACGTTTATTTATTTTTGGGACAGAGAGAGACATAGCATGAACGGGGGAGGGGCAGAGAGAGAGGGAGACACAGAATCGGAAACAGGCTCCAGGCTCTGAGCTATCAGCCCAGAGCCCGACGCGGGGCTCGAACTCACAGACCGCGAGATCGTGACCTGGCTGAAGTCAGACGCTTAACTGACTGCGCCACCCAGGCGCCCCTTACCTGCTATTTCTTAAACAGAAGGTACTACAAGGGCACCTGGGGGGCTCAGCTGGTTAAGCTACTGACTCTTGGTTTTGGTTTGCGTCATGATCTCAAGGGTTGTGAGTTCTCTCTCTCTCTGTCTCTCTTTCTCTCTCTCACTTGAGATTCTGTCTCCCCCTCTCTCTGCCCCTCCTCTGCTCATGCTGTCTCAGTGTCTCTCAAAAAACAAATAAGTAAACTTAAAAAAAAAACCCATTTTAAACAGGAGGTGTTACATGTTTTCTTAGTACTTCTTTTCCCTTAATCTTCCCCAGGGTTCATTTACATCTTTTGCTTTTTTCTGCTGTACATGATTACCTTGGCCTCCTGGACTCATGAGTGCCATATGTCATTTTTTCGATTGCATAAAGCCCAGGGTGTGCTTTGTCCGGGGCAGGACCTTTCTATGGCATTCAGACCAGCGGCCTCCTCAGATCCTCGCTTTTAAAGTGGCCATTTTACATACAAGTCACTTGCATAAATTGCTAAAAATTATTCTCTATCTACTTTAGCAAGCCGTAATCTCTGCCAAGCCTCTAAAAAAGATTTTCCCAACCAAACCCTCTAAAATGCACTTGAATATAACAACACAGTTTCAAATTAGTTATACTTCCTAGCGCTCACTGAGTTTCAATCACGGCTCTCAATTTCTAACCATACTTCTCCCCCACCCCCACCCCCACTCCGCTGCAAGTTACATTTCTTGCTGAAATATTCTTTGTTTGTTAATCCATTCAACAACTACTTATTAAGCAACTACTATGTGGCAGGCATAGGGCTGGGTGCTGGGAGGGCAGTGATAGTAGAATATGCAATGTCCCTGTTCTCATAGGGAGAACTAAGGAATAGTTAGCCAGGACTTTCTCCACCTCAGTACCATTAACATTTGGGACCAGATAATTTTTTTTTCTTGTAGGAGGGCATAGAGAGGCAGACAGAGAGACAGAGGTGAGAGAGAGAGAGAGAGAGAGAGAGAGAGAGAGGGAGAGGCGGTGGGGGGAGGGAGAGGGGCAGAGGGAGAGAGAGAGAGAATCTTAAGAAGGTTTCACAATCAGCACGGAGCCTGATGTGAAGCTTGATCCCATGACCTTTGGGATCATGACCTGAGCCCAAATCAAGAGTCGGATGCTCAACTGACTGAGCCATCTAGGCGCCCCAAGATAATTCTTTTTTTTTTTTTTTTAATTTTTTTTTTCAACGTTTATTTATTTTTGGGACAGAGAGAGACAGAGCATGAACGGGGGAGGGGCAGAGAGAGAGGGAGACACAGAATCAGAAACAGGCTCCAGGCTCTGAGCCATCAGCCCAGAGCCTGACGCGGGGCTCGAACTCACAGACGGTGAGATCGTGACCTGGCTGAAGTCGGACGCTTAACCGACTGCGCCACCCAGGCGCCCCAAGATAATTCTTTATTGAGGAAGATTTCCTGTAAATTGTAGGTTGCTTACCAGCAATTCCACCCACTAGATACCTTTGGCATCTCCCCAGTTGTAACAAAAATGCCTCCAGACATCTCCAAATGTCCCCTCTGAGGTAAGATCACCTCAGCTGGAGGCTATTGAGTTAGACTTTATTTTAAGACAAGTTTCAGGACATAAGAGTATTTTATAATCATAGAATTGATAAAATAAGTAAGATTGATTTCAGAGGCTGATGCTCCAGAATGAGGGTATTTGAAGGTTATAAATACCCATGGTTAAATGTCAACACCTGCAAACACAATGGTATGGCTGCCCCAGGCTATTGGCAAATAGTAACACAGGAGCTAAGTGTAAAATATTGTGACTATCAAGCTAGGAATCTCAAGGTAAGACGAGGCTAGACTGAGAGAGACCAGATGCTGGTAGAAGAAGTTAGTAGTCAAGAAAGCACTGTGTAGTTTTGTAAGCATTAAAAGAAAATTCCCAATACTCAAATACCTAGGGTGCCTCAAGTCTGATCACCATCTCATCAGATATTTTAACATGTATTGGAAATGTTTTTCCTATGACTTAAAATTGCATAATAAAACTCAAGGTGAACATTAGATTTTTTTTTTTAACATTTATTTATTTTTGAGACAGAGAGAGACAGAGCATGAACAGGGGAGGGTCAGAGAGAGGGAGACACAGAATCTGAAACAGGCTCCAGGCTCTGAGCTGTCAGCACAGAGCCCGACGCGGGGCTTGAACTCACGGACCGTGAGATCATGACCTGAGCTGAAGTCGGCAGCTTAACCGACTGAGCCACCCAGACGCCCCTGAACATTAGATTTTTAACAATTAATCACTTTAGGGCTTACTTGCCTACACGGTACCTCAGAGATTCCTATCAGGTAATGGATACTTACATTGCTGGTCACTTTTAAAAGGAATCGGGTTCTGGTGGTACCTTAAAGTGACTCTCGCAAAGCTGTGAGTCCTTCCATATTTTGGCTACCTGCCTCCCATCTTGTCAGTCTTATTTCCATATCCAAATGCATCCTCCTATGTTCTAGCCAAACAGCTCCCGCACTTGCCCTGTGGCTTCACATCACTCAGTCTTGGCTCCTACTGATTGATGACTCTTTCATCCCCCATATCCCAGTTTCTTCCTGTCCAAATCTTCCCCATCCTTCGAGGCCCAGCTGAAAAAAAAGAAGCTGCAAGCTGTTCTTCTCTTTGACCTCCCACTGCACCTTTGCATTACCTCTGTGCGCCACTCCCAGCTTTATGGCTTGCATCACAGGTAAGTGTGCATGCACCCGCCCTATTCCTTCTGGCCGCCTGGAAGCTCACTGAGGGCTGAAGTCTCTCGTTCTCCCTTCAGCACCTAGGACAGTGCCTGGCTAACAGGTCCTGCACAAAGTAGTAGTTTATTGAATTTTATTATTAATTTAAACCGCAATTGTGGTTTAATCCTTCAAGAGAAGGATTGCTGCCATCCTGACCCTGGTGTGGAATTCTAGATTCCCAGATGAGTAAGGCAATAGAGTCAGTCAGGACAAAAAATAGTTTTTGTGGGAAAACCGTCTCTGATTTTTGTTAAATGCTTTCAAATGCTTGACGGGAAGCCTGTTACACCTTTCCAGCATTTTACCTGAAAGAGGTTTTCTCAGTCTTTTAGATGTATACCATAAAATGGATTTTGTATTTTTTACTTTTTTTGTTGTTGTTTACTGAAAGAAATGTTCATTATATTCTTTTAGGCAGACATTCCTTATGGCAAATACTTCCAAATCCCTGACACAAAGGCCTTTTTTTTTTTCCTGCTTCACGGTCTGTCTTTATGGAACTGAACAAATTTCTTATGGTGAAGCAGGGATTAGATAAAGGCAGTGCCACCCTGGAAACGTGCAAAGTAGTTTTTTTTTAAAAGGACACACTTTAAAGCAAAATTCGCTAAAACTCAACTACAAATAGAGTCAAGGACAGGAAGGTGGAGGAACTGAACATTCTAAATTATAGTGCATGCTTAAAACTTCAGTTTTATTATTGTTAAGTATATGTTAAGATATAAATTGGTTAAATTAACATAAAAGGGGAAAGTGAGCGAGGTCAGGGGAAATTTTAGTCCACGATAGATCTTGCTGCCTAGAATTCTAAGTTATCTTATGCATTTAAAAATTTTCCTAATTTGAGAATAATAGTACAGAACATGTCAACATACTTTCCTCTATTTTTCAAATCTATTGGAATAAACGTGTAGTTTTCCCAAAAAACTTTCAGAGTCAAGTATACTGAGCCTGAGGTATCACTCTTGCGTACAGAGATAGAACTAAAATAATGCATTTGGTTTGTTTTGTCACATATCAAGACCCAGTTTAGTAAAGTATATCAAATATTCATGCCAGCTGACCATGGCTCCATTGAAGGAGAAGATGGGTGCTGAAAAGGGGCAGGTGGGCGTCACTTTTATATGCAAAGCTGCCTTTTTTTTTTTTTTTTTTTTTTTTTTTTGCAAGACTTGACAATCAGAAGCCAGTCCACAAGACCTCACTGGCAGTTATAACAAAGACATGACTGGGAAGGGTGGCTTAGCCCCACACTAACCCCCAAGCTCCTTCCCACACAACAGCAACTTTTACAAAAGCAGCAGAAGTAGAGCCACAAGGAAGCCTTTCCATTGACTGAGGAGAGATTTAGCAACCTAAGCAATCACGCAGGAAGGGCAGAACTGGGTAGAGCCTCCTGGATCTCCGGCACCATCAGGTTTGGTTGCCATCTGCCCACAAACCTCCACACCACCCCAGGGCTCAGGAAAGGGGAGCTTTGACACCGATTGCCACAGCACCAGAGTATGGACAGGGGCAGGTCCAGGCCAGCTGGGTGTCCTTGAGAGCAGAGCCGGGTTTGGCCCCCAGCTTCCAGTGTGTTTGCAAAAGAGAGGGCATCACAGAGCCCCTTGGTGGGCTGGCTGGTGCATTAAAGCATGGAGGGCACCTCCTGACCCTGAGGATGTAGGGTTTCTGGTGGCCCAGACGCCTCCCTCTAGCAGCCTCCTCAGTTCGGGTTAGGACCCAGCATGCAGAGCCCTCTTACCCGCATGCTGTGGCGCTTGAAGACATTGTGCCGATGGAGAGGTGGGGTGTGCAGCGAGTTTACAGGAGATGGATACTCCATAGGGCTGGTGAGCGTAGGTGAGCTGGCACACAGACCCTCAGGGACCTATTCAGGAGAAGCAAAGAAGCACCAGGCACAGGGACAAGGCAAGAAAGTGGACGATTAGCTGCTACAAACATGAGCACAGAGAAACATTAATGGACACCATTGGAGAAACAGGACTTGCTCTTCAGGAGCTAATAAAGAATGTGGTGTAGGCATTTCATTGGTCTTGTGATAGGGCAACACACGTGGCTCTTGCCTAGCATCTGCACCACCGCTGTGGCCTCTTTTTCATCTAGCATCCAACCACCATGATGCTCTGCATACCATGGGGTCCACCTATGTTACTCACCTACTGAGTCCATGTCTCTGCCTTTAGGACTCTTCAGAAAAGAGCTCTGTTTCATAGTCATGTTGCAAACTGAGAGATATGATTAGCCCACAGAAATATGTGTGTGTGTGTGTGTGTGTGTGTGTGTGTGTGTGTGTGTGTGTTTAATCATTATTTTAAACATCACACAAAAAGGTATGATGCTTTTTAGGAATATTGCTTCTGTCTTCTGCATCAAGATTTTTTTTCTTTACAGGACAAAAATGTATCTTGCCATTGTATCTAGTTCTTGGTTAGCCTTGTTTTGGTACTGGAGCATTTTCCTTGAGAAATATAGGACCATGGGACAGCACATTTCTGTAAGGAGTACCAGGTAAATAGATATTGTTTCTATTGGTTGAGATGCTCCATTGTTGAGCAGTGACTCTGAGCTGAGGGATGTAAGAGAAGAAAAGAGATGGGCCTTGGCTCCCTATGACTGAGATCCAGGACTGAGACACAAGACAGACATTCTCAGACAGGGACCAACAGCTTGGGAAGATCCCATGTTTGGTGATGATGGAGGTGTGAGGAAAGCTCAGATGGAGACTGGTTCTGGCCACCTGGGTTCTGCTCAGGGCCTCTGAGGGGAGCCCCAGGGAACAACTCCATTCCCTGGGGAATACCAACTGTCCCCAACTGCCTGAAATTCCTTCTCAGAAAGCTTTCTTCAGGGTAGGGGGCCGAAGAGGCCTTCAGCATAGAGAGGTAGCTGTAGGCAGGCACACAGAGAGCAACAAACACTATGGACAGAGGTAAGTCTTAGCTGAGGACAGCCTGGTAGAATTGCATTTTGATATCTGGCACTCTGAGTTCAAATTCTCTTGTGGGTACCAAAGAAGAGTCAGTGCAGGCCATCTCCTAATAACCCAAGCAGGTAACGGCTACTCCTCAAAGGCACAAGAATGGAATTTCAGGATGGCTTGAGATAAGAAATGGCCCCAAACTTTCCCGGCCCTCTGGTTACATGTTTACCTGGAACTGCAGCTTGGGAGCCAGAAGGTTGGTTTGTGGAGGGGGTCTATACTTGGGCCGGCTGGGCTGGAGAGAAATCACAAAGATGAGTCAGTCCATGGCTCTCTCCCTGAGTGACCATGCTCATCAAAGGGAATACTAGATTGGACACAGGTCAGGCTTATTCAGAATGAAGGAGACATGAGGGGCAAAATTATCATTAAAACCATTTGCATTCACTTATTGAGCACACACTATATGCTGAGTGATAAGAAGGTACAAAGAAACCAGTCTTCCTGTCCTCCTGGGGGCCATCACTAATTGAAGGGTTTACCAATCTCTGTTGTGTAGCTTCTTTAGATATGGGAATACCTGTCAAATCAGCTATCAAAAGCCACATACTTTCAGAGGTAACAAGTCAGCGAGGCCTCAGGCACTGGCAGGGGCTTCATGGAGGAAATGAAAACTGAGCTGGGCCCTGACTGAGGGAAGGGGCAGGGCATGCCAGGCAAGGGGGACAGTGAGAAAAGGTCCTGGACCAGATAGGACTTTGTTATGGACTGAATGTTTGTGTCCCCCACCCCCAGATTCAGAGTTGAAGCCCCAACTCTTAGTGTGATGGCATTTGGAGGTAGGACCTTTGCAACATAATTAGGGTTAGATGAGGTCATAAGAGTTGGGGCTCTTGCTCCCTCTGCTGTGTGAAGGCACAGTGAGAAGGTGGCCATCTGTAAGTCAAGAAGAGAGTGCTCACCACACAATGAATCTGCCATCACCTTGATCTTGGACTTCCCAGCCTCCATACTCAGTCTACTGTATTTTGTTATGGAAGCTTGAGCTGACTAATATAGGCATGGTCCCTCAAAACCCACCCACCTAATGGCATGGCAAGCAGGGCACTGGATTCTGAGCCTAGAGATACCATGTAGGGCATGTACATGGAAACTGAACATAAGGGATTAAGGGACACTCCCCATTCATGTGCCCTCAGGGAAAACACCAGAAAGAAAAGTGGTCTTTTCTTTGCACCAGAAAGGAACAGGGTGGTTCCCTGCCCTAGCTTCTCTCTGAGAGGTCTGCTGTCTTGGGTCTCAGATCAAACCAGCCAGGGGACCCATGTGATGGGTGCTGAGTTCAGTGCTGATGGACAGTTGGGTTGAGGGCCAAGAGGACTATTGGAGTACATCCTGCTTATGCTGGAGGAAAAGGGAGGAGGGTATATAGGCCAAGACGGGCTAGATGGGGACCCAGTTCTGCTTGATTCACAGGATCCATGAGACCAGGGCTTTGTTTACCTTGGGTGGGGGTTCCTGGTAGGCTGTGGGCTCCAAGATTTTGGGAGGTCGGTAACGAGCATTCCTTTCCTGCTCTATAGCGATGTCCTTCTCCATCTGATAAATGTCACTGCCAAGGAGTCAGGTCAGATAAAGAAAGAGGAATAAAGTTAAAGATGCTCCTGGGACCTCTTCTCTGCATTCCTTCCTCAGAAGCCCGGAGAGGCCCAAAGAAGGACCACTGGATCCCATTTCTGTTTCCTCTGCAGAGTGGCCAGGGAAGACCCCTCTGAGAAGGCTGGAAGATGGATCCTGAGGCTGCTCCCCCAACAGTGAAGTTGGGAAAATCACGTGAATGGATCTATGGTGGGGAAAAAGTCCTTGGAGAGCCAGTCCAACAGGGTAGTGCAAGCATGTCTCCCACCCACCTCCCCCTGCATCTTGCCTTCCTGTGCTTACTATTGGCACCAACCCCCTATGTAGATTTCTGATATCCCAGCCAACTTCATAACCAAGGCCTGTGTTCTACATCTCTTATATCTCCTATTTTTCATTAAATCTCCCATCAACACATTCCTGGTATATATTAATGAGAAATGGCTATGGATTCATTCCTGGGTTAGCTATGCGCATGCTTCTTGCCTTTCTTACCCAATCCGGTGGTTCCCAACTTGAGAGTCACAGACCCTAGAGGACTCTGGAGTGATTACAGGGAGTCCATGAATCCACATGTTCATATGTGTACCAAGTATTATGTGCTACTGAATATACACTATTTGGTTTTGTATTTTCAAGTGTACAAGCAGTATGTTATATATTATATTAAAAATTCATTATATAGCTTAGTACATTTTGCCAATCAATAAATTCTGAAAATATAACTATTGTTACAGGAAGGAATTTTCAAAGTTTGACATTAAATGGGCTCTTCTTTCCGCCCCCCCCCCATTAGGAAACACTCATCAAATCCTTTCTTAACTCTAATGGAGGACTGCCAGGCTATAGCTTGAGCAGGGGCGGCGGGGGGTGGGGGGGATATCCTGGGGTCTTTGGGGTCTTCAGATATCCTTCCAATTATACCAGAAAGCCTGCTTCTAACTCCATCCATGGAGGAGGCTGGCCTTGTTCCTCTAATAGGGCATGCCTCTCAGCCCATGGAGAAGCACCTGTCGTAGCTCCCCGTGGTTCTCAAGCCCCCAGGGTGCATTAAGACACCCCACCCCCCCACCCTCATCACCCCAGAGCTTTGGCCCTTTCAAATTACATCTTTCAAATACTTTTCCTGGAACACTTTGGCTTCTCTAATTTGACCAAAGAGATCAATCTAAAATTAATCAGGAGTGTCAACGAAGGGAAAGACAGGTACAGAGAGGTCTTTTAAGCTGTAGGCCTTACAGACCGTGTTGGAATGCCCTACAGACAAACTCAATGTCATTCCCACTGCCTTAGCTTGGGCAGTTTCAGCATACCCCTTGGGGTAACTCCCCAAAAAGTAGTTGCCAGGAACTATTTTCTTTCTCTAAAAAATGCCAATGTGTTGACTGCAGTGTTTAAAGCCATGGTGTTTTGAATGTTAATGAAACACTAGATTCCCTAATGCAGGGGCCAGGAAGCTATTGCCCACAGGCCAAATCCAGCCCCCTCACCTATTTTTGAACGGCCCCAAACTAAGAATGGTTTTTACATTTTTAAACGATTGAAAAAAATAAAAAGAAGAAATTTCATGACATGTGAAAATTATATAAAAATTCAAATTTCAGTTCCCCCAAATAGTCTTACTGAAATCCAGCTACACTCATTTATTTATGTATTGTCTATGGCTGCTTTTGAGCTATAATGGCAGAGTTGAGTAGTTGTAACAGAGACCATATGGCTTGCAAAGCCCACAATATTTACTATCTGGCTGTTTACAGAAAAAGTTTGCTGACCCCTGCCCTAAAGAATGCCAAAAAAAAAAGTCAGACCACCCAGGGAGGAGTTGTCGGCAGGGAGGCCACCAAGAAAACAGGGAGACCCTCTAAAATGTATTCTGACAGCACCCTTCACCAGGGACCTCCCAGTACCCAGAGAATAATGGCTCTTGGGTGAGAGATCAGACCTCCAGGCTGCCAATGCTCCATTTAGAAGGGAGAGGCGACCCATGGGTCACTGTCTTAACAGTCAAAAATCAATCACTGCCTTCTCTACTATCTGGGAGGAACAATCAACTGCAGAGAAGAGGCACAGGGTGCTACTGGGGGTGCGGGTCGCATGCCCGAGCTGGGCCTCCTGTAGGGCACACCCCATGTCTTTGTAAAGAGCACAGGTATGTCAGTGAAAGTCTGGTTCAGACTTTGGGTTCTAACCTAAAAAATATTTTTGGAGCACTTACTAGGAGCTTGAGGTTGAGACATATCGAGATGGTGAGGCTTACCCAGGCTCACTGTGTCTGATGGTGAACTCAGTTTCCCTCCCCTGGCCTCTGGCAAGCTGCTGAGTCTCTGTAACATGTACTGCACCATGCTTCTGCTGGGAGCACCAGTCATTTCCACTTGGATGCGTGACTCCGTGTTGGTCAGAGGGGAGGTCCTGGCGGCAAGTCCCAGCCCCACCCGCCACTGCCACTGAACCTGAATTCTCTCATCCGTAAGGTGGCCAACTGCATGTTGCTTAAGGAAATACATTGTAAGAAGGGCTCTAGAGGAGACTGGCTCTCTGGGGGCCCTGTGCCTGCAGCCCCCCACCCCTGCTCCATGGTCACCTGAGGTTGCACACGAGCTCAGTGAAGCGGGGCCGCTCACTGGGGTCGTAGTCCCAGCAGCGAGTCATGAGGGTGTAGAGAACAGGTGGGCAGAGGTCGGGCTTGGGTAGCCGGTCCCCCTTCTCGAGCACCCCGATGACGTCCTTGTTCTCCAGCCAGAAGAAGGGCTGCTTGCCAAAGCTCAGGATCTCCCACATGCATACAGCTGAGGGCAGGAGGAGAGGGCTCAGGACCTGCTCTGGGGAGGACTCATGCGTGGAGAGGCCAGTGCACCCCCCTCAGGGAAAACTGTGGCAATCAGACCTCCCGTGTTCCCTAGCTTCCCCCTCTAGCATCCCTGGGGGCTCACCGTGGTGGTCCATGGAGGGACCAATCACCAGCATCTGCAAGTGAACTAGGGCTCGCCTCCCTACACCCCGTTCCGATGAAGCTATTAGGTTTTGTGGGGCCAGGAGGAGGGGGCAGTCAAAGGCATGTCATTGGGACTCCACCAGTCCTTCTCATAGGAGGGAGTGAGGCCTCTATTCGAAAGCTGGTGTTTGAAGCCTAGCACCAACACTTGCTGCCTACACGATCATGGGCAAGCCCCTGGCCTGCTGAGCCTCAGTTTCCTTATCTGAAAAATGGGAATAATAATAATAATGAGATTTATTGGGCTGGCTGTGGAGAACCGAGAGGGAAAATCTATGTGGCTGTGTGCTCTGTAAGGGTCTGTCCATCTATCACCTGGTCTTGTTCTTACCTCTCCCTTTTCCTCCTTCTGAGAACAAACCTCAGAGTTTGGCTTTGAGGATGCCCTCCAGAGCATCCCCACATCAGTCCCCGGGGCTGGTTGGTGGAGTGCATGCTCCCCTCGAGCCTTTTTCGGGAAGATGAACCAATACTGCCCAGGCAGGCCCTTAGCCCATGTTGCCTCCAACCCACCACTAGTGGTGGGACTTCTGAGACTTCTCAGGGGCCACAGCAACAGAGAACCCTTGCAACCCAGGGGTGGGGGTCCCGACCCCTGCCCCCGGCACCCCCTCATAGCCTGGTCATGGAGGGGAGAATCAGAACCCTTTCCCACACTCTGCTGAAACTCCACTCACCAAACATCCAGACGTCACTGGCTGTCGTAAAGCGGCGGAAATTGATGGACTCAGGGGACATCCACTTGATCGGGAGACGAGTCACAGAGGCTTTGGGTGGGCAAAGAGGTTTAACAGGGATTATTTAGGGAAGAAAGAGCCAGAATTATCCGGAAATACAGCCTATTCTCCAGAGACCCTTGGCCTGCCTGGGCTTGACCAACTGTAGTCTCTTTCTTTCTTTCTCTTTTTTTTTCTTTTTTCTTTTTCTTTTTTTCCCTTTCCTTTCCTTTTTTACCCCTTTCTTTCTTTCTTTCTTTCTTTCTTTCTTTCTTTCTTTCTTTCTTGTCTTTTTCTTTTCTTTCTTTTTTTCTTTTCTCTTCCTTTATTTTGGCTGCAGAGACTTCTCCAGGGACAAAGCAGAGGCCAAACTCCCCTCACCTTTGTAATATTCCTCATCCTCAATGTACCGGGAAAGGCCAAAGTCCCCCAGCTTCACACACTCAGGGGAGGCCACCAGGATGTTTCGCACGGCGATGTCCCTGGGAGAGAAGTGTGAAGGTTCAGAATGTTTCAGAGAGACAGAGACAGACAGATGGACAGACAGAGAGATAAAGGGGAAGAGTGCTGGCCACAGTCCCAGCCTCTGGACCAGAACAGGGCCACTTCTATGGGTCAGCCCTTCCCTGACCCACTGAGTTGACTTGCTGAAGCCCTGCTCAGGCGGGAGGCTAGACTGGCCCTCAGGTCCCGCCACACACAAAGCCCTCCACCATCTCCCTGTTGAGCTTTCTCTCCCATCACCCCTTCTCACGTGGCTCCAGTGTGAAGCTTATTTCAGGTCCCAGGACTTGCTCCACATGCTTGCCCTGTTGGCTATATCCTGCCCCCTGCCAGGGAGGGAGTCGCCCTGCTGGTTCTTCAAGCAACTTTCCTGATCACAATTATTCTCCCATTTCTGCAACTCCATAGGACTGTTGGCTTTTGTCATGACAGAAAGCAACAGCTTGTAAATACCCTTCACGGAGCACGAGGACAGCCAAGACCACCCAAATGCTTTACACATTTACACAACACTCTGTGTTGTGACATGAAGACCCGCAGGCCTCCCTGGCACAGAGGGGGAGACAGGGGCACAGAGAGTGGAAGGAGCTGGCCCAGTAGGTTCCCTGTGCGAAAAGGGGTCAGCCCAGGCAGCCTAACCCCAGAGCTGAGCTCTCACTCCTCCACAGGGAGAACTCACTGACTCAGTTTACCTCATGTTCCTGGCATCATTTCTAACCCCAAACCGGCTTGTCTGCTTGCTCCTCAGAGGCAGGCTCTGTTCCCTACCATTTGTCTTTATTACTGTAAAGCTGATTCCAAAGCATGATGACTTCACCCAAACAAACAGAGGAAACAAATCATTACCCCACCACCTGCACCCCATGACTATTTACATCTCGAATTTTCCCCTCATGCTATGAGGTAAGCTCCACAAGGAAAGGGATTTTTGTCGGTTTTAATTACGACTTCATCCCAGAGCCGAGGACGGCGCCTGCAAGCACAGGGTAGAAGTTCCATATGTGTTGAATGAGTGAATGGAATGAATGAATGAACGTTTATATCCCCACACCTTGCTTTGCACAGTAACACCCACAGGGCCACGTATCCCACGTTCATGGTGTGGGATTGAAGAATTCACCTGCTCGCCCCAATGCTTTGAGAGCACCCCCCTTTGTCTCCTCCAGGGGATCATATCCCTCCTGGTTGGGACCTTCTTTTCAGGGAATAGGAACAAAGCTGGGTGGAGAAGGGGCCACTCCACAGCCAGAGGGAGACTAGGACTTGGCAGCTCAGGGGTTCTGGGGACCAGTGCGGGGCCAGCTGCTTGGGCTGGGGAGGGCCCAGACCTCAGGATCTTCCAGACACTGCCCAAGTCCTGTCCCCTGCCCAGGCCATGTGTCACCAAGCAGGTGAGCCTGAGGAAAGCAAGCTCCATGCAAGTGGGGAAGCGATTTCTTAAAACCCACAGGGAAGCGGGCTAGATGCCCTGAGTTACAATCAGATGCCCAGCACTTTAGACTACTCTTAATAGCAACGCTGTGAGACACATATCGCCATTTCACTTTGCAGATGAGGAAATGGGTTCCCAGAAGATGCTCAAGTTGTCGCATTGAGGACCAAAGCTGGGCTTTCAATCTTTGTCTCTGTGACTCCGAAGTCCTGCATTACCCCAGCCTCCCTGGGTCATACGAAAGAGACCAGCTTCCTCCCCAAGCCCACCTGTGGACACAGTTGATGCTCTCCAGATAGGCCATGGCCTTGCAAATCTGCAGGGAGTACAAGACGAGAGTGAGCACCTTCAGGGAGTTCTTGTTTCGCTCTAGGTAGTGGCCCAGCTGTAGGAAGAGGGAAAGTGCTGTCAAGACCTTGGCAGGTAGCCTCCAAGCTCTTCCCAGGCAAACCTAGGTTGCTAAGATGTTCCAGAAACTTCCTCTACAAATGATCTCTGGGTTGTTTCAGCTGAATACAGAGGGCAGAAGCTGGGAGCTTAGGGCCCATGTTCTAAATGCATCCCACCCACAGGCCCTGCTCAACAGTGGCCCAGCTGTCACCACAGGGTTCCACTTCCCCCACCTGCAGCTCACCTCACCATAGGGATACAATTCCATGATGATCCAGGTGGGTTCCTCTTCAATGATGCCGATCAGCTTCACAATATGAGGGTGGTCAAGATTCTTCATGATCACTGAAATTGGGGGCAAGAGGGAGGGGCCAAAGGGGTGCTAAGGTCCAATATGAGAAACACACTGTGCTGTCCCAACTGGGATAAACAGGGAGTGAGACCCCTCCTCCCAATGGAGGTCCCTGCACTGTTCGTACCTTCCCCATCCCAGCTTCCAGGCCCCTCTCCCATCCTGCAGGTCTGTGTGGTCCCAGGGGTCTTTTCTCATGCACAGGGCTGTGTCACTCTCCAGGGCACACCTACCTGCCTCACTCAAGAACTTCTCCTTGTTGTCCAGAGTGCAGTCTTTCTTGCAGGTTTTTACAGCTACGTTGATTTTCTCCCCTTTCTGCAATGAAATTCTGTTCAGTGTTGCCCCTCTCCCCCACTTCTGGGCTGGCCCAGTGCTCAGAAGAAAGTGTCCCCTTCCTGGCATTGCCATGGTTGTCCCGCAAGCTTGATTGACAGCCGAGGGAAGACAGACAGCATCTGGGCCTCTGGGGCTCTGCAAGGCACAGTCCTCCCCTTCCTCCTTCTTCCCCCCCCCCCCACTCTTCTCTCCACTCCTCTCTCCACTTCTGACTTCCTCACTTCTTGACCAGGGTATGTCAGGATGAGAGAGAACCTTTGAGACCCAAGCCTCTGGCCGTCTAGATGAGGACACTGAGGCTAAGGGCCTGTGCTCTGCCCCATGTCAGTAGTGGTCACGTGTAGATCGCATGCAAAGCCTCTTTCTCTCTCTTTGTTGTTGGCTTTTACATTTCTGCTTCCTCTTTTCCTTGGCCCCACTCTCTTCAGGGCCCCAACCCACTGGCAGCCTCAAGACTAGCTCTTCCCTCAGCTCCTGCTCTTCCTCTTCTCAGAGCTGAGTTTTCTCACGCCTCCCCATGTTTTTGCTTGCCAAGGTTCGGCCAACCCTTCACCAGGTCCTGCCTCCATTTTGCTCCCTGGGATTGCTATCCTT
Source organism: Herpailurus yagouaroundi (assembly GCF_014898765.1). Lineage (NCBI taxonomy): Eukaryota > Metazoa > Chordata > Mammalia > Carnivora > Felidae > Herpailurus > Herpailurus yagouaroundi. Next base: position 10,689,090 of record NW_024412376.1, on the reverse strand, counting down.
CTGGGAAATGACTCTGCTTCCAGCACTCCTTGGGGATTTCAGAAATACTGCAAATGCCAAGTGAATGCAGAGCCACACATCATGGTGGCCGCTCCAACCTCACAATACGTGACCTCCCCTTTGGCCTATGGAAAAGTGGGAAGGGAATGTCAGTGAAGAGTCTGGAACTTACATGATTCGTGTAGACACCTTCGTAGACCTCCCCAAAAAAGCCTTCACCAAGAATCCGATTCAGGACTACATCATCCCGTGTGACGCCATACTGTGGGCCTGGGCAGATGGAAAGAACAGATGGTCTCAGGGCACAGAAACCGCTGGTGCCCCTGGGAATCTGAATATTTGCAGGCCCCAAGGCCAGGCTCTGCTCCGTTTCCACCCAGGCATTGCCAGACCTCTCAACAACATCTCAGCTAAGATCCAGGGGTTGGCCTGGGTAAGGAGTTTTAGAAGGCTCCATTATCTCTGACCTGGGGAAAAGCCATCATCACCCTGTTCTCTCTGCAGGCCAGGTCCCATGTTCACATTCTTAGGATCCCCACACACATCACAGGCATGCAAAAGGTCAATAGTGTGGGAATAAAACAATAATCTCAGCTTTCAAATCCAAGGTGTTTCACTCAGGTTTGTCTCTGTCTGAAGCACACATGGGAGAAGATGCAGGAAAGGAAGGAAAGAAAGTCCCCTGTGGTGTCCCCACAATGTCACTTCATAGGACCCTGGCTGTGGCCATTGTGGTAGGGTCAGAGATCTACCTCCGGGCCTTCGCAGGGTCTCATCGGGAATCTCTGCATAGATGTCTGATTCTGGAATGACAGAAAGAGAACATCCTACGGGTAAGATACCCTCAGCAGGCACCGCCAGGAATCAGGCACGTGGCTCCCACATGCAGGCCAGCAAAACCAAGGCTGACATCCCTGGGAGGGGAGGGGAGCCGGGCAAGAACTGGGGCTTCTGTCCCAGGTTTCGGCATGGCCACAGAACCTAGGGCACCTTGACTTGAATCCCTGCTCACTGCTGCCAGATTGCATCATTTAAAGCAAGTTAGTTAGTCTCCCTTAATCTGTTTTTCTTTCTGTGAAATGAATGTTTCTGGGGAATGCCATAAAGATCAATAAAATAATACCTATTATATATTTAACAAGGTTAGGGACTGGATGTTTGTATCCCCCCCACCCATTCCTATGTTGAAGTCCTGACCACCAGTGTGAAGGTATTTGGAGGCGGGGCTTTTGGGGGGGACTAGGTTGAGATGAGGTCAGGAGTATGGCACCCCCATGGTGAGATTACTTCTCTGATAAGAAGAAGAGAGACTAGAGCTCTCCATTTATCCACCATATGGGGACACGGAGAAGGTGGCCATCCACATGCCGGGAAGACAGTTCTCACCAGGACCTAGCCCTGCTACCACCTTGATCTTAGACTTCTGGTCTCCAGAACTGTGAGAAACACATGTCCGCTGGGAAGGCCCCCAGGCTGTGGCGTTTAGTATGACAGCCCAAGCCAAGACAAACACGGTGCCATGTACTAACTGTTGAATACACGTTAGCTATTGGGATTCATGACATTTGAAGCCATCATTGAGAAGTCATAGGGGAAGTCTGCTTTCCTGGAGCTTGGAGGGAATCTTTGACAATGTCACAAGAGCAGGTGGAAGGGAGGCTCCGGCACAGGAGGACAATGGCAGACGGGCGGCTTACCTATGCTGAAGCTCTCTGAGAGATGGGGCTGCTGCGCCTCCAGGTTTCTGTAGGAGGAGATGGGAAGGCAGGAGCTGGTGAACTCAGAGCCTGGCAACAGGCCCCCGGGAAGCCCACCCTCTCTCGCCCACCTCTCATAGAGGCCAGCCCCACTGTGTCCCCTGCCTGCCTGCCTGCAGGAGCAGGCTGTCCTGATGACACCAGGCTGGGAGCATGGACCAGGCTGCCGGAGGACAGCAGCATCCCTAAGATGATGCCGGTAGCATTAGGACACCGGACTACCCCAGCAAGAACTTACAGGGTGAAGTTTACTGGCGAGAAATCGCCACTTGTGATGTGCTGGGGTTCCAGTGTTCTCCCCTGGGTCCTGGAAACCAGAAACCATGGGTGGGGCCTCCCTATTTGTTCTGCCTTCTCCCAGGAAGACACAGGCTGAGTGCAAGGCTTGTTTGCTGCCTTTCTGTTATACTCACAGTACGGGGATCTGGGGCAGGCTGTTCCGCTTCTCACCATCTGGGGAGAGGGCAGAAAGAGGGGCGCTGGAGCCAGGGACACAGAGTCCTTGATGGATGGCTGACCTCACTGCTCCTATGAGCCAACACAAGGGAGACCCCTTCCCGCCATTCTGTATCTTCTGAGAGTCAGAGCGGAAGCTAAGTAGGCCTTTGGCCTGAATTAGAACACTCTTAGTAGAAGAAATTCTCAGCCTTCCTTCTGCCACCACCCACGTGTTCCAGCTCGGACCCCTGCTTCCGATCCCAAAATAGACAGATCTTCACAGGAGGGACAAGTCATGTTCCAACACTAGCTTTGATCTTCCTGGGGCCACAAACATCTCTGCTCCTGATGCCAGCTCCCCAAGCTGCTTTTGGCCAGGGCCTGCAGCTAAGGACCCAGGACGGTCCACAGGGGGTATCCAGGAGGGTTGGGTGAGCACCTCCTCACACTTCCAAAGCCTCTTTGTTCATATACTGGTCAATGGCTTAGCTTCTCTCGCTCTGCCACTGGGGGCTTGTGCCACATCTGCCCATTGGGCCAGAGTGCCTTTAAATGGAAACTCACCTTTCTTGGGATGAATGATGAGAGAGCCTTTGTGCTCCCCTTGAAGCCGGCAGTAACCATCCACCAGGTCAGCCATGTTCTCGGCCTCTGCCAGAGAGGAGGTTTTGATGGACAAAGACTGCAGAGAAGAGACCAGCCAAGTATGAGACCTGAGACCCTTGGCTAGAGTCTGCCACACAGGAATGGAGAAGAAACCGCACACTCAGAAGGAGCAGACAAGGCCACCCTTCGTTCCCCTGTCGGGAGTCCCTCAGCACCGCTGCCAGGGATTGTATTCCCCACAGCCACCAGGGGGCGCTCCTGCCACCCCTCCCCACTGGCAACATTAAACCCTGGGAAGGCCAGTTTTGCTAGGATTTATTTTGGTCTCTAAGTGCGTAGCATAATGTCTTGTACCCAGTAGGTGCTCAATAGGTAAGAGCAGAAACTAGGAGAAGAGGGAGCGGGATAGAGGACAGTCAGATGAAAGGAGAGATAGACAATCAGTTTGCAGTTTGAGTTCTCTCTCTCTCTGATTATTCCACCCACAAAAAGCCCAGGTTCCCAGAGGTACTGTTACTGAGTCATCATTCACTTGTTCAGAGTTAGATCTCTGATTTGTGACTTGATTTCCGGTCACTTCATCCACCCTAAAAACTCGTCCAACTTATTTCTTGACATTTTTAAACAGCTTTGCTTCCTGATACATGTCCTTATAATTTTATTGTCAGCCTGGTATAACGTCTGAGCAATGGGTGCAGTTTTCTTAGTAAGATCCCAGAAACCAGGCTGGCCTGGGCAAGAAATCCCAACCTGTAGCTGCATCCCCTTGTTTTAGAGCTTCCAGGTGTCCAGAGACGCTCACCTGGGGGGCACCTTCAATGCCCAACTGTAGTACCGCCTGGCCTTCCTCCAGTGGGAGGCACCTGATGGACTTGATCTGCTTGAATTCAGCTAGGCAGGTGGGCTGTAAGAAAGCAGGGGGCCCTTCAGACCATCCCACTCCTGGGATCAAGCCTTGAAGATTGGTCAGTATGGCGGGGGAGGAGCTGCAAGGAGGTCCTGCATGGAGGAGAGACCTGCAAGGAGGTCTCTCCATGGTGTGAAGAGAGAATCAAAGACTATTAAGGCAGGAGGGATCATCTGGTCTAAGCTCCTCACTTTGCAGAAGAGAAGAGGAGTCTAGGGAGCCAGGAGTTGCTCACGGTCATATGCCAAATTGGTGATAGAGCCGGGACTGGACCCAGGTCTTCTGCCTCCCAGAAAATGATTGTCCCGTCTTGCCACTGCAAGATCAACTTTTTTATCTGAGCCAGAAGAGCAGTGATAGTGCCCTTCCCTCCTCTCCTCCCCACCACACCACCCTGCCGCCCAGGGTGCAGGAGATGGTCACGGGGAAGTAAAGAACCGTCTGCTCCATGTCCCAAACACTCTCTCTACAGCTACTCAAACCAAGGGCCTCTCTGCTCTCAGCAAGGGGCAGGGATGACTGGTAATCAGGACAAGGTAGGAGGCAGCAGAGAGGGGGAGACCGCTCAGCCTAGGGGTGGGTGCAACCTGCCCCCAGTCTCTCTCTACCTTTGCGTCTTGACTTGTCAGCTGGCGGATGCCCTTCGGGCCGATGACCAGGTCCACAGTAATGTTCCATCCTTGCTGGAATAAAAGAGGAGAGAGGACCGTTGCTTCAGGTTTGTCTCCCTCATATTTCAGAAAGTTGAAAAACAAAAAGTTCACTAATTTAGACACAGGCCACTCTGTCTCCTGTGCCCTCCAGCTCCTTCGATCTCAAAACCCTACCGTACGGACTCCCCTCCTCCCCATACCCTGCCTACTCTGCCCACTTCCCAGATTTGTAGCCAAGATTTCAGTTCCCTTCCTCAGGCAAGCAGTTTAACATTAGTTGCATTTTAGGGCATGTCAGCAAGGCCCAGTTGCTCGAGGACCTTTGCTTGTGTGTATTACTTCGAGCCAACACGCCTCTTCTTGCCCCCAAGTCGGCCTTGTGGGCCCCTTTCCCGAGAGGCCTGGAATTTGGGTCAGGGAGAGAATAAAGAGGATGTGTCATTACAATGAGTTCACAGCGATAGGTCTCCTGGTCGATGTTGGCAAAGCCCGCGAGGGTGTTGAAGAACTTCATGACACACTCCTCCTCCCTGAGCGAGGCATACTGCTGGAAGGTCTGCTGGATCATCTTCCGGAACTGCTTGGGCTGGGGGTGGAGATGGTCAGTGGTGAGCCGGCCCTGCTCCTCCAAGCTCTGATTCCTTCCCTGATCTCACCAAAAGCCTGTCTGCTACTGTAGGGTGGTCCTCAGGCCTTTGCCACGAGTGCAGCGGCCATCTGCTCACTAAACCACACACTTACTGTCTCCAGGGAGGCTCACCAGAGCCCTGGGATGGAGGCATGGGAGGTAGCATCCCCAGGCCACAAAGATAATTGGCCTCTGATGTGGAACTGGAGCCAGGTTTCCTAATTCCCAGCCACAGAAAGGGCCCACTGGATATTTTTAGTGGTTCTATGTCCAGATGGCCCAAGACACTAGAGATACCCTGGCTTTCCTGAGTATCCCCCACCCAATGCCATTGGGCTCTAGTCATAGAGACCAGCACAAAGGGGTTCTCTCTGGGCCCCTTGCCCAGTGGTTTCCTCACCTTTAAGTTCTCCTGCATCTGCTTTGGGAAAAACAGGTCCAGTCCTACTTCTTTCCTGAAAGAAGAGGAGAAAAAGTGGCATTTGACTCCCCCTCACCCCCAGCCCAGGACTTCAGACCAATCAGGCAGAGATATGATGGACTGAGGACCAGGAAGATGGGTCCTGCCTGGCTTTGGTATGGAGATGAACAAGGTAGGGAGCAAGTAGGAGAAGCAGGGCAGTGAGGAAGGAAGGGAGGAGAGGCAATGACCAGTTTCAGGACTTACTCCAGGAACTCGAAGTTGGACTTTTTGTCAAGTGCATTGTGGGGCATGTCCTTGAAGAACCGCCTGGAGAGAGAGAAGTCATGGAGAGGTTGATGGTTGGAGAACAAGGCCATCAGAGTTGGGTCACCCAAAGCCACACATTGGTCTAGAAGCTCCCTTTCCCCTGCCAAATGTAGTAACCAATTGAAGGGAGAATATTAGAGTGAAAAAATTTGATATTTACAAAACCACGAAGAAAAAGAAAACCCCCAAATTTCATTCCTAGGAAGGACTCCAGCCCTGTTCTTTGGGAAGCCCAGCTCTGGGACCTCCCAGTTGTTGGTCAGAAGAGAAAAATGGTGGTTCTATCTTTGGCCTCTAAAAACAAATGACCCAATGCAGCCAACGAGGATTGTTGGAGGGCCTAGCATTTAGTGGCCGAGTATATATATGACCCTCTAATGAATTAATTCAGTAGTTCTCAACCAGGGGCAATTTTACACCTCCCTCTCCAGCCTGGAAACATTTGGCAATGTCTGGAAATCTTTGGTTGTCACATCTGGTTGGGAAGAAGGTGGTCCCACCAGCATCTAGTGTGTAGAGGCCAAGAACGCTGTTAAGTATCTTGCCATTCACATAATGGCCCTCCAAACAAATTATCTAGCACCAAATGTCCCATTGCTGAGATGGAGAAACCTGGGAGGTTGATACAAGGAAGGAACTCAGGAATCTAGGACAAATGTTCTTTCCTGACTCACTCCTCTCTATAGAGTATCTGACAGAGTGGGCTAGCAGATCCTGGAGGAGTATGCCAGCTGATTAAGGCAGACCTGTACTTTGGAAACCAAACAACAGGTAAACAGCAATGATATTCAGTTGTAGGACGTGAAGAGCCTATCCAGGATTCTTCCCTGGACGCAAGGTCATTTTCCTTCTACTTCTACCTGAAGGTGCTGGTGATTAAGATCCGAAATTTCCACACAGCCTATCATGGCAGCTTTAGACAGTTTTCTGAGTCAAGGGTGAGTGGATGGCTCAGCTGGTGCCGACTTTGCTCAGGTCATGATCTCAAGGTTTGGTTTGTGAGTTCAAGCCCTGCATCTGACTTGCTGCTGTCAGCGCAGAGCCCGCTTCAGATCCTCTTTCCCCCTCACTCTCTGCCCCTCCCCCATCTGTGTTCGCTCTCTCTCAAAAATAAATTAAAAATAAATAAATAAAATAAATAGAAGGTTTTCTGAGCCAGTGCTATGGGCTTGACCCCCACATTCACAGAAAACCTCAGAGCAAGCCTGTGAAGTGAGGATTACAGGCAACACGGCCTCCAGCAATTCCTGTTGGCTTGAGGGAGCTGCAAAATGTACTCCTAGATAGCTGAACAAACTGGCTTGCTGTACGCACCTATTTAATTGGCAAATGCCCATCAGAGAAGAGGATTTTAGATCTTTCAGGGTTGTCCATTCATTCAAATATGTACTGTGCTCTCATTTGGTGCCAGGCGAAGGCAGCACCAATGCTGATTTCAAGGATTTGACAGGATTTCACAATCTAGTGCATGTGAGCCATTCATTCCTAAGTACAGAGGATCCATACAGGGTAAGGTAGATGGGGTGGGCATGAGGAAGAGGGGCCTTCAAGATGGAAAGGCCCTTGAGTTGGCTCAGTGGGAAGAAACTATGGCCACCATCCTGCTTGTTATGGACCTTTCACAGGCAAGTCCTGAGGTTTTCTGTGAATGTAGAAGGTGAACAGGCAACACTGGCCCAGTAAATTTTCTAAAGCTGCCAGAATAAAAAAGAGTTTACCAGGTTGAAAAGAGAATGAGAAGAGTATGCCAGACAGCAGGCTCTGTGTCCCAGCTCCTACTGGAGCTGAAGACACAACAGTGAAGAGCACAGTGGAAACCCAACATTCGAATACCTCTCAGGACTTTGCCTAGTGCTCAAAGAAACATTTACTGAATCACTTGAATGGCAGATAGGTGGAAGAAAAAGACAGCCTGGAGGGAAGAGCAGCCAAAGGAGGCAGGGGACACTGACCAGAAATGGGGCTGGCTCTTTTTTCTAAGGACCAGACAGTGAGCGCCTTACCCTCTGTCTGCCACCACTTGTCCCCATGGCTCTCATATACCCACTCTTGTTTCCCACCCTGGAGGCAAGTCCAAGCTGGCTAAGAGCTCCAGTCCCTGGAGGGTCCTTGTGGCCACATACCTGAGCTCCAGGCAGCCCAGCTGCAGGGCCATGCCCTCGCTGACCTTGCTGGCATAGCGTTGCATGTAGTCATTCCGTAGCTGGTGGGGAGAAAGACCAAGGTTGAGAGTCATGCCCTCCTTCCCTGTTTCCCTGACCTTAGGCTCCAAGAGATGGTGGGTGCTTTGAACACAATCCTGCTGCCCTGAGCTATCTCTCTCACACAGCCCACCATGCACAAATGTGTAGTGGATGAAGAGCAGAGGGGGAGACTCTCCCTTTGCTCTGCCTCTTCCTCTAGAATTCTCTAGAATCATGCCTCCACAGGCCAAGGCCTTCAGGTTTTTTGAAGCACTTTCAGACACATTTTCTTATGGCTTTATGAGGCTGGGGTTCACATTCCTCTTTCCACTCTTCATTTTATTTTTTTATTTTTATTTTTTTTTTCAACGTTTATTTTTGGGACAGAGAGAGACAGAGCATGAATGGGGGAGGGGCAGAGAGAGAGGGAGACACAGAATCGGAAACAGGCTCCAGGCTCTAAGCCATCAGCCCAGAGCCCGATGCGGGGCTCGAACTCACGGACCGCGAGATCGTGACCTGGCTGAAGTCGGACGCTTAACCGACTGCGCCACCCAGGCGCCCCTCCACTCTTCATTTTAGAGGTAAAGAAATAGAATTTGGGGATGAGTCAATCATTTATTCAAAGTATTTTTGGTACTTAGTGACAGATGTCATTCACTCCACAATAAAAGTCTGGCTTTGTCTTCAGAAAACCAAGAGGGAGACACAGGTGAGAGCTGAAACCAGACAGAAAATAATGATGGCCTCTCACACATCCTCAGCACTCTGTGCCAAGTCCTGTGCTAAGCACTTTACATTTATTACAGCCAGTGGTGTGTTGGAGCAGCTCCAAACAGCTCATGAAAGCCATTTATTAAATTTTCTGAAGTTTTGCAAGCTGTATGATATCATATTGGTAGCTTGAAAAATGCCATGATAGGGGAATATTTACACCATGGAAATTGGCAAGTGCAATAAATCAGAGATTTTTTTCTTCAGAGAGCTGGTTTACCAGCACCCTGCTAGTGATACCATTTGGTCCTCACAACAACCCTATAAAGTAAGTATTATTATTATCATCTCCATCTTCTAGAAAAGGAAATAGCTTCAGGCAGTTACATTAAGCCCCAGGAGGATACTAGGTTAGTAGCTGGCTGCACTGGCCAGAAGCCAGGCATGTCAGAGTCTGTGTGCTAAGACCACCAATTCTCTTTGTACCTGCTCTGCCTGCCCGTCACCAGGTCTCCTGAGAAGTAAATAGCCACCAGCAAAGTCCAAAAGTAGCTATACATATGGGGCAGGGTAAGCCAGCACTTAATTAGCCATAAGAGAACCAAGATGGAACAGCTGCCTAGGGACAAAGGCATGTCCCCAAGAGAAGTTTCCTAGATTGGGACCTCCAAAATCTGGGCTTTGTCTCTCTATCTCCCCAGGAAAGGATGAGTAATAGGGCCCTGGGGACAGGAAGAAAAAAATACTTCTACCTGTTGGTAAAAATAAAGTAGCGTTGTCCTGTCTTCTTTTAGGCTTTCCATGAAGTCCTCTGGTAAGTAGCGGATTTGGAGGTCATACCTGCAACAGGAAATTCAGACTCTCTGGTTGACTTAGGGAAACTTGTCATTTAAGAGTCTGCCCATAAGGCTCATGGCCACCCATTCAGGAGTTGTTTCTTCTTTCCCTCCTCTGTGGTCAGGTGGAGGACTGTGGGAAGACCATGGAGGACAGAGGGGTGACAAGCAAGTGGTGGTCTATACTAGTCCTGACTCTCCACCTTGTCCCCCTCATGGCAATTGTTTTCTTTAGGTTTGCAGATCAGCCCTTGACCTGGTTTTCTATTTTCCCTGCCCTTCTCCGTAGCACCAAGAGCATCCTGTCTGGAGATGTTCCTGATATCTGCCCTGGGAGAGGGGTTGTACTGTGAGCTCATGTTAAGTCTTGGCCAATAGATGCATTGGATGCTGCAAGAGAACTAAGCCTAAAATGCCACTCAGATTTTCTAGAAGATTCTCAGAGGTTGGGAAATGCTCCCAGGAATTACTTCCCTGGGCCTCCCCACTCCACACTCTTCTCCCCCCATTTGAGAGCCCAGGGCTCTTCTCCTACCTCCATTCAGCCTCCATGTGCAGACACTCGTACTTTTCCTGAACCTCACCCACTGTCATCTGCGGGTGTAGCCAGTGGATCTCATCCGACTTCATGTGCTTCAGCCTCAGGCCATAGCACTCACCCAGCTGGATGTTGGGCCCTATCCGTCCACTCAGCAGAATGGAGGCAATGACCTCCTGGGGAGGAGAATAGAGAGACACAATTCAGGTATACCCCTTCTAGGCTCCCACAGTCCTCATGCATCCCCCAGAAGTGTGATTCTCTAGGGTGGGGTTCCATCTCAATGTTTCATTTATCTCTGATTCTCTAGCACTTAGTGCAAGTTTTGGTGCACAGTGGGCTCTATCCGATGAATAAATAATTTGGTAAAATGAGACAGAGATAGAGAAACTGAGAGGAGAGGGGAGAGGCAAAGGAGAAAATGCAATGAGGCAAAGAACACAGATTCTGTGCTTCTGCAGCACATTTCAACCAAATGGATTAATAATTACTGAGCATCCACCATGTAAAAGCACTCTCTGAATGGCTCCCAATTTAGCCAGCATTACTGAGCATCTATAGTAGGCACTCAAGGCACCTTGCATACATTATGTCATTGAATCCATACAACACAGGGAAGTAGGTGTTACATCTCCATTTGGCTGATATAGGTTACACAGCTCATGGAATTAAGCTGGGGTTTTAAACCCTGGGCTAGTGGACTCTGTGGATTTCTACTGGGCCAAGCTGCTTCATGGGGTGCTGGGGCTGGGCAAGGCAGAAGGATAGGATTCACATTAATGAATTAAGTGGCACACTTTCCACATAAGAATAATGGCCATAGGTAATAGAGTATTGATAAGAGATTAGGAACTCTCCTTATTCCTGCTTTCTTGTTGATCAGAAGTCAGCCTGCCCATAGCCTGATGCCATAGCTTCCTGGCCTCAAGCTAGAGCTGGATCAAGAAGAGGCCCACTTAGGGGAGCCTGGGTGGCGCAGTCGGTTAAGCGTCCAACTTCAGCTCAGGTCACGATCTCACAGTCCGTGAGTTCGAGCCCCGCGTCGGGCTCTGGGCTGATGGCTCAGAGCCTGGAGCCTGTTTCCGATTCTGTGTCTCCCTCTCTCTCTGCCCCTCCCCCGTTCATGCTCTGTCTCTCTCTGTCTCAAAAATAAATAAAACATTAAAAAAAAATTAAAAAAAAAAAAAAGAAGAGGCCCACTGAGGGACACCTGAGTGTCTCAGTTGGTTAAGCATCCAACTCTTGATTTTGGCTCAGGTCATGATCTCACAGTTGGTGAGATGGAGCCCTGCATCAGGCTCCATGCTGACAGCATGGAGCCTGCTTGGAATTCTCTCTCTCCCTGTCTTTCTGCCCCCACCCCCCACCCCTGCATGCATTCCCCTCTTCTCTCTCAAAAAAAAAAAGGGGGGGGGGAAAAAAAAAAAAAAAAAAAAACTTCCTGGAAGCCCATCGATAAGGTCCTGCCTAGCTCTGAAATCACATTATTTTCAGTTTAATTCATGTTTCTCATATGGTTACACACATAACGGGTAAATTGAGCCAACTCCCAGTGGAGCAGAAAGTACCATCAAAGGCAAATTTTAAAAACTCTTCTTATTTTCACTAATAAAATATTAAACCCATATTTAAATAGTACTGTTTCAAAGAAATACCAAATTATTGGTCTGCCTGGACACCCACATGTGTTGTCCAGCTCTGCCTCCTGCCAGCTGTCTTCAAGTCCATGGAGTGGTGAAGCTAAAAAACCTTAAGCCTGAAAAATCCTTTCCCCATTAGGGAAGCAGATCTCCATCACAGCAGTCAACTCTTGCTCTGTGAGACAAATAGTGAAACTGAGGCATATAAAGTACCCATTAACAGTTGTCACAAATCAGTTCAGGAATCAGAATTACCATCCAGGGATGGGAAAGAAAGCTGTGATCAATGGTACTTATAGTGAAAGGGACTCAGACAAGAGAGAGAGCTCAAGGCTGTGAAGTTGACCATTTTGTCATTGTTTCCACCCATTTCTCCTGCTACTGATCCTTGTACTGCTCTTTCCACTCATACAATGATATTATCCAGAGACCCCATGTCATTACTGAGCCCATCTGGAGTCCCAGCTATCAGGTATTTTTAAATATAGAGTCTTCACTGCCCCAAATGAAACTTATTTGGCCTATGTCTGATTTCTCCAGGGCTGGGACCCTTGTAATTATTGGAAATTTCAAACATACATGAAGTACACTGAAGTCAAAAAAACAGTATAATAAACACTGATATACACATCACCCAGCTTCGACAATTACCAAAACTCTGCCATTTTTGCTTCATCTATTATGCCATTGACCACCCAACCACCACTTTTGACAGTTTTTTTTTTTAGTTTATTTATCTTTTGAGAGAGAGAAAGAGAGAGTGAACAGAGGAGGGGGAAAGAGAGAGTGAGGGATAGAGGGAATCCCAAGCAGGCTTTGCACTCTCACTGCAGAGCCTGATGTGGGGCTCAAACTCACAAACTGTGAGACCAAGACCTGAGCCGTAATCAAGAGTTCAACACTTAACTGACTGAGCACCCCTCCCCCCCGTGTGCCCCTACAGTTCTTTAAAGGTAAGATTTACAGACATTAAAATGCATACATTTTATGCATACAGTTTGTATGTAATCCACATGCCAAAAATTAAGATACACGACATTTCAAGACACCCAGAAAATGCCCTCATGTCCATTCTCAGTCAACCACCAAGCCCATGCTCACCCCAACTCCAGGTAACCAGTTTTTCCTCCCTTTTTACTTAGTTTCACCTGTTCTAGAACTTCATATAAATTGAAACATTGAGTATATATAAATCATTCTCCTGTTTCTAGATACCTGAGCTGTTTCTTATTTTTTTGCTATTGTGAATAAAAGTACTATGAACATTAATATACAGGTCTTTTTATGTAAATATGTTGTCATTTCCTGTGGACAAATACTTAGGAGTGAAAATTACTTTGTCAAAGGTAGATACATGTTTAACTTTATAAGAAGCTGCTAAGATTATTCTGTTTTATATTTCCACTGTGATGTATGAGATATTCATTACACTACATCCTCACCAACATTTGGTGCTATAAGTCTTTTTTTTTTACATTTTATTTATTTTTTGAGACAGAGAGAGACAGAGCACGAGCGGGGAAGGGGCAGAGAGGGAGGGAGACATAGAATCCTTAGCAGGCTCCAGGCTCTGAGCTGTCAGCACAGAGCCCGATGTGGGGCTCGAACCAACAAACCGTGAGATCATGACCTGAACCAAAGTCGAATGCTTAACCGATGGAGCCACCCAGGCGTCCCCCAAGTCTTTTTAATATTAGTCAGTTTAATGGTTATATATAGTATCTCATTGTGTTTTTAATTTGCATCTCCCTGATGACTAATGATATTGAGCATATTTTTATCTGGCCATTCATGTAATTTCCTTTGTGAAATATTTGTTCCAATTTTTCCCATTTTTCTGTGTTGTCTTTTTATTATTGAGTTGTAGGCAATCCTTATACACTCTAGATAAAAGTACTATGTATATGTTTTATAAATACTTTCTCCAGGTCTGTACTATGTCTATTATTAATTGTCTTGTCAATTTCTTTTGATAAAGTCTTCTTATTCAAAATTTTCTTTTATGGTTAGTGCTTTCTGCATTCTGTCTGAGAAATCTTTGCCTGCCACCAAATCATGAAGATACAATCCTGTTTTCTTTTATAAGCTTTATAGTTTTAACTTTTCCTTTTAGGGTCTGTAATCCATCTTGAATTAATTTTTGTGTATGGTGAGAGGTAGGGGTTAAAATGTACTTTTTTTTCTCATAAAGATCTATGGTTATTCAGCATTGGTTTTTGACTCTCATTTTCCAATTGAATTGTTTTGCTGCCTTTGTCAAAATCAACTGGCGGTATAAGTTTAGATTTATTTCTGGACTCTCACTTTCTGATTTATTGATCTTTGTCTACACTCTGCTAGTACCACACTGTCTGCATTACTGTAGCTTTAGAGGAGATTTTGAAGTCAAATAGCATAAGCCTTTTACCATCTCCTTCCAAGATTGCTGTGTTATTCTAGGTCCTGCATTTCCATATACATTTTTTGAATTAGCTTGTCACTTTTCTATTTAAAATGCCTATTGACTCATGATTGAGACTTTGTTAAATCTATAGCTTAGTTGGGGGAGAATTGACGACATCTTAACAGCATTGAATCTTCCAGTCTGCAAACATGGTATATCTCTCCACTTAATTTTATTTTTCTTTCATTTTTCTCAGCAATGTTTTGTACTTTCTGTGTCTAGTTTTGCAGGTCTTTTGTTAAATTTATTCCTAAATAGTTTACGTATGTTGATGCTTCTGAAAATGAAAAACATTTAAAATTAATTTTCTATTTTGGGGTTCACTCCCTTGGGTGGCTCCCTCTTCCCCAGGATTTTTCTTAATCTTCTGGCTGCTCAAGTCAGCCCTAAATTCTATCCTCTGATGCCTCAAACCAGTAAGGCTGCAGCTTTCTGCCCCTTCCAGCCCTCCCAGATTGGAAAGTGCCCTCAGGCAAAAACACCAGAAATTTGCAAATCTCATTCCTTACAGTTCAACTCTCAAGAGCAGGTTTCCCTCTAGTTTCTGCTGGTTATGGTCACTCTCCAGGGCTTTCAAGACCATTTCCTTTTTATCTTGTCCAGATTTTGCCATTGTTATCAGCAGGAAGATCAGTCTAGGCCAGGGATTCCACCATTTTTGAAACCTCTGTACTATTTTAATGAATAAATCTGTACTTTCTGCAAATGGAAGAAGGTTGGGAGTCAGAGAGCTCCCTTTAGAGCTCCATCAGAGATTCTGGTGATTTTGTAAACACAAAGAAAGCCCTGAAAAACAAAATCAAATCCTGGTGTCCTCTTCTTCTACCTTTTTATCTCCCCCCCCTCCCCCACCCCCTTGCAGCTCATGGTATGGCCAAGGTCAAAATCCTGAGGCTGAGGGGTTGGCAGTGGCTGCAAAGCCAGGAACAGAGTAAAGGAGGAGGTGGGGCCAGTGCAGAGATGCTATAGTGGTGAAGACAACATTTACCTACAGGGGGATCCAGCAAAGGAGTAAATGTATTGAAGATAATGGAAAATGGGTTTCTTAATGTTGGAGAAAGTACTCAAAATAAGGATAGAAGGCTAGAATGGACCCTTAGGTGAGGCATTGGAATTTGAAGTATTGGTGAGAACTCATAGTTTTAGGGGGCTGGAGAGAGGGACACAGAGAGAGAGAGAGAGAGAGAGAGAGCACTCCTGCAAGCCATGTACCCATGAGGAGTGAGCATGTGCAACTGAGAGCACATTGAAAGAGCCTGAGGTCAATGACACCAAGATAGTTATTTGCATACCAAACACTGAGTCTTAGTTTCCAAATACCCTCCTGCACTAAAAGGGTTCAGGGATCCTTGGAGAAATGCCTGATTACAGGTCTGGGGCAAAGAAAGTACAAAATAAGCCTGGAATATCTTTTTGTCCTAGAAAAAAAGGGAAGTATTTAGAGAATGTTGGGGATATATAACAAGGAAACAGTATTAGCTTAAAGGGGCTGGCATAGGACAGACACTTAAGTATAAAAATATATAATGACAGGAATGGGTTACATCCCACTGAATAAAACATAATCTGAGGCAGATAGATAAATAAATAAACTGGGGAGAAGGGAATATTCTTCCTTACAATAGAATGCCAACTAGCAAATATGGTAGAAGAAAGGATGGAAACAGGAAATCACCATTTGGCAACAAACTCAGTGTTGGTTGGTTCAGGCATGATTCATCAATGGATGATAAGGCTGGAGGGTGGAGATCTGATGATGAATAGGATGTTGACATAGTTTCAGTGTGTCTTCCCTCAGATTCTAGTCATACACACACACACACACACACACACACACACACACACACACACTAACCTGGCAGACACAAATGATCAGTTTATCAAGGTTAACATCATCAGTAGGAGAACAGGTAAACAAAGCATACCTCCCACCTTGATGTACTGAGAAGAGCACAGCATCTTTTCTGAGATATTCCTGCCAAGAGTTCGTGGTTATATAGTCTAGTTATATAACCCAGTGAGGGGTCTCCTCACAGACCTATAGAATAAAAGGTCTGTACTCTTTTTTTTTTAAAACCATTACCATTTTCTTAAATGTTTATTTATTTTTGAGAGAGACATCATATGTGCCAGTGGGGGAGAGGCAGAGAGAGAGAAGGAGAGAAAGAATCCCAAGCAGGCTCCATGTTGTCAGTGCAGAGCTGGATGCAAGGCTCAAGCCCACAAACCAGGAGATCATGACTTGAGCCAATATCAAAAGTTGGGTGCTTTACCAACTGAGCCACCCAGGAGCCCCTGTTAACATTTTTTTTTAATTGAGGTATAAATAACACATAACATTATATTGTTCTGGCATACAACATGATTCAGTATTTGTACACACTGAGAAATGATCACCACAACAGGCTCGTTACCATCCATCACCACACATCATTACAAATTTTTTTTTCTTGTAATGAGAACTTTTAAGAGAGGGAGAGCAAGCAGGGAAGGGGCAGAGAGAAAGAGAGAGAGAGACAGAGAGAGAGAGAGAATCCCAAACAGGCTCTGTGCTGTCAGGGCTTGAACTCACAAACTATGAGATCATGACCTGAGCTGAAATCAAGAGTCAGAAGCTTGACCAACTGAGCCACCCAGGTACCCCTCTTGTGATGAGAATTTTTAAGATTTCATCTCTTAACAACTTTCAAATATACAGCACAGTAGTATTGACTACAGTCACCATGCTATACCTACATCCCATAACTTATTTATCTTGTAACTAGAAGTTTGTACCTTTTGACCCCCTTCATCCATTTTGCCCATCTCCTCCTGTCACACCTCCCCTCTGGCAACCATCATTCTGTTCTCTATAAGCTTGGCTTTTTGTTTTGTTTTGATTTGTCTGTTTATTTGTTTATTCGTTAGATTCTACCTATGAGTGAAACCATATAGTATTTGTCTCTCTCTTATTTCACTTAGCATAATACTCTCAAGTCCTCTTCACGTTGTCGTGAATGGAAAGATTCCATTTTTTTATGGTTGAGTAATATTCCACTGTGTATCTATACCACCCTTCTTTATCCATTTATCCATCTATCGACACTTGGGCTGCTTCCATATCTTGGGTCTTGTAAATAATGCTGCCATGAACATGGGGATGAATATATCTTTTTGTATTAGTGTTTTCATTTCCTTCTGATAAATACCCAGAGGTGGAAATTCTGGATCGTAGGGTAGTTCTATATTTAACTTTTTGAGGAACCTCCACACTGTTTTCCACAGTGACTGCACCAGTTTGCATTCCTGCCCACAGTGCACAGGATTCCCCCTTCTCCACCTCCTCGAAAAGGCCTTCGGTCTTGCAGACCAAGAACCTCTTCTATACTGGAGGACACCACAGAGACATGACAACTAAATGTAAATGGGTGTTCCTGGCCCAGATAGAATAAAATAGACACTGGAAGGACAGTTGGTGAAATTCAAATGGTTCAGAGGTAGTGTTACAGCAGTTTGGGCTTTCTCCTTTGGGTGGTTGCAGGCTAGCTCTGTAGGAGGGTGCCCTTGCAGGGGGAATAAACACTGGAGTATTTTGGGTGAGTGGTATTGCTGCAACTTGCTTTCAAAAGAAAGCAAGAAAAAGAATAATGACAGTGGATGTGTGTGTGTTTATGAAGAGACTGAGCTACTAAATATGGCACATGATAGATCTGAACTGAAAGAGGACTTAGCTACCTCCATTTTGATCTCAAACTTTCTTTTTTTTCCCCCCTAAGTTGATTTATTTTGAAAGAGAGCACAAGAGAGAGCAGGGGAGGAAGAGAGAAAGGGAGAGAGAGAATCCTAAGCAGGATCTGAGCTTCCAGAGCAGAGCCCAACTTGGGGCTCAAACTCATGAACCATGAGATCATGACCTGAGCCGAGATCAACAGTTGGCACTTAACCCACTGAGCCACCCAGGTGCCCCATTGAGCTCAAACTTTCTTATTAAGTCCTTCTTCCCAGCTTATCTTTTTCCTCCCAGCTTATCTCTTAACTCAGGCAAAAGACCCTGTGGGCAAAGCATCCCAGGATGGGAGTGGGAAACTACCCTTCAAGCAATAAGACCTTCCCTGAGCTAGCCAGACCCCATGTGACTGACCCTGAGGCAATGATCCACCTGACCTTCACTGCCACCAGTGAGGACCCACCGACACTTGTCCCACATTCTCCTTACATAAATCTGGAAGTGTTTTCAGCACTGTGGAGAGTCTTTGAGATGCTAGTCCCCTGCCTTCCCGTGTTGGTCTCACTGAAATCAATTCCTTTCTTGTTTTGCCACCACCCATCTCTCTGCCTTTGGATTTTGTCAGCAGTGAGTGGCTGAGCCTGCTCTGTTTGGGGCTCCCTGGAGCCAGATGCTCTTGCATCCCAGCTACAGGGCTACAGAACTATTGGGGAATCTGAGTATCTGAGTGAAAGTACTATGGGGGTTCTTTGTACCATTCTTTCAACATTTTTATATGTTTAAAGTAATTTCAAAATCAAAAGAGAGAGGTTCTGGTGAGGGAGATTCCCAGGCACATGAGAAGTAAAGGTACCATATTGAATGAATAGGATTTCTTTCAGGCAAGACAAAGCCTCGCACCTTCTCTTCCACTCAGTCTCTGAGAAGGGCCATACTGAATCCCCCTCTTTGCTCTGTGGTTGGTGAAACTCTCCAGGGCACAGCTTATGGAAACATTTCCCTAGGTTTCTTTCTTTCTTTCTTTCTTTCTTTCTTTTTTTAATTTTTTTTTTAACGTTTATTTATTTTTGAGACAGAGAGAGACACAGCATGAACTGGGGAGGGACAGAGAGAGAGGGAGACACAGATTCAGAAGCAGGCTCCAGGCTCTGAGCCATCAGCCCAGAGCCCGATGCGGGGCTCGAACTCGCGGACTGCGAGATCGTGACCTGAGCTGAAGTCGGACGCTTAACCGACTGAGCCACCCAGGCGCCCCTCCCTAGGTTTCTTTCTAAAAAGCAACCAATTTCTGTTGTATTGGTGGTAGGGTAAGACTCATTCCAGATCCTTGGAGTAGAAATTCACTGAGACTCTATCCAACAGATTTTCACAGGAATATAGATTTCATCTCCAGATAAGGAAGAAGTTTGGTGCTTTCTAAGTATAAAATGCATTACTTGGGAGGCTGCCTGGTGCTGGGAAGATTCTTACCTGGGGAGCATTCTTCCCAGAGGGGCAAACCTGAGAGAGAGGTTCCTGGAGACAGACATCTCCACCTACTACCACCATCACCTCACTGGTTACTGATGAAAGCATGTTGTATAATAAAGAATTTGGCTGGTCTTTGTCCTTGTTTCTGGGGTGGGAGCCTCTGAACCCTTGGGGTTTCTTAAGTGGTAGTGTCTTTGTTGTTCATGGTGTGCCTCTTGGACCACACTTGAATTTATGCTCATGAGGTGAGTCATGGTGGGCCCCTAGATAGTCTCAGGATGAGACCAACCATGTGATTAGAAGTTCCGGAACTTTGAGCCATGTGATATCAGCCTGGCCTCCAGGGAGAGGAAGAGAGCTGGAGAGTTACACAGCCAACGAGTCAACCAATCAATCAGCTGATCAATGATGCCTACATAATAAAACCCCAATAAAAACTCTAGTTCAGGTGAGTTTCCTGATTTGTGATGCACATTGGTGTGCCTGGAGGGTGATGTGTCCTAAGGACATGGAAACTTGGTGTTTGGGGACCTCTTCTAGTTCATCCCATGCATCTCTTCATTTGGCCGGTCCTGATTTGCATCTTTTATAATAAAACTGTTATCATCCTCAGTTCTCTGAGTCATTCTAGCAAATTAACAAACCTGGGGGATGGGTGGCAGGAACTCCCAAATTTACAGCCAGTGGGTCAGAAGTGCGGGTGGTCTGGGAACCCTGGAGCCTGTGACTGGGTTTTGAGGAGAGGTGTCTTGCTGGGGACCATGCCCTCAACCTGCGAAGTGTATGTGAGCTCCAGAAATGTGTTGTGTCAGAACTGCACTGCAAAGTGAATGAATCCCTCAGGCTCCTTGTGGGGGAAACAAGGCTGCCCACCAGGGGCGACACAGAGCACTAACTCTGGGGTCACACTAACCCAGTTCTGACATATACTTTAGTAGGCTGACAAGCTCCTAGAGCCAGTCTCCTTCCTGCTGTTCACTATGCTTGTCATATGAAGCCGCAGAAGTTCCTTCTCTCAAACCAGCTGCAACTTCCTCTGACGTACTCATGTTGCAAAGCACTGTTGGGAGCTCCAATGCACACACAGAGCCTCCACTCAAGGAGCATCTGTTCAGTGGGTGGGAGGAAACCAGAGGCTTATCGTGAGGGGGCCCACAGTGGGAAGGGGAATCAGTTTACAAGAAGAGGAACGTGGAGGTTCTCTCCGTGAAGAGTCAAGTTTGATCTCACCAAGGGGGCTTTGGTATCAGCCCTGCCCCCCTCACTTTACTGCCTCTTCTCTGATGTTCTCACAGCTTCTCAAGCAAATGGTGGGAGCAGCAAAACCAGCCCTCTGCCCACGATTCATAAATTGCCACTAGTGAGTCAATGTTTCTTTCTCTATTAATAAATCACTTTTTAAAAACAACAGTTTAAGAGGTTTATCTACTCACTAAATTGCCATAAGTAACATGACAGAAAAAAACTGTCTTAATTTTATCACTCGTTATTTAGATAAGCCCAGGATGGTTTTTGTTGTTATCCTTCCTTTCTTCCTTCCTTCCTTCCTTTCTTCCTTCCTTCCTTCCTTCCTCCCTCTTTTTCTTTCTCTTTTTTTCTCTCTCTTTTCTTTTCTTTTCTTTTCTTTTCTTTTCTTTTCTTTTCTTTTCTTCTTTTCTTTTCTTTTCTTTCTAGTAGGCTTCCCATCCAGCATGGAGCCCAATTCAGGGCTTGAACTCAGGACCCTGAGATCAAGAGCTGAGCTGAGATCAAGAGTCAGACACTTAGCTGACCAAGCCACCCAGGGACCCCCCCAGGATATGTTTTTATTTTATTTCTTTTGCTAGAGGAAAACCTTTACTTCTGCCCTTGGGAGGGTTACTGAAAAGCAAACTCTCACACTGCCCCTGGCTCACACCTTCATGTATACAGGGGAATTTCTATGGCTTTTCTTCCTGTTTGGCTAACATTGATTTATTTGCTTTATCAAGTAGTGTAAAGACCTCAAACCACCTTTGCCTCTCTATTCTTGGGCAATTCCTCTTGTAAGCCAGAAACAAAGAAGAGATAGGACTGAAAGCTTGTCCACATCCAGGATAATTTATTTCCCGAAAGAAAATGTCAGCCAAGCAATTAAGGACTCAGGCCACCTTCTCACTCCTTTATTGGTATTCGGGCACATTTTCTTTTTCTATATGAAATAGATTTTTGTATCTATTGTGAGGTATGGCCTAAAGTAAAGTTGTTTTCACAAGGGTATCTAACAGTAAGTGATTATGTGTATTGGGCTGTTTTCTTCTCTCTTTTTCTGTTCCTTTGATCTAAAGGTCTATGTTTGTACCTCAGTCACATTTTATCACTTCTTTAGTAATCTCTGTAAGCTCACGATTTTCTCAGGTTCACCTTTTTTTTTTTTTTTTTTTTTTTAAACGAAACACCTAATCTTGTTGTCATTGTTTGAGCTTATTAAACACGTTCATGTTAGTGGCTGAGTTTTTAGAAACAACTGAGATGACTTCATGGCCCTCCATTGAAATTGCCCATGCCTTGCCTAAGGTCATAGCCTTTCCTGGGGGCAATCTGCATCAGGGCCCAGTCACTTCAGGCTTAAAGGCCTTGTCCTTTTGGGGTAATTGCATGGCTCAGTTGGTTAAATGTCCGACCCTTGATTTTGGCTCAGTTCATGATCTCACAGTTTGTGAGTTTGAGCCCTGCCTTGGGCTTATGCTGATAGTGCAGATCCTATCTGGGTTTCTCTCTCTCCCTCTCTCTCTCTGCCCCTCCCCCACAGTCTCTCTTTCTCTAAAATAAATAAATAAACTTAAAAAAAAAATAAAGGCCCTGTCTTTTCATCCCAACACAAAAGCTATCTGTGGAGCTCTCTGTGGTAGGTCTGTAACACACCCAACCTTCTCCCTCTGCCTGATCCAGCTTTGGTCACTGCTTCCAGGAGAGTTTCATGACAGGACCCACTGACGCAGCTCTTGGGTGCAAACCTGTAGGTCAGGGTCTACTTCACAGGACTCCCACCTGTGGTACATTCACATGGTTTTCCTGGCTTGATCTCTCTCCTTACTCCTTGTTCTAGGAAGGCAAAACGCTCCTCTTTAAAAAAAAAAATTTTTTTTTGTTTGAACATTTGTTTATTTTTGAGAGAGAGACAGATGGAGTATGAGCAGGGAAGGGGCAGAAAGAGAAGGAGACACAGAATCCCAAGCAGGTTCCAGGCTCTGAGCTGTCAGCACAGAGCCCGACGTGGGGCTTAAACCCAAAAACCGCAACATCATGACCTGAGCCCAAGTCAGATGCTTAACTGAATGAGCCACCCAGGTGCCCTCAAATGCTCCTCTTTTTAAAGATGACTGAATTTACACTTTTTTTTTTTTAATTTTGTTTTCAACGTTTTATTTATTTTTGGGACAGAGAGAGACAGAGCATGAATGGGGGAGGGGCAGAGAGAGAGGGAGACACAGAATTGGAAACAGGCTCCAGGCTGTGAGCCATCAGCCCATAGCCCGACGCGGGGCTCGAACTCCCGGACCGCGAGATCGTGACCTGGCTGAAGTCGGACGCTTAACCGACTGCGCCACCCAGGCGCCCCTGAATTTACACTTTTAATAAATTAAAGCTTTGGTTTGAAAATATCCTGTTTAAATGCTATTTATAAAGGCTCCACTTTGAGATTGAGGGCAAATTTAAACAGATGACTTTTGTTGAAACCCGTATTGGTTCTCATTTGCTACTTGCTAGGATAGGATGCAAAGTCTTTAGCCTGAAGCATAAAAGTCTCATCTCCCTCTCTCACCTCAGTGTGCTGTCAGCTCCAGGCTCCCTGGCCAAGCAGACCATGCTCTCCCAGCCAGGAGGACCCCTGGCTCCTGTCTCTCTCCTCTCCTCCTGGTGAGCTGCTGGGCCCAGTCAGCACGGTGAGGTCTTCCCTGACCTACACTGATAGGGTCTGTTTCCTGCCCTGGGTCCCCAAAGAACTTTCCATACACATCTGGTAAGATACTGTTATGGATGGAACTGTGTTCCCCCACAAAAGATATGCTGAAATCCTAACCGTCAGTACCTTAGAACGTGACTTTGTTTGGAAATAGGGTCTTTACAGACTAATCAAGTTAAATGAGGTCATTAGTGTGGGCCCTAATCAATATGACTGGTGTCTTTATAAGAAGGGGAAGTTTCTATGTAGAGGGAGGCATGCACCCAGGGAGAAGCTGTCACGTACGAAGGTGAAGGCTGTGGGTGACACGTCTATAAGCCAAGGAATGCCAAAAGATGGCAGGCACACCACTAGAAACCAAAGAAAGGCAAGGAGGAATTTTCTCCTTCAGGTTTCAGAGGGAACATGGTCCTGCCAACACCTTGATCTTGGACTCCTAGCCCCCAAAACTGTGAGACAATGCCTTTTTTTGTTGTTTAAAATGACCACACTTGTGGTACTTTGTTATGGCACTCCTAAGAAACCAATATAGACATTTACTAATTAGAACTAAGGCATTTGTCCACGTTGACCTTTCTAGCTTTTCAACTCTAAGGTCAGAAGCCAAATCTGACATATGATATCATCCCCTACCCCAAGCCCAGTTCTTGGCACAAATATTTGAAGAATGGATGAATGAATGAGTGAATATGAGCCAGCTCTCTGGCTAACAAGTAGGAGTTACAAAGGACAGAGACTCATGGTCAAAAATGTTCAAGAGATCAGGAGTGTGGTGATTAGTACCATAGGGTTTAGTGTCTACTGGATCTGGCCATGGCTGTGTGGTCTTGGCCCAGTCACCTAACTTTATTTCCTCATCTGTAAAATGGGAAAATATCTCTTCCACTATGGGATCTTTGGTGGGACTAAATAAGGTAGTATAGGATGTAAATAAATAGAGCATATATTAAGTTATAAACATGTTAACTGTCTTCTCCTTCATCTTCTAAGGGGGTTTATGTGCACCAACCAATTCTTGGACTTCTGTAGCATAAACTTAGTGATGGGAAGGGTAAAGTGGAGAGGTCTAAGTCCAATTGGGTTTGACTTACACTGAAAGAAGCAATGACTGAAGGGAGAAAAATAACAGATCTTGAAATAAACAATAGAGGGGGGAAAGAAAAGAGGCTGCCTGGGCCAGAATTCAGGAATCTAAAAGTACAAGTAAAGACATTTCTGGATAGCAGCCAACCTAAATGGATATTAAGAAATGATTATGAGAATTTTAAGAAATTTTGCTATCTTGAAAGTGAAACCCCAATGCTGTTTTTCTCCTGAAGAGGATAAAATTTTAAATTGATTTTCAATTCTTTTTAGATGATATACTAATAACATTTGTGACATTGTGACAATATGACACTGTACACTGTACTGAGAATAGCTTCAAGGGAAAAGGAGGCTGGCCAGCTTCATGCTGGTTACAGATACATGAAGAGCTTAGCACAGTGGTTGGCACAGAGTAGGTCTCAATAAATGGTGACCATTATCATAATGGGCAGGCAGAGGAGAAGGGATAGGTATGGGATCAGAAGGGTCAAGCCAACTTGGGGAGCTGGATTAATTAACTCAAGAAATCTATAACTGAGATATAGATTTTGAGATCCTGTAGGTCACGATCTTGTGGTTTGTGAGTTTGAGCTCCACATGTGCTGTCAGCACAGAGCCTGCTTTGAATCCTCGGTCTCCCTCTCTCTCTGCCCCTCTCCCACTCATGCGTGTGTTCTTTCTCTCTCTCTCTCTCTTTGACTCTCTCTCTCTTGCTGTCTGCTCCTCCCTTGCTTGTGTGTGCGCTCTCTCAATAAATAAATAAATAAATAAATAAATAAATAAATAAATAAACTTTAAAAAAAAAGAATTAAAAAAATTTTTTTTCAGAGCCTAAAATGGAGTCCAAGCATGCCTAGGCCAGAGGGTCTTGAGATTCTCCATGCCTGAGAGGGAACTGGCACCTTCGGAGACCAACCCCATGGTAGTGGCTAAGGGAAGAAGAGGGAGCCATGGTTGCCGGTATTCCAACAGCCATTTAGCTGTGTACAAGGAGCACAGGTGACTGAAGAAAATAGTTTCTGGCAAAGGGATCTGATGGTGTTTCCAAACCGAAGCCAGTACTAGCAGCAGCAGGTGGCTAAAGTGTATAAATGAGCCTTGTAGGATGTCAGGTCATGGCCATGAAGAAGTTGGCTGGGAAGAAATAATGCAGAGAAAAGTGACTGCCTTCTGCTTGGAGCAAGCAGGCCATGAAGGGTTTTGTTCTCAGGGCAAAAGCTCACTATAGCAGGCTCCTTCCTTCCTCTTCCTGTCTGCCACACATAGAGGCAGGAAGTAAAACCCCAAGAAAGTGCAAAAAATCAGGTCAAAAAGGCAACAAGAGACCTTCTCTTTAAACTGATAAGAACAGATACTACACTTGATCTTAGCCAAAAGGCCGAGAAGCGATGAGAAAGGATTTTTCTTTAAATGACTCAAACAGAACATAAGAGGTGTCTCTGAGCAATAAAAATATTCTGTTAAAATAAGACCATTCTGTCAAATGTTTGGATTTACTAATAAACCACAAGGAAGGGCTCTTGATGTCCAATTGAAATTTGGGAGAAGTGAAGACCACTACAGATCAGTTAGGAAAGTATCAGGTGCATTTCACATACTTCTTTGAAAAATCACCCTACTAAAATAAGTCTTCAAGGAATGATTTTTTTTTAAGTAGTCTTCATGCTTAGCACAGAGCCCTACCCGGGGCTTGAACTCACAACCCTAAGATCAAGACCTGAACTGAGATCAAGGGTTAGATGCTTAGCCAACTGAGCCACCCAGGGTGCTCTAAGGGATGATTTTTGTGATTCATTTGTAAGGGTGTAGTGTGTGCCTCAACAGGAGGGGCTGGTCACACGGGTCACTTCAACACATTGGTGAAATTTTATTTCTCGCACAGGGTGATGGGTTCGGGGTGATCATTTCACCATAATGTTCCATAACTCACCTCTGTGAGTCTCAATGGGTGCAGCTGGCATTTGGGGCTAGATGATTCTTGGTTGTGTGGTACCATTCAACACCCATGGCTGCAGCCTGAAAAATACTTTGCCTCATGCCCCAGTGTCACAATGTGACAATCAAAAAAGGAGGCCCTTACATTGAAACACCTTCCAGGAAGCGTGGAACAACCCCCAGGGGGAACTGCTGACTCATCTCTTCAGTACCTGTTTTCTTCTGCACAGAGCAGTCATTACATAAGAGAGCCTCTCAATGATTCCTTTCCCTGCATTCAACAATTATGCATTGAGCCTGTGACATATATCGGCCCCATTCCAAGTGCTATGGATATATGTGGATGTAGCAAGACAAAGTCCTTGCCCAGAGGAGCTCTCATCCCAGTTTGATACCAAAGAGATATACATGCTATATCAAGAATTGGAAACATGTTCATATCTTTGACTGAGTTCTATGCCTGGAAGCATGCTCTGGATTGAATGTGTCACCTCCAAATCCATATGTTGAAGCCCTAATCTTCAATGTGATGGTATCTGGAGGTGGAACCTTTGGGAGGTAATTAGGTCATGAAGGAGAAGCCCTCATGAATGAGTTTAGTGCCCTTGTAAGAGCAACAAGAGAGAGATGAGATCTCTCTCAGCCATGTAAAGACACAGCAAGAAAGTGGCCAGATCTGGAAGGAGGCCTTCACAAGAACGCAACTGCCATCTTGGATGTCCAGTCTCCAAAACTGTGATAAATAAATTTCCATTGTTTAAGCCTCCCCAGTCTGTGGTATTTTGTTGTAACAGCCAGAGCAGACTAGGACAAAGCATAAACTGCGGAAATGACTCAAAATACAGAGGGGCGCCAGGGTGGCTTGAGCATCCAACTCAGGTCATGATCTTGTGGTTCATGAGTTCTAATCCCCTGTTGGGCTTGCTGCTTTCAGCACAGAGCCCACTTACGATCTTCTGTCCCCCTTTCCCTCTGCCCCTCCCCTTCTCACACACACACACACTCTCCCTCTCAAAAATAAATAAACTTTAAAAAAAATGACTCAAAATACAGAAATACCCTGTGTAAAAAGAAACTCACTGTAGAAATTTTTTAAATAGCAAAGTCCTCACAGCAAGCAGCCAATCTAAATAGTTTGAAAAGGGCCATGAAAATAATGGGAGGGCAGCACAAGGTTTATATGCTAGTTTTAAAAATTATCTAAAGAGATTGGAAAACTTTTGGAAAATGGTTCTATTGTAATAAATGGGAGGTATAGGATATGAAATCATATACAAAGAATGATAGTGCTAGGAGCTGAAACAAACAAATCCAGAATGAAATATATCAAAATGTGAACAGTGCTGTTTCAGGGTGGTGCATAGCCACACATATGTTTTTATTCTTCCAGGTTTCCTCTGTTTGAACTTTTGTATACAATGTGGTAGTTCAGAGGATGACCTCAGGAGTAAGAAACTGTTTTATTTCTGATTTGCTTTATGAATTTGGACAAATTAACTTCTCTGCTCCGGATGCTTCATTTGTAAACTGTAAACACTTTCCTATATCATGGAGTTCTCTCGAGGAGTAAATGAGATGATATAGGTAGAGAGAGAGCTTAGTGTAGTGCCTGTGCACAGTAGTGCTAAATAAAATGCTATTAGTCGTATTGGATGAACATACATTCATTTTATAAACTGTTGGATACCATTTGCTAACGTCGTGCTGAAGATTTTTGCATCTATGTTCATGAGAGATATTGGTCTGTAGTTTCCCTTTCATGTATATCATTCATAAATTCATTTTATAATTGTAAAAAAAACTCTTCAAAAATTATTGTTTTAGTTCAGCTGTTAAAATAGGCTTGGTTGTGCAGATTAGGCATTAAAAAAATCATATTCGAATGGTAGGAGCAGACATCATCTTTCAGCTTGAGACAAATGCCATAGTATATGCCTGTGTGTTTGGCTCATATGCTACCAAGTGTAGAACTCATACCCTATGTATAAGATCAACTTTTAAGAGACAAATAAACTCCTTGTAAAATATAAAACTCTAAAATTAAAATGCTGGCTAGCCAGTAAATTTCACAGAGCCAGAGAGAAGAAGGATGGCCAAAATTCACTCAAGACATGATGAAAATGAAGTTGAACAGATATTTTGCTTTCTAGATCCTAGAAAGCAGAGCTCACTGATGCAGCCACAAAAATATAATCTCTGATTCTACAGACACTCAAATATTCAAATGTTTATTAAGCTTGTAAATCTTAGGCTGGAATTTTGGAGCCTTAAGTAAATTTAGAGATTCCTTAATGTGACTCTGTTTTTAAATGAAGAAAGTGAGGCCCAGGGAGGTCAAGTGACTTGTCCAAGAATATCCAGGGAATTCTACTTTGGGCCAGTTGAAATTCTATTACCCCTCCTACATGTTATTACTTATGAATGGCAATCTCCCTTCCAGTCAACTTCCTATTTGGTCTTTATATCAAGTGATCTGGAAGATTACTGATCTCATTTGAGTACTCTCTAGGCATCAGTCCATTCATTCATTCATTCATTCATTCACAACATCTATTAATTGCCCACTCTGTGTTAGGCTCCACGTAGGCACTGGGGATATAATGGTGAGTAAGACACAGGCCTCCTATCTCCCAGAGGCCACCTCTGTTTCAAGATGGACAAGAGGCAGTTACTGTCAAAGTTAGATAGGGACAATGGGAGATGGCCAGCTCCAGCCACCTGATGCCCACCCACATACTTCCTCTTCTCCTCTGCCTCAACCAGCCTTCTCCTGTCACCCCTTCATAGATCTTTTAAAAGTATTTTGTGAATTCCTAGACCCTATAACATGACCTCATACCCCGGGGCTTCCCACCATCTAAGTGATTCTGATCATCCTTTTCCAGGGAATGTTGAGCCAGATGGGTATTCTGCAGGCAGAGGTTGAGTCCTTTGAGGCAGTGACCAGTCTCAGCCCCTGAGATTCTAATTCAAGGAATTTGGGATGGGACTTGGAAAACTGGTATTTAAAAACTCCCTGGTGACTCATATCATCTGCCTCATCTAGGAAGACCATTGTAGCGGATATATAAACCAATCTGCCAGCCCTATTTACAGCACTTCTTGGACATTTACTGCCACAGACCCAAGATATTACCCCCTGTACACATCAGATCAATCGGAAGCTCTCTCTTCCCCACTAGAATTTGGAACTGAGACATGGAATTCTAGCCAGTAAATCTCTATTGGCTTTATAAATGGAATGTATCCATCTATCCATCATTAAACAACTACTCATTAATTCATTCAGCAAATTGGGGAAACAAAAACAAGTCCCTCTCTCATGGAACTTATTTTGTACTGGGGGTGGTGTTAATACGTATACTAATATCTCAGGTTCTGATAAGTACTAAGACAAACAAAGCAGATACAGTCATCAGAATGGGGATGGCCCACAAGTCCTCTCCGATAAGGGGGAATTTGAATAATCCCCAAAGGAAGTAAGGGAGGGAGGAGTGGCTTTCTTTGTGGGGCTAGAACCTTCCAGGCAAAGAAACCGTATCATACAGAGTCCCAAAGTGTGCAGCCCCAGTGTGCTTGGTGTGTTTTTGTAACTGTGAAGAGGCCTGTGGGTTGAGGTAGAGAGGACTGAGTGAAGTGACAGGAGGAAAGGCAGAGAGGGCTAGGCCAGGGCTTGGCAAACCTTTTCTGTAAAGGTCCCGGTTATTAATATTTTAGGCTTGAGGGCTATGTGGTCTCTATTGCAACTACTCAACTCTGCTGTTGCAGCTCAAAGGCAGCTATAGACAATAGGTAAACAAGTGAGTGTGACTGTGTCCCAATAAAACTTTATTTACAAAAATGGGTGGTGGGCCATATTTGGCCTGCAGGCCATGGCTTGCCAACATTGGTTGTCAGCCAAGGTAAGACCTTTGGATTTTATTTTCAGTGAGAAAAGTAGCCATTGGACAGTTTAAAGGAGAGTAGTGAAAATAAATAAATATAAACAAACAAAAAATAAATAACAGAGAGAAGTGAAATGTTCTAACCTATATCTGAAATACATCTCTACAGCTGACTGATATTTTAAAGATTCACCATAGTCGCTTCTTGAAGAATGGACCATAGTGGGCTATGGGCAGAAACAGTTAGCAGGCAAGCACATCATTCCAGGTGACAGGTCGTGAGAAGGAAGTGGTCAGAACCCGGGTGTTCTGATGGTAGGGTTGACAGGATTTCCGGAAAGACTAAATACAGTGTGTGAGAGAAAGAAAGAATTCACAAATGCCTCTGAGGTCTACAGCCTGAGACACGATCAACGGAGAGAGCAGAGCTGCAGTTACTGGAGCTAGGAAAGACCGGAAGAGAAGCAGAGTTTGAGGAGGGGATTTTGGGTATGATCCTTCACGCCGAGGTCAGATGTCCAGTGGAGACAGCAAGGTGGACACCTGAGCTGGAGGCATGGGAGGAGATCATGGAGTCAGTGCTATAAATTTGGTCACCAATTTCAAGCTATATGGCTGGGTGAGATTCAGTCAAGGAACCAACCTATGGCATCCCATAGTGTGACAGTGTCATAAGAAACATCCTTCCAGGGCACAGGGTGGCCACAGGACATCCTGGACAGCGGTGGGGAAAGGTGGCATTAGTCCATGCTCTGTTGTCATTTCCCAACACCTAGGTTTCACTTCAGTGTGGGTGTGTAGATGTGTGCAAAGTGCTCACACTCACCTATGTACTATATACATGAATCTGTGTATGCTGGAATGGGGGTACCACCAACAGACACTGTGATCCTAACTGATGGCTGCAATAGGTTGAATGATGACCCCAAAGAGATATGTCCAGTCCAGAATCTGTGAATATAACCTCATTTGGAAAAAGGGTCTTTGCAGATGTACTTAATAAGGATCTCAAGCTCGGATCATTCTAGACTCCCTGGGTGGCACCTAAATTCAGTGAGATAAGTGTCCTTCCAAAAGACATACAGACAAGAGGTGCACAGAGGGGAGAAGAGGAGGGGATGTGAAGACAGAGGCAGAGATTGGAGTCCTGTAGTCCTAAGCCAAGGAAGCCTGGAGCCACAGAAGCTGGAAGAAGCCAGGGAAGAGTCTGCCTTTGAGTCCTGCCAGCCCTTTGATATGGGACTTCCAGCCTCCAGAATGGTGAGAGAGTACACATTTTTGTTTAATAAGCCCCTGGTTCTGTGGTAATTTGTTACCGCAGCCCTAGGAAACAAATACAACAGCTATACAAGTTCTGAGTTCTCAAAACACCTAAGGGATAGTTTTTAAAAAGTGATCGAAGGGGCGCCTGGGTGGCGCAGTCGGTTAAGCGTCCGACTTCAGCCAGGTCACGATCTCGCGGTCCGTGAGTTCGAGCCCCGCGTCAGGCTCGGAGCCTGGAGCCTGTTTCCGATTCTGTGTCTCCCTCTCTCTCTGCCCCTCCCCCGTTCATGCTCTGTCTCTCTCTGTCCCAAAAATAAATAAAAAACGTTGAAAAAAAAATAAAAATAAAATAAAAATAAAAAGTGATCGAAGAACAAAATAATAAAAGTTAGCATAACTTATCACTCTGAGAGCATTCATTCTGATGTGACAAAAGCCTCTGTCTAACAGGGACGCTCGGCAATGCAACTGCCAGATTAAAAATAGAAACGTAAGCATAGGCACCTGACTGCTAATTTGTCGATATAATGAATGTAGGCATCCAGATAAATACAGAGAGGCTCAGAACTCTGCGTGCTTGCCTGGCGCTTGCCTCTGCAGGCGTCTGTGGGTGGGTGGGCTGGCCTGGTAAGCAAGTGCAGGAAATGGGGAGGGGATGCAGAAAGGAGGAGGTCCTTGTTCATGTGCCTTTTTTTATATCACTGTGAGAGTCTCTGTGGTAATGTTTTGTGGTCTCCTGGCTGAACCCTTTCCTCTCAGGTTTTCAGGGACTGTCCTTAAGTATGGTGCACTAGCCTTGCCTGGCTTTGTGTATTCTCCTTAGGGCAACCTTTCTTTTAGAAACAGCAACTTTCTGGGACAAGGATTTCCTCTTGCACTTCAACCTTGTGGTCTCACCCCCAGGGACATCTGAAGGAGGGCAGCGGGGCTTGCTCTGGGAACAAAGAACCTGAGACCATGAACTTTGGGGCTGGAGACACCTCCTCTGACCACATGGGGTTGCTGACCCTGTGCTGTAGTCCATTCAGGTTGACGTAACCGAGTACCGCAGACTGCAAATATTTATATCTCATGGTTCGAGATGCTGGTAGTCCAAGATCAAGGTGCCAGCAGATTCGGTTTTTGGTGAGAGCTCCCTCTCTGGTTCACGGGTGGCTGGTTTCTCTCTGGGTCCTCACATGGCAGACAGAGCTCTGGTGTCTCTCCCTCTTCTTGACAGGACACTAATCTCATCATGGGGGTCCCACCCTCATGATTTCATCTAGTCCTAATCACCTCCCCAAGGCCTCACCTCCTAATATCATCACATTGGGGGTTAGGGCTTCAACACATGAATTTGTGGGGTTGTGGGGGACACAAACGTTCAGTCCATAGTACCCAGTGTCTGGTTAAGTGACAGGTTTAAACTTGAAACTAACATGTGTAGGGCAGGGACACTGGGTCTCAATATCTGAAATGTATCCTTCTGGGAATATTCTTGAATGTATTGTATATACAATGACCACTGGATTTATAGGTGAGGTCAGTGAGTACAGAGCAGGTTACACTGGGGCCAGATTCTGCCTTGCTCACACACCAGGCAAGACGTGCTGCAGGCCAACCCTGCAGCCTAGAAGTCTTGCTGTGAGGGATGGGATGCAGCTAGACCAGGCAGAAGGGCAAATGCTGGCTTAGTCTCTGTTCTCCCCAGGGATGTAAATGTGGATTATTAGTAGAATGATGTTTCAGGACAAAACAAGGATAAATCTTGAACATGGCTTTTCAGCATGACAGAGGCTGGCCAAGGGAGAGGATTTTAGAGGTGTGGGCCCCCCCAGCACTCTTGTGACCACACCATATTGCAGATAAGTACTTAATTTTCTGCTTGAGGCCCTCCTGTATGAGACACAGAAGTCCCATGATGAGCAGAAAAGCCTACGCAGAGAGCGGGTCAGCCGACATCAGGCAGAGAGAGAAAACACCATGAGCCAGCAAGTCAGTATGCCCGGCAAAGACAAGAGTGAATGAATATGACGCTTACAAGTAGTGACATATAATTTATCCTCCAAATCATGATGTTCTTGAGATTGGCAGGGGTACTGTTAATGATCATCTTTAGATAGTGTGTGTAAACCAGGACTATCTGACATAAATCAGGATGTAAGGTCAATCTACGCAGAAGAAGATGGGGTGGGGGGAGGAGAAAGGGGAAGGGAGGGAGAGAACAAGAGACAGAGAGAGAGAGAGAGGAGAGGAGAGGAAGGGAGAATGGGAATAAAAGAGAAGCTAGTAAGAGTCAAAGAGAGACGCCCTGTGTGGGCACGCCTGGGTGGCACTCTGCTAGTTGTTTACAAAGTGTTATCTTAACCTCTTTCCCAGACAAGCAAATTAGCATGTTAGAGAAATATATAATGATATAAGCCTCCACTTGCAACAGAGAGTCAGAGCTTCCAAACAAAAAGAATTTCTCACGAATACCAAACAGAAGGGAAACCAAAACTCAAGAAGAGCAAAATACATTTCTCATTTGGCACTCACTCCCTTCCCTTCAACACCTGTCTGCTTTCTGCTGGATCCTAGGCTCAAGGGCCAGCACTTATTTACATAGCTTTTAACAGCCCAGAGAAAACATCAGGAGGCTATTGCATTCACACAGAAAGATGTTGAGAACAAGAAGGAAAACATGAAATCAGCAAGAGCACATGGTGGTAACTGTTTTGGAAATGTGCTACCACATGGACCATGCCAGGGTGATGCTCTGTTGTTTCTACTGGATCAGACACAGCTATGTGGGGGTGTCAGTGTTTCAGATGTGTTCTTATGGAAGGACAAGTGCTTGGCTAACTGAGCATGGGGAGGATGGTGAAAGAAGACAGGAGCTGGAAGTAGAAAAACCCATCCAAGCACAAAGCCCCACTAGGGAAGAAGAGTGCAGGAAGAAGTCGGGAGCAGAGGGTGGGGGGGGCACTCCCCAAGAGTCTCAGGCAGGAAAGCTGGGTCTGGATCTGTATGCAACTGTACACAGTGTCCACAAACGGGTTCTGAAGAGCAGAGCTGTTCCTTGATGTTTAGACCAAACTCTTTTGTATTTTAAAACGCTCTCACAGACCCTCTTTCTTCCTATCAGAGCACTTGCCTCCATTTGTCAAGGTTCATTGACTAGTGTGAGTCGATGTCAGGCTCACCCTTGGCCTAGAAGCCCCATGAAAGCAGGGGGTGCATCTGTTCTGCAGTATGATGATACTCCCAGGCCGTAACTAGCATGGTGCCAGGTGCATGGGGTATTCCACAAATATTTGTGGAATGAACCAAGACATTATTTAAGACTCTTTCATTAATGATCTCGCCCATAGCCATGTCTCCAACTACCACCCAGAGGCTGACAACACTCAACTGTTCATCTTCAGCCCCATTCTCTCCTCCAGAATTGTGAATCAAAAAGTCTGCTCCACATTTTCATGTGAAAATGTTAGAGCATCTCAACTGCACTTGACAGGTCCCAAACTGAACTTGTGAGCTGCTTCCTCTCCAACCAGTTTTTCCTCAAATGTTTTTTATCTTAGGGAGTGGGACCCTCTTCACCTGAACCAGGGCTGCCACCTTCATCTTCTTCATTCCTGCATCTCCTGTCCATCCGCAAAACCTTTCATTCGTATCTCCTAAATTCTCTAGATAGTAATAATTTATCTCCATAGATCATGATGGTTAACAGTGCAGGCTGAGGAGATGTGGTGACTGGGTTTGAAAACAGGCTCCGCTACTTGCTAGCAATTTGCTTAACTACTCGGCACCTTGTTTCCTTATATACAAAATGGAGATAATAATAGTATGTGCTTCATAGAGTTTCTTTGAGATAAGTTCCTTTGAGTAAGATAATACATATGATGTCCTTTCAAAAGTGTTAGCTGCTATCATCACCACCACAATTATAATCATCACCACCATCATCACCATCATCATCAACACTATCATCATCACCACCATCACCTCAATGTCATCACCGCAACCATCACCACCACCATCACCACCACCACCATTACCATCAACATATCGTCACCATGACTGTCATCATTGTTACCTTAATGGCTATACTCCTAATCTAAGTTATCATCATCTCTCCTATGGGTCACTTCAATAGCCACCTAACATCTCCCCACAACCATTCTTGCCTTCTTCCAACATATTTTCCACTATGTAACTCAAGTGATCTTTTAAAAATGCAGTCTCATGCCATTCATATGTTTAAACTACTAAATCAGTGGCTTCACACAAAAGATGAGATGAAACCAAAAAATTTTAGCATAGTTTAAATAGCCAACCTTGGACATCTCTTAGCCTCAAACCTGCCATATACCTTCCCACTTCAGGACCTTCCAGGTCCTGTCTACCTGAATCAGAGATGGCGTTCTTGACACCTCCCTCTTCTTCATTCTTGCGTGTCCTATCCTCTGCTGATATATCTGTGCTGGAAATACGCTGTTCCCTCTGCCGATAACACTGTTCCTCTTGCCTTCTCCTCTTTCCTTCCCTCCATGGTCAAAACCCCTCTGAAATATTGGTTATACTCACTGTCTCCACTCTCCCATTAACTTCACAATGGCTTCTGCCTCCATCTTTCCACTGAAATTGCCCAGCAAAAGAACATGGCCACTGTTACTGAAGCCAACGAACTTATTTTTAGCCTTATCTGACTTGACCTTTCTGAGTGTCTGAGATTGCTAACCACTCTTTCCTCAAAGTTTCCTCCACGTTTGTATCCCCTGCCTAATCTCTTGGTTCTCTTCATCTTTGGATAATTCTTCTTTTTCCTTAATCTAACCTTTTTTCTCTATCAGCCTCTTAGAAGTTGCTTTCCCAGGGTTTCCTGATTATAACTCTTCCTCATTTGCTCTACTCACTCTCTGTGGGTGATCCCATCCATTCACATCATACCCATTGCATTATGACTCCAAAATCCTTCTCTCTGGGTCCTTCCTCCCTCCCCAGCTCCAGGCCCATGTTCCTCCATGGGGGCGTTTCATAAACACTTCAAACACAACACATATAAAGCTGAAATCTCAGAACATAACCTTCCTGTCTCTGTTGGTATCTCAATGAAGGGCTTTGACACCTATTCAGTTAACCAAGCAAATGCATGAGTCATTCTTGTCTCCTTCCTTTCTCTCCCTCCCTACATCCAGTTAATCATCAAATTCTCTTAACTCTGCCTCCTTAGATGTACTCAGATGTGTTGACTTGTCTTTGCTCCAATGCCACTCCCTTAGTTCAGGCCCTCATCATTTCCCACTTGCACTATGGCCACAGCTCCCTAATCCATGTCCCCAGCCTTTCCTCTCTCCTGCCCTTTTTGTGCTGCTATCAGAGTTGAGGGAAAACATATCCCCAAATTATTTTCTAGAGAACTAGTGGCCCACCTTTTAAAGGAAGGGTTTCTTAGGCAAATAAGAAATGACTTAGTTAAGAAAACATCTCCTCTGTGGCCCTTTTTTAGTGATTTACCACACATATCAGCATATTTAAGGTTCTGGGAAGTCCTGTCACAAAGAATCTATTTGGAATTATTTAACCAAGCATTTCCCAGACTTCTTTGACCATAAAATCCCTTCTCCTGGACATACTTCTTAACATCTTGCAGGATATTATATACTGTTCGAAAACACCAATCTGGCCATCTTACTTCTCTCTTTGAAAATAGGACAGGGAAGTGGATAAACATTAAAAGAAGACAATTTGAACTTTATTCTATGAGCAATTAAAAATCCTTGGACTTCTGAGTGGGGGAAATGACCTAATATTCACTTAATCAGTAGCTTCCAATGATCGAGCTCCTACTGTCTGATAGGTTTTTCTCATCTACCACTTCAGTTCTTACAAGACTAAGGTGGGCATAATCCCCAAGTGAGGAGACTGAAGTCAGGTTGGTTAAGTATTGGGCCTAAGGTCATATAACCTATAAAGGTGGAGTCGTCTCTGGCTCAGGGTCTAGTTGGCTTAAAATAAATTTTTTTTTAATGTTTTATTTATTTTTGAGACAGAGAGAGACAGAGCATGAGCAGGGGAGGGACAGAGAGAGACGGAGACACAGATTCCAAAGCAAGCTCCAGGCTCTGAGGCATCAGCACAGAGCTCAACGTGGGGCTCGAACTCACAAACCACGAGATCATGACCTGAGCCAAAGTCGGATGCTCAACCGACTGAGCCACCCAGGCGCCCCAAATTGGCTTTAAAGCCATGGCTGTTTGCAATAAGCAGGTGCCATTTTACCTGCAGGGCAGATTGGAAATAGGCAAATCTAAGGCTTGGACATAAATTCCTAGAAGGCCATCACTTCTTTCTTTGTTCTTCTTTACCTTTGCTCTCACACCCAGATAATGCCTTGAGTACTAGCCATTCTTCTTAGGCTTGGGTCCCACTTTCTTTTCTATAGTCCCACTATATATATATATATATATATATATTTTTTTTTTTTTTTTTTTTCCTTATGCACTCAGCACATCATCAGCTCCAGGACAGCTCCTCTCTTGCTTAAAAACTTTGTGTTTCTCCCTAGTGCCTGTCCAAGTCCAAATTTCTCAGCCTGACATTCTAAGCCCTCCCTTAACTGCCATCAACTTTCCTTTCTGATCTTAACTTTGACACTTTTCAAAATATTACACATATTACCCCAACTGAACTACTCACTATTTAGCAGCCTTCCTGCTTTTGTTCTTGCTCTTCCCTACTGTTGGAAAGTACCTATCTTTTGGTGTCCCTTTTCACTATAACTCTGTAGAACAAGTCCTAATCTAGACCAATCAGATGCTCTTAGGTTTTCAGTGTAAAGGGCAAGCAGGTGCCCCACCCCCTCCAAACTCAGAGGGCAGGTTAACTTCTGAAAATTAAACTAGTAAAACCCACAGTGGATGACATCAGCCAACTGCAAAGATAATATACCCAAAGGAAGTCTCAAGAAGCAGGTAGTTAAGGAGATATGAAAACACCTCCCTGGAAGAAGGTACCCAGCGCTTATTCTGAGGACACAACACTACCTACATTTCTGGAACCATAAGATGAGCAAACAAAGCACTTTCAAATCAGTTACAGGGAGCACAGGGAATAACTGAACCGTGATCAACTGTGCTAACTGGCCAAGGCAGTGACTCAATCAATTACATTCTGCTCTGGTGTATTGAAACATAGCTTGTGCTGTAATAGACAGAAGGCAGGTAAGGAGAAAAATGTGGAGTGGCTGCTTCCAGCACCAACTAGAAGAGACACTGAGTTTGGGGGATACTGACTTTTGGGAGAGGGGAAGGATCGGGGATGAAGGGATTGGAAAGAGTTCATCCAGCTTTCTCAAAGCTGGTTAGTTTTCCCCAAAGTCCTGTGTTTCCTTTGTTCAAATGACAAACCCACCAAGGCACCTTTTGAAAACCAATCTGGCTTTCTTTTGCATCATCAGAAAGGGATACACTGGGCAGTGAAAAGGGATATCCTCAGTGTATCTATCTCATGGGGTTCTTGGGAGGATTCAATGAGATAATGTGTGTTGAGGGATGGATATAGGCTGTACAAAGTAATTGTTCTATAAATGCATGTGTTTAAAATTAGTGTACTGTAGGTCTGCCTTTGACGACAAGTTCTTATACATCTGCTTAAGGTAAACTGGCTTCCTGGCATCTAGGTGCCTGGATGATGGTGGGCACCCACACCTGCAAAACAGGCTCCATGACCCTGGATGAGAATGAGCCAATTGAAGCCTTGTCTTGGAAAGGGCCTGACAACCATCCACCTGGTCTAGGGCATCTGTAGTTCATTATCATCCTCCAACCTCCTTTCTCTAAGCGCTAAGCATATGTCTTACACCATTTTTGTTCAATTTTCAATGTCATCACTTGCATGTATCTCTAACCCCAATTCTGTCAGAGTGTATACTCCTTGAGGATGGAGGCTCTTATGTCCCTTGCAGGGCTTCAAATGTGACAAATCTTCAATAAGTTGAAATGAGATGAATTAAAGATAAGGCAAATGATCTTGGGTTCAAATGAAGACTATAAAATCTGTCCTCCCAGTGAACTTGGTTGCAGACCCCCAGGGAGGGGAGCTGGTGTTACAGGCTGAGAGTGTCTCTCTTGGTGTCCCCATCCCAGAGAGTGGACACAGGAGAGCCTGCTAGGCTGAAGGAGGGCTGTTCAGCTGCCCCAGAAGGGGACAGACAGACCAGAGGCAGACGGTTGGATAGAGCCCGCCACACTTACCTGGATCTCTGTCTGCACAGTGCATTTAACCAACTTGAAGTTCTTCCCGGTGTTGAAGCTGTTACTATAGAAGCACACCTTGAGGATCCGCACGTCTTCCTTTTCCACATCTACTGGCACCACCACCATGGGCTCTGGGGGGCCTTCAGGCCGACGTAACGTGCCCACCTTCACTCGGCTCAGGGGCTCGGACACCCCAGACATTCTCTCAGGCGGCAGCTAGGACCGGCACATCTCAGTCCTGTGGAGACAGCAGAGGGACAGCCCCGAAATGAGTCCGAGTAGGCCCCCATGCCTCATGCCCCAGGGACGGCACCCACCAAGCTCCAGGACCCAGCAAACCACACTTGCTCCCATTCTCAAAAACTCCCCTTAAAGGCATCCAGCTTTATTGACTGGGGGAAGCTGAAACACAAAGGAGCAGTTTGCATCAACATCCGGGTATAAAACCCCGGGACCTTGAGTTCCGGGCTGAGAGCATTCTCTTCTAGAAGCCCCTCTCTCCATCACATTTCTCCTCCCACACTGACTCCAGGCAAGAGGCCCACATTTTGCAAGCGCAGCTGCGGGAGGAGGCGGCCACAGCATGGTTCCAAGGCACAGCTGAGCAGAAAAAGCAAAGAGCGAGACAGTAGAAAATAGCAGGAGAGAAACAGGGACAAGAGAAGAAGCAGAATCGGAGAATGGGTGGCCCGGAGGGAGCCTCAATGGAGAAGGCAGGAAAGGGCCCAGGTGGGGGGCCCGTCCATGAGCTGATGGCATTGTCTGCCCCCACCCGCAGCTGCCAACCCGAACTTCCTGGTCAGGAGGCCTCAGTCCCACAGGAACTCATCATACAGCACATGGTTCATTGCACACAGGAGAATTCAAGAGGAATAGCACTCCCACAGTTCAATGTGGGAGGTCCTCTGCCAGGTGGGAGAGGACTGGGCTGGGACCCTAGAAGATCCAGCCCAGTTTGGATGACAGTTTGGTCAACACTTCCATAGACTGTGAGAATCCTAGGAATCTTGAGCTCTCTCTGAGTCCCTGCAAAATAGCTCCTGTCCTCTTGATCCAACACAACCCTATAGGGTTTACTTCTCATTGCTCTAAAGCAGGAACACCCCAAGGAAACAATGCAAGTTTTATCTGCAGGCTGGTGGTGTCAACCTTGGCTCCGCATTAGGATCCCCTGGGAAGCTTTTAAGAAAGCCTAAATCCGGCTCTGTGCCCAGAGATGGCCACTGAGTTGGCTTGTGGGGAGACTTGGCATTTTTAAGTTTCCAAGGATTTTTCTAACATTTAGCCTGGGCCGGGAGCCACCTTTCTCGACTAACCTTAGCTCTCATTCTGAACTAATTCTTACAGAAAAATTATCTCCCCTCTAACAAGACACTGTAATTCTAGGGGGACGTTTTTAGACCAGCAGTTGGGGGCAAAAGAATGGAACTGGCGATGTGAAAACACAAATGTGGAGGCAAGATTTTAGAAGCGGAACCAAAGTCATGGTAATCCATTCACACAGTGCTGGACACTAGCAGGGAAGATGTTGACAGTCATTGGCTTTAAGGACTTGTCCCTTTAGGCAGTGTGTATCATGAGGGCACGAAGGAGATGCTGTGAGGATGAGGGAAAAGCAGGGCATGTCCCTTCCATCAGGGGTGGCCAGACAATGGGCAGAACACCAGTCTCAGTCCTCAAGGGCAGCCAGAATTTGAGACAAGACAGAAGGAGAAAAGAATATGCAGTCTCCTTTATTTTAGAGGCTAGTATATATATTCTAGAAGTATCCATGCCATTTTCCTTTTTTTAAATGTTTATTTATTTATAATTTTGAGAGAGAGGGAGAGAGAATGAGAGTGGAGGGGGAGCAGAGAGCCAGGGGATGGAGGATATGAAACTGTGGGACAGAGCGCGGGGCTCAAACTCATGAACCATGAGATCTTGACCTGAACTGAAGTCAGATGCTTTACCGACTGAGCCACCCAGGTGTCCCTGTGCTATTTTTCAATAAATATACACTGAACATGTCCTGTGTGCCAATACTCTGGTATGTGCTGTGCATGAACCTCCATTTCCCCCATACTCTCAACAAGGTGTCCATAGGAAATAGCTTGAGAGGCAACCCTGGGAAGCCCTTTGAGGGAATGGGAAATGCATGGTAGGGAAGGGAAGACAGCCAAAGGAGGGTTGTCAATGGAGTTGTCACTAAGGCAGCTGCAGTGCAGTCCTGCTGGGGACTCTGGGAGCTGGGACATGCTGTAGACGTGCCGTGGACCTGCTCCACCAACGGAGGGGCAGGGA
Organism: Herpailurus yagouaroundi; assembly: GCF_014898765.1. NCBI lineage: Eukaryota > Metazoa > Chordata > Mammalia > Carnivora > Felidae > Herpailurus > Herpailurus yagouaroundi. The sequence continues at coordinate 10,647,246 of NW_024412376.1, read as the reverse complement.
GGAGGATTGGGGGTATTTATACACCTTTTCTTTTTTTTTTAATATATGAAATTTATTGTCACATTGGTTTCCATACAACACCCAGTGCTCATCCCAAAAGATGCCCTCTTCAATACTCATCATCCACCCTCCCCTCCCTCCCATCCCCCATCAACCCTCAGTTTGTTCTCAGTTTTTAAGAGTCTCTTATGGTTTGGTTCTCTCCCACTCTAACCTCTTTTTTTTTTTTTTTTTATACACCTTTTCTTACAGATGTCATTCCTAGCATTGCCAGCCAGTTCTACACAAGGGCAGAGCAGACCTGGGAGCCAGAGAAAGTCGCAGGCAAAAAGATGCAAATGTTGGTAGGCAGAAGTAAGCAGGAGAATACTGGAATGTCAAGGCCCAAGGGGCTATTAGATGGGACAATGACAGATCTGCTACAGGATATGAAGAGGAGGGAAGGTGTGCCCCTAAAGAGCATACACTCTAGTCATGGAGACACACACACACACACAGCACTAGGCATACACATAACAGGTCCCAGATTCAGGAAATGCTGTGTCTATTTAGCCAGGGGCCCCATGACCACTGGGTATCTATTCGTATAGACTAGTGTTCAGGTAGGGGCTTCATGATGCAGCTTTGTAAAACAGGTGTTGGGGTAAAGGAAATGGAGTGGCACACGGTGTCCATCCCCGTGGACTGGATGGAAGTCAAAGGGCCTGTATTCCAGAAGCCATTTGGAAACCAGGGGCACAATCAGTGCTGTCATGTTGCCTAGTGGGGACATGGATTCCGAGCTGGGGAGAAGGGCTACGCCCACATCTGTAGGTCACAACGCCTGGCTTCCGGGCGTCCACGATGAAGGGGGTGGGCTGCCTTTCAGGAGATGCCCCCTGGCCCAGACAGCACTCTCATCCAAAGGGTGCTGGTGCCAGTGAGCACACAGGGGATGCCCCAGGGACTCCCTGCAACATGGGGGAAGAATTGGAGACAGAATAGCCAAGTAGAAATAGCATGTCAGTAAAATGCAAAAGATCTGGTGCAACCTGGGCACCCCCATTTTCACATATTCTGTGAGCTATTGGCTGAAGTTAAGAGTGAAGCAGAGGAGCCCTTTCTGACAGGCAGAAGAAGGGGCAGAGATAGAGCAGGTGAGTTAGAAATCTTTGCATGGGACAGAGGCCAGGGCAAGTCTGGCGGTGGGCGGTGGGGGCGGGAGGTGCTTGGTGAGGAAGGGATTAGACCGCCATGGCTCAGGTCATGGTCTCCTTGGTTGTGAGCTCGAGCCTCGCCTCGGGGTGACAGCTCAGAGTCTGGAGCCTGCTCCGCATTGTGTTTCCGGCTCCCTCTGCCCCTCCCCCGCTTGTGCTCTCTCTATTTCTCAAAACTAATAAATAAACATAAAAAAAAAATCAAATGTATGCAGCTGCCATCAGTCAATGAAATGTGGTGCTTTTAAATTGGAGCAGCCAAGAGGCTGGAAGCATGTGATCAGGACACGGAGCAAAAGGAACTCTCGTTCATTGTTGGTGCAAACTTTGGAAGACAGTTGGACGGTTTCTTACAAAACTAAACATATTCTTACCATACGATCCAGCAATAGTGCTCCTTAGTATTTACCCAAAGGAGTTGAAAACTTATGTCCACACAAAAACCTACACATGGATGTTTATAGCAGCTTTATTCATAACACCAAAACTCAGAAGCAACCAAGATGGCCTTCAGTAGGTGAATGGGTAAATAATCTGTGGTACATCCAGACGATGGGATATTATTCAGTGCTAAAAAGATAGGCTCTATCAAGCCACAAGGAGACGGGGAGGAAACTTAAATGCATCTAACTGAAAGAAGCCCATCTGAAAAGGGTACACACTGTTTGATTTCCACTGTATGCCATTCTGCAAAAGGCAAAACTACAGAGACAGTAGAAAGATCAGTGGCCGCCAGGGGCTGGGGGAAAGAAGAGATGTACAGGCGGAATACAGAGGACTTTAAGGCACTGCAGATACTCTGTGTGATATTATAATGATGCATATCTACCATTATACATTTGTCCAAACTCATGGAGTGTATAACGTCAAGCGTGAACCTTAACGTAAATTATGGATGCCGGGGGTGGCGGTGATGGGAAGCCTGTCGTAGTAAATGTACCACTCTGGTGGGGGGACAGCCATAGTGGGGGAGGCTGTGCATGAGTGTGGGTGGGGGTATATGGGAAATCTCTGCCCCTTCCTCTCAGGTTTGCTGTGAACATAAAACTGTGCCAAAAAAAATAATAATAACAAAGTCTATTCAGAAAAAAGTGGAATGATGAGAAGCCACAGCTGGATAGTTGACCCCCATTACCCAGACTGACCGGGCAGCGACCAGCCCGTTCAGGAGCCAGCCTCCACCTCTGCCCTGAGCAAAGAGAAACATTCATAGTCTACATCTGACTGAACACAGCCCACCCAGACTGATGCATTGGCCACCACCAACATGCCTCGAGGACCCTGGTTTCTTATCTTCATCAGTTTTTCCAGGCCTTTGGTTTAGGAGCCATCATTTCTAGTGGTCAACATGGCTCTTGTTGAAATGCTTCTGTAAAACCATTTCAGTCACTCAGGATCTACTTCTCCCTTCAGCTGGAGCTAAGTCCTGCAGGTCTGCCTTTAATCCTTTGCAGGAGTATCCTCCAGATATTTATTCCAAGAATGTAAGTGCTTTATACTTAAGCATCTCCTTGGAGATGGGCATGGATGAGTACGCCCATTTTACAGATGAGAAAACATAAGAAAGTTTTAAGCCATCTGGTCAAGGATTCCTGCTTGTTGAGTAACAAACTTGGATCCCAGAGCAGATCTGAATTCAAGTACAAAGTTTTTCGCACTTTCCCATCTGCCTTTGAAAAAGGTAGTATCTCTTGATATTACTGACGTTGGCACAAACTCCATGTGAGGAGGAATGTGTCAACTTGGCATTGAATATCCTCAGTCTGTGAAGAATCCTGAGGTCCTCCAGCTTAAGGAGCATCACCTCCCCAAGCTTGGTCTCAGTTGTGAGAGTCTCCGGAGGGGACTCGCGTGTTTGGTCAAAAGACGCAGGCCCAGAAAGGTGGTACCACATCTCCACTGACACGTGGAAACTTCCTCAAGGGCACCCCAAACTCCCATCTGTCAGCGCTGATCTGCAATGGACTGCCAAGGGATCCCCCCAAAACTCCCTGAAGCAGAGTAACTGAAAGGTGTGATGTAAGGAATCGTCAGCCACCTGCCTTCAGGGTCTTGGAGAACATAGCTCTCAACATCACGTGCGAGTTTCTCTTCTTGTCAGTTCCAGCTCATTTTCTGGCCAGTTCTAAAACCCTGGGCAAGCTCCTTAACCTCTCTTGGCCTCCTTTTCCTCACCTGTAAAATGGGGGTAATGCTCCCTGCTCTGTTTGCCTTATAGAAAGTTTGTGAGGACAAAGTGCAAACATGTAAATGAAAATTCATCATAAGCAATAAAGCTGAGTGCAAATGAAAGGCTTTATCATCATGGTTATCATTTGCCTATTCCCTAAAACCTTGTCTGACTATCTGTAGTCCCCATATCTTGTTCCCCCTTCCAAAGGCTCATGGGGAGAGGTGTGTGTGTGTGTGTGTGTGTGTGTGTGTGTGTGTGTAAATTCAGATTTGCAGCATTGGCCAATTTCCACGGTGTAAATATTCCCACTATGGCTGATTTCAAGCCACCAACATGTGTCACTGAACACAGAGTTGGGAGATATGAGAGTAACCCACTGACTGTAGCTCCCGTTTCTGACAACTGAACTTGTCTATTTCTCCAGCTCTTGCCTGATTACTTGAATTTCTCATCATTAGCTTGTCTCTGTATTTTGATGATCCTTAAATCCTTTGTCTCTCAACCTGTGAGCCAAAAGTGCCGTCCCTTCTTCCAGTCAAGACCTGGCCCCCTCCGCCCAGGCCTGGTAATCCCTCCCTGCATCTCATCCCTGCCCCAGCCCCTGTGAGCAGTGTGAGAGGAGAGAAGTTCCTCCGGCACCCGTGGAAACTCTGGACCTGAGCCATCACGGGCTCCAGCGTGCCTCCCAACCCAGATCTGCCCAAATCCAAGTCAAAGAATAACAAACACAAGGAAATGCGCTGAAATTAAAACAGGAAAGGTTTTGATTTGATTGGCTAAAAGAATGCCTTGGCCCAAACCTGTAAAGGGTAGTACGGGAACCTGCATAATCTCTGAGTCCCTGAAGTCGTCAGGAAGAAAATTAATGATACTCTTCCTGAATGGCAAGACATTCACCTGCTGAAAGGATGGGGTCCTGAAGCAGGGTTTAAATCCCTTCAGAGCCTCTGGGTTACCACTGTGCCCAGGGCTGTGTTCCTGGCAGGGGAAGCTGACAGGGTCACAGGCATCAGTATCACAGAAAAATACAACGTTGCCCTTGAAGACGTTGGAGCAGAACCATACGTCTTTATTGGACACATACTGTGTGCCAGGAATTTATGTAAGTCATCTCTGATTCTCCAGAAAATTCTGCAGGATAGGTAATGATAGCTTCATACCCCCCAAAAGGGAAACTGAGGCCTAGCGAGAGGACCTTGTCCAGATCACATAGCTGGTAAGCGGCAAACACTTAAGGCCACCATGTTGCCTCACTCTGAAGTCCATTGTGAGTAATGCCCCAGACTTGCATGGCATGGCAGCTCCAAGCACATGAGTTTTTTTTTTTTTTAATGTTTATTTAATTTTGAGACAGAGAGAGACAGAGCATGAGTGGCGGAGGGGCAGAGAGAGAGGGAGACACAGAATCAGAAGCAGGGTCCAGACTCTGAGCTGTCAGCACAGAGCCCGACACGGAGCTCAAACTCACTAACTGTGAGATCATGACATGAGCCGAAGTCGGTCGCTCAACCGACTGAGCCACCCAGGCGCCCCCAAGCACATGAGTTTTAAACCCAGGGTCAAATCAGTCAGATGTGTGCACCTTCTCTCTGACATCATGCCACTGTTCCGACTAACGGTCCCCAATCCATGCTCCCTCAGATCATGGGCAGGACTTCTAATCCTCGAGACTATGCATTTTACCCTCAGGACTCTCAGCATCCACTCTCACGTCTGATTCTCTGAGAGGTCAAGCTTCAATGTCACCTGCCAAAGACTAGAGGGCTGGCGTCACATCCTGCCACCACCATGCTTAGGGGGTAGTAGCCAGCTCTGCCACCAACTGGCTCTGAGGCCTGAAGACATCAGTCCAGAGGGGTTGGAGTTCCCAAGCAGGAGCAGGTAGGTGGATGATGGCCTTTGATGCCAGTGCCCATGGCAAAATGGGAAAAATTAGGACCCTCTAGAGAATCCATCATAAAGCCCAATGGATTATTTTTGAAGGGCTGTCTTTTATTCTAACATTATGCCTTTCTACCTTTGTTGGTTTTCCAATGCTCGTTTTTTATCAAGTGACAAGGATAGTCTTTGGCGAATGACATTGAGCTTGGCTTCTCAGAGAACCAGATGTCAGAACGAATGCTGGGAGTCCTGAGGGTAAAATCCTTCTCTCGAGGATTGCAAGTTCTGCCCGTGATCTGAGGGAGCATGGAGAGAGACCACTGCATGATATCAGGGAGAAGGCACACTCACCTGACTCATCAGATCTAGGCTTAAAACTCATGTCCTTGAGGCTGTCATGCCATTTAAGTCTGGGGCATTATTCACAATGCACTTCAGAGTCGGGCAACATGGTGGCCTTAAGTCTCTGCCATTTACCAGCTGCGTGATCTGGACAAGGTCACCTTGCTAAGCTTCAGTTTCCTCTCTTGTTTTATGAGGCTGACACTACCTATCCTGCAGAATTTTCTGGAGAATCAGAGGTTACCTCTGTAAACTCCCTGGCACATGTATTTTTTAAGTGCCTGTGACTTGGCAGAAGACAGGATCAGAAACCCAATACCAGTCTCTCCTTGTAAAACATTAGCCTGGCCTAGTGAGTCCAGGATCAGCCCCTTCTGTCTCCACTGCTCTGAGGCTGCCTTTTCGCCAACACCCACCTTCCTCCAGCCACCTGCCCACCTGAAGGGATCACCCCTACCTCCCACTCTTTGCACGCACGTAGGGCCATCGACTGTCCTGACAACACCACAGAAGCATGGAAGGAAGCCTCATGGGAGACAGTCACAACATAAGCCCCTTGGATCTAGCAGAAGCCAGAATGTCATGAGACACACGTTTTATTTCCACTCTGTCTCTGAGTCACTTCCTCTTGCTGTTTCCACATCAACGGAATGGGGAACACATGCCTTTCCTCTGCAAAGGCCTGCGGAGAGCAGCCGCTTAACTAATTGGCAGCGACCTTGCAGTCTCAGGGAGCCAGGCCTGCATTTCTGGGCAAGTCGGGCCCTGCTGGTGCCACGCAGCACACTCCCCCCCTCCGAGCCTAGGCCCTTTCAGCCCCGGTTCCCGAGGGGCCAGCGCCGTGCCCACTCTGGGACCGCCCAATCAGTTACTTGGTTAATCCCTTCCCCCTCAGCTCCAAGCATCCCTCCCCGTCACCTCTCTAAGGAAGGAACCAGAAAGGTTGTGATTATCCCCAGCTATAATTCAATGTAATTCAAAAAGCATTTCTTGAGGCTCTACACATTTGCAGCTCGCCGTCCCCCCCCACATCACCCACTCGGGATCATTCTGTTGCCAGCACCTGCCAGCCCAGAGGCCCGCTGATGTGGGGCTGGCTGTCAGCCGGGGGGGGGGGGGGGAAACAGAGGGGTGGGTTGTCCCCACCCAAGGGACAACAGAGACTCATGACCCTGTCTCCCTTACTGTTCTTTTCACTAGTTCAAGGACTTTGATCCCTAGAGCTAGGCAGATTCTGCTTACCTCCTGTGTGGCCTCTGGGCTCCACTGCTTTCCCCAACCTTGCTCCTTGTAGGCCAGTTCATGAGTGGCTGTGGCTACTTTTGTCTCTCCTTCCTCCCTTCCCCTTCCTCCTCCCCATCCTCCCTTCCCCCTCCCCCACCTTGCCTTCCTTCCTCCCCCCCCCTCCCGGTCTTCCCTTCTGCCCCTCCCCCCATTTCTGCCTTCCTATGTTTTCGGGGCCATGCCAGGCTCCAGAAGAAGGAAGAGGGTCCCTGTCCAGCAGAGATTCATAATCTGGTCAAGAGGAAAGAGATAAACACAAACTAGGCACAGCGTGATACGGAATCTGACAGGGGTCCATGTTTGTCCGCTTGAGGAGCCCAGAAGACCACTTGCCTATGGGGGCCCCAGGATCTCAGGACGATCGGGAAACCGCATTACATAACACAGGGCTGGTGAGGAGGGTGGCGAGGGGTGTTGGGAAATGAGAGGAGATGGTGGCAACGTGCTAAGGAATTTGAACTTTGCCCTGTGGAGAAGCAGATTTTTATTTAAAATATATAATTCTGGGGGCGCCCGGGTGGCTCAGTCGGTTAGGCGTCTGACATCGGCTCAGGTCATGATCTCATGGTTTGTGGGTTTGAGCCTTGCTTGCTGGCTGTGCAGAGCCCGCTTCGGGATCCTCTGCCCTCCTCTCTCTCCCCCTCCCCCCCCAATAAATACACGTTAAAATATGTATATTTATATGATGCTGGTCATAGGACGAAGCACAGGTGTGAGCTGGGAGGCAGCAGGGCAGTCTGGATGAGGCCCCGGTAAGCGTTTCAGAACTGGTAATGCAGCGAAAAGGTGACCTGATTGGTAGCATTTGCCAATTTCCCCGGTGTAAATGCTTCCATGGCTGATTGCCAGTTGCCCATGTGGCTTTGCTGAAAGTGGATTAGGGGAGGAATGGGTGCTGTCAGCTTGTGAGAGCTGGTTCCGGCACACCAGTGCCTGGACAGTGGTTCAGACAGATGCGGCGGGGGTGAGGGGTGTGCAGATTTCAGAGTCACATTTCACAGGACTTGCCTCCAGCTGCTTCTGACCCTCGACCCTTGGGGTCTGGCCCTGCAGCCTCACCACCGGCACCCGGAGATAGCAATATACAAGGTGCGCAGAAGCACAGGGTTTTCAGATGTGTGTTTCCCTCCAAGGGGCTTCTGTTACTGTCCAACCTCTTAAAGGGTGTAGCTTTCAAAACCACATTCTTTGTCATCTCTAACCTGAAGCTAAATTCTTCTCCAGCTTCTCCACTTTGAGGCATGATCTCAACTTTTTCCTTTTCTCCCAGCCTTCCACTCCAGCGAATCTCCTTTCCCTGTCTGTGTGCGTTACAGAGTTGGCTGTTGAGCAGGGAAATTTGGCACTGTGACCAATCAATGCTTCAGTTGGGTATTTGACTGGGTTTCCCCCATTTTCTTAAGAGGTTAATGAGGGGGCGCCTGGGTGGCTCGGTCGGTTAAACGTCCGACTTCAGCTCAGGTCATGATCTCGCGGTTTGTGAGTTCGAGCCCCGCGTCGGGCTCTGTGCTGATGGCTCAGAGCCTGGAGCCTGTTTCAGATTCTGTGTCTCCCTCTCTCTGACCCTCCCCCGTTCATGCTCTGTCTCTTTCTGTCTCAAAAATAAATAAACGTTAAAAAAAAAAGAGAGGTTAATGAGGAGGGCAGATGACAAGCAGGTGAATTCATAATCTGTCAAATGGTTTCTCCACCGACCGAGGATCCAGTGTCTTTATTAACTTGGGGACCGACTGCTATTTTAATTGGCCCTTGTTCACACCTTTTAATTTGGCATTAAGGAGTTTGTGGTTATCAAACAAGAAGCTCCAAGTTAAACACAGGAGTGGGAGAGATTTGGACTTTAATTTCAGGCCACAAAGGACCCCTGAAATCTGCATAGGTTGGTAAGACATGCCAAGTGTAATGAAACACAACTGGTGAAATGGGATAAATGTGAAGTTCTTCACGAAGATGAAAAAATAACCTTCCCCAAGCTGGGATGAGGAAGATGTGGTTTAGCAACAGCACGGGTTAAAAAAATGGGGTTTAAGTTATCTGTGAGCTCACTGTTAGTCACTGTGATATGGCTGCCAAAAAGATCAATGCATTTTGGGGCTACTAGAAAATCCCTAAAACAAGAGTGGTGACTTTCCCCAGGGCTCTGTGTAGACGTGACCACATCAACAGCACTGCTGGCCCAGGCAGCCGGGGGGTTTGAGGGGCTGCATTCTAGGGGGAGGATATGCAGAGCCCTGGGACCCTGGGGACTCTGTCATATGATGCAGGAGGGAAGGGAGAGTGGAGTCCTGGGAAGTGAGGACAGCGTTGCTGGTTTCAAATGGTTATAGGGCCGACCATGCAACAGGCAGACCCTACTCGCTCATCCAAGTCAAGGATTGAAAAAACTGCAACAGAGAGACAGGAGGGAAGAGGGTCTTTACATTTGCAGGACCACACACTTTCCAGAGTATCTGCACTCTTGCTATCTTGTTATTTCCCAAAGCAAGTGTCCTTCCCATTTGGAGGAGAAGAAAAAGCGACTGAGCAGCTTGCCTTTGTTAAGTGGCACAGGCAGGACCAGAACTCAGATTTCCCTTCTTTTAAAAAGTTTATTTATTTACTTAGAGGGAGAGGGTGGGGGCAGGGTCAGAGAGAATGAGAGAATCCCAAGCAGGCTCAGTGCTGTCAGCACAGGAACCAGGAGATCATGACCTGAGCTGAAACCAAGAGTCGGACACTTAACCAACTGAGCCACCCAGGTGCACCTCAGATTTCCCACTTTAACCCAACAAATTCAAGTTTGTGCTTACAGCTCAAATCCATTCAGCAAGCCCCCCCCCCCCCAATCCCCCCACCGCCCCACTCTGGGCTTTGTCTCCACACATGCAGAGAGGATAGCTCAGATGAACACTGCTTTTCTGTGTGGACTCAGTATTCTGCTCAAACAAAACTTCCACGTAAGCTCATTAGTTTCTAGCCAGGAACTAGAACACCAGCCAAGGAACACCAGCCTTGGATATATTAACATGCATCATGATGATAGCTATGTAAACTTTTATTTCTTTGTCATCTCTTATGGCACATTTGATAAACAGGAAAAAAATCAATAATACAAAGAAAACACCCCCACTTTTCTTCCCACAAGAAAGTACAAAGCCAGTTCCAACAGTTGTCCCCTCGTCTATGACCACCTTGAAAACAGCTAAAACATCTTTGCGAACAAGCCTCTCCACCTGCCAATCCCCAATCTGCTCCTCTTCACAAATCCAGTATACAAATTTGCTTTATATAAACACAAATCAAAACCATTAAACATGACCATGGCCCCCATCTGTACCCTGTAGCAATCAGCTTTCATTTTCCTGCGAATTGGATAGAAGAGCTATTTAGATGCCCCATCAGGCAAGCAGGATGCCACCTGTGTGTGAAAATACTTGAGGAAATTAAAAATAGTTGGAGAAATCCTGGGCAGGTAAAAATGCTAATAAAAACAGCTTTGAGGTAGCGCTACAAATCTATTAACTAAGTCAAGAAACCTGGAGAAAAATAATAAAGTCGTATGTTTATGGCCTTGAAATGAAACAGTCACAACTGGCAGAGTTGATTGAGAACTGGCTTTCTGAAGCCGAGCTGGTCAAATATAAAGCAACTCAATGTACCGACCTGGTCACCCAACTTGGGGAAACGCATCCCATATATCTAAAAGGGGAGATCACAGAGCATTTGCACAAAGATGTTCATACCTGTGTGATTTATAACAGTGAGAGAGTAAAATCAGAACGAAATCCTCAGAGCAATGCTTAGGGGGGTTCTAGGCAATATCGATGATGATAAACTCTATGATTAAAGTAGCAGTGATGAGTGCAGTATGAGTGGTGATGCATGAAAATCTTAGTATAAAAATGTTAAGTGACAGGGAATGAAGCTGCATGCTGATTATAAGGACGTAAAAATATATCTACATTTAGAATGACATATAGATAAAAGATATTAAGTTCTTTTACTGTATAAAAAAAATCAGTGGCTTCCTTACAGATAGAAGGCAGCCCTCTTTCCATTGTCCATCTCTGCCTCCCCCCGCAACACGGTCCTCCTTTCTGTGCTCTGTGCATAGCCCAGAGAGTGGCCAATCTCCCGGCCCCAAAGCTAGACTAGAGGGCAGACAGTCCCCGGAAATCCAGATTTCTGGATCCTCTCCACAATCAGGATTAGGGGTGAATAGGGTAGAGAGATATATCAATATACCTGCCGAGAGAACCCCGGGACTACAGAATGTTACCTTCAACCGTAGACAGTCCTCTTAAGAGAGCAGAGCATTGGCAGCACCTGTGTACCTGAGACCCCGATTCCCTCTCCAGCCCTGAGACCCTGAGCATGTGTCTCCTTCCTCCCTCCCCCTGTGCACGCCCACCAAGGGCTCACTTCCGGGAACTAACAGCAGTTAATGCAGAGCACTTCCCTGGACCTTCCTGGGCCAGCACCTCATGTGCACACTGAGTCGGTTCAATCGACCCTAATAACACACCTAAATGGTAGTAGGTACTGTTCTCATTCATCCTACAGATGAGGGAGGTGAGGCTGAGTAGAGTGACCTCCCGAAGGTCATACAGCAAGTAGAGAGCAGAGCTGTGGCTCAGGCAGAGCCCAGATGGGCGCCAGGTGAAGTCTCTTTACCCCTACACCCTGCAGTGATGTGGGGGCCAGGGCTGGCCGTGAAGGAGGCCTTGCTTGGCCCCCAGACACTCCCAGGGTACTGTGCTTTGAGATTCTGGATTCTAATTATTAAAAAAGTAGACTGTTGGATCTGAAACATGGTCTCAAATAGCACCTGGTCCCATGGCTTCCTCACCCTGGCTGTGTGCACATATGTCAGTATATATATTGACAGAGACTCTCTCCTTGATCAGATTTCAGTTGGGTTCTTTGGGTCCACTGCTCGACAAGACCTGAGCTTCAGCTTCTACCTCTATCCTCAAGGAGTCCATCTTTAGCAAGAATACTGCTAGGTAGGCTTAGCCAGTATTCCCCACCTTCTATAGCTGATTACTCTTGATATCTGATCAAATCTCCTGCCCCCACCCCATCCCCATCCACTAGGTAATATTTGATGGCTCTGGCCAGCCTTCAACAGGAATCCTGTTAGGTCCCTTTACATAAAGAATCACCCTACCCTTGGGGCGCCTGGGTGGCTCAGTTGGTTAAGCGCCTGACTCTTGGTTTTGGCTCAGGTCATGATCTCACAGGCCATGAGTTTGAGACCTGCCTGGGGCTCCACACTGACAGCACAGAGCCTACTTGAAATTCTCTCTCTCTGCCTCTCCTCTGCTCTCTCTCTCTCTCTCAAAATAAATAAATAAACTTAAAAAAAAAATTACTCTGCCCTCTTCACAATTTTCCATCCACTGGGCCCTACGCTGCTCCTTAGCTATAAATGCCTATTTTTTCTTGCTTTGTTTCAATTTCTTTCCCCTACTGCAAAACCCCATTGTTGTAGTCCTCCTGAATAAAGTCTGCCTTACCATCTGTAACAAGTGTCTGAATAATTTTTCTGTAACAATCTAGATCTAAGTATATGCATACAATGCAAAGCTCAGTCCCACCCTAGTGAGTGGAGACCTCTAGGGCTGGGTCCAGCCTTCTATATGTTTAACTGACATCCCTGGTGATTCTGATACAAGCCCA
>NW_024412376.1:10612422-10634609 GCF_014898765.1 Herpailurus yagouaroundi | reverse complement strand
GGTGAGAACTGAGCTTCAGAGAAACAACAGTGTGTGGGGGTTCTTGGCTGGAACCCAGATCTCTCGATTCCCTGGCTGTAGGCCTCTCCCTACCAGGACGGGTTTGACAAATACTCAGTACAGCGATGGGTCTCACAGCATTGCAGTCAATTCTCACACGCAGGCCCTTTCTGGGTGTCTCTGAGTATCTTATTTCAGAGCACAGTAGTGGTTTCTGTTTCAGTATTTTGTTACCCAAGCCCATTATTGGGAAATGGACAGAAAGAGAAGAAACAGGTGGTTTCATTTATTCAGAGCTCAGAAAATTGGGGGGAACTCTTTTTAAAAACGCCAGCCACGGTGGTCTGAGGTCAGGCTCCTGAGCGCAGAGGTGAGAAACCCCCCAGCTTAGAGCCCTGTTTCCACAGTCTTTCCAGCCCCTGCTTGAACCGGTGCAGGATCTTTTTCTTCCCTGGTTAGAACAACAAAACAAAACACAAAGGGAAAATCCAACCCCAAATTGTCTGAGCCTGAAGGGAGCAAAGTTACTGTTCGACACTTTTAAAAGAGCTATGGAAGGGAAAGTTCTCATGGATCCAAAGTGGGGCATAGAAACTAAGCCAGGTGGCCAGACGAGGCCAGGAAAGAATGAACACGTAGGGTCTACTGTGGGGCAATATTTGAGTAGGAGGCCCTGTGAATCGGAGTTTATGGGCTCAGCAATGAGTGATTCAAAAAAAAGGAAAAGAAATGTAGGGCGTTTTCCCATAGCTCTGTCCTTCTCACTGAGCTACAGAGCTGCATTCATACATTGGTTCCTGTCTGCCTGGAAAGGTCATTGCTAAGGAGACTACTTGGCATATATAATCAAATTTAATGTAAAAACTCCAAAGATCATATGCCTCCTTGCTACACAAATACACTGCCGTGGTTGTAACTAGGTTGTATGCAGAAAAGGAGACACAGAGGAATTAAAACAGTCATAGTAGAGAGGTAATGAAGTTTTCCTTTCTGATGGGTTTGGCTTCAAGGATGAATAGTTCTCAAAAATCGCTCTGGCTACCTGGATAGATATATTTGACCCAAGCCTGAAAATAACGAGGTCCCCACTACTACTTCAGCCCCAAGCGTGTTCTCTAGCAGCCCAGTAGGGAGTGGAGAAGTCACAATCCTGGGCTCTCGTTCGTAAAAGTCATGAATCCAGCTCCCCCCATGGCGGGTATAAGTCTATGTTTGGCATAACGGTCCTCAACCCTTTCTGCGTTTCGTTCTTCTTTCATTGGTTTCTGAAGCACACAGGAAGTCAGAAAAAAAGAACAGCAACCCCCTTCTCCACAGCTTCACCACAGACTTGAGGCAGAAGGGAGAGAGTACAGCAGAACCCAGAAAGTGCTCTGTGGCCCAGAACAGGCTAGGTGAGGGGAGCGAGCCCTGGGGCCCCTCCCCTCCCACAGGGCTCAGGCAGGAGGGCAGTGTGGGCCTTATGTCCACCGCCAGGGCCTTGAGAGCCTCCAGAGGCACCAGTTCTACTCTTTCCTTCTGGCGACCCAGGATTTTCTCACTCCTTACATACACATACAAAAACTATAGCATGTAATTCTTTTGAATCACATTTAACTCAAAGGCCACAATGATCCTTCGATAACTTGGCCAAGTCACCTCACCTATGGGGACCTCAGTTTTCTCATCCAAAAAAGTGAAGAGATTAGGGGATAGGAATGTGTTTCCAACAAAGTCTTGAGCATGAATATTTCAAACTGTTAAAAGTGATAGCCTGGTTTCAGGAAGAGGTTTATTTCTGCCTTGTTTGGTAGAAAATGCTTCGATGTTTACAGAACTCCCAAAACACTTTTCAGGGGCCCTGAATTCCAGGGTAAAGCTGCAGGACCAGATTAGATGCTTCCTGAAGTGCCCTCTTGGATCTAAAATTTTGGGAGGTAAAATCATTAGCCACAGGGAAGCCCCTGGGTTGATGAGGGAGAACTGAGAGGCTGAGAAACAAAATGTGAGGGGCAGGAAAATAGTTGGGGGGGGGGGGAATGACTTGAGATATTGGTATCAGGTAAAACAGAGCGACTAAAATTATAAACTCATTGGTGGTGAGAATCACACTGAAGGGAGCTTACAAATGAACTGTTTGGTTTTTTACCTCCTTTGTTTTATAGATGAGGCCAGAGGTGTTAAGTGACCTTCCCAAACACACAGAGCTGAACTCTTGGTTGTGGGAAACAGAGCAGGGATCTTTTGAAGGGTATAACCACAGGACTGAAGGCTTTGTCAGGAGGCCCTTGTTACCCATGGTAAACCATCTTGTGGGTACAAGAGTCCAAGTGATCCCATAAAGACTGATCATGCAGGTAACACCAATCAGGTACAGAGTTAAACACAGGAGGAGGCCCCTGTCCTCTAGAACCTTCCACACCTGCATACAGTCCCTCTCTGATCTTAACTTCACTCTGCCCACCATGGACTGTCCTCTTGGGAGAGGCTTCTTCCAACTTGAGCCTATCTTCTTATGTGCCCAGAATGTAGACAGGGCATCTACATTTTAATGGTGGCCTTAAGTAGAAATACTCATCCCTCACACATGAAGTAGCAAGTGACAGTTCACAAAGCACTTGCCCTGTCTCCTCCCTCTTCCCTCTTCCTTTCCAGGGGAGGGGACGCTAGCTCAGAAAAGGTAAAGGCCCACACTCAACAGGCTGCAGAAAAAGGATCAGAACTGAGGCCTCCCAACTAGCAGCCAAAGGAGGCTTCTAGGAGAGAAGAGTTGGTATCATAGTGGGTTTGGAAGAAGCACGTCTTCCGGGTCGATCCTGCCCACTCAACCCATCTAGGACAAATCCTGTTACTGACCTGAACCTCAGTGAGCTCACTCACAAAAGTTGAATGTGCTCATACCATTCCCTAGAATGGTTATGAAGATGAACAAAAATGATGTATATAATAACACTTGGTAAACTTTGAATCCTTAATGTCAAGTGTTGGTCATGATCACAAATCGTCTGTGTTCCTCTGGCTCCATCAAGCATCTACACAAACATTTCAATGACAGGGACCCATTCTTGTCAAAGACAACCCATTCATTCCATGTTTTGGACCATTTTTAGTACTGGAGAGTCCCTCCCTATGATGTGTTAAAGGAGTTTTTCTACAACTGCTACTGGTGGGTATGGGCTCTGCCTTGGGAGTTGCCAGGCATGAACCACGCTCCCCTGCTTTGCTCAGCAAGTCCTGGTTCCAAACGCAGGACTTCAGAGACACAAGACTATTTGGGGTAGGGTGTTCCTAGATCATTCCATACCAAGACAACCTGTAGTCCAGACACATTTTATTTTTATTTTTTTATTTTGAAAGAGAGAGAGAGAGTGTGCATGAGCAGGGGAGAGGCAGAAAGAGAGGGAGAGAGAGAATCCCAAGCAGACTCTGCACTGTCAGCAACCATGAGATCACAATCTGAGCTGAAATCAAGAGTTGAGTGCTTAACTACATTTTAATGCCCACCTCAAGAAACCCATAGAAATCAGTCTGGATGAGATTTGCTGACACCAGTGATGGCAAGTGGATACTCCAGAGCCCACTCAGTCTTTCAGCAGGGGCCTTGGGTGGGGGCCGGGGGGGGGGGGGTACAGTCAAGCCTCCCCAGGCCTGCCTAGACCTGACTAGCCTGAGTCCACCTGAAGCTGTCTGGGTCTAGTCTTAAGCTCTTAGGATTTTAAAGCTACATGTAGGCTTGGAAGGTACATGTCCCAAAATATTCTCCCATAGCTTTGCAATCACAGATGTGGCTTCTGCTGGACTCTCAGTCCACTCTGAACTCTGGTCTCTGCTCATCCCTGCACCCAGTTGGCAACCACATCCCCCTTCGTCCCCACAGCACTGGCTGAGCAGACTAACCTCCCACTCTTGGAATCTATTCTTGGCTGTCAGCATCGCCATCATTTGTCAAGTGTCTAATTGCCATGGCTGGGTGCCAGGTGAGGGGAAGAAAGAACCTAGAACAGAGGCTACCCTGCATGCTGCTACGGCCCATGACCCTGCTGGGAACAAACAGGTCATATGGGCAGAGCACTGAGCCAGATGTGGATGGACATGGTAAACTTGGTAGACACAGGGCTCACCAAAGGTGAGAAGCAGCACTGAGTGCATAACTTGGAGTGGGGAGAAGAGGCTCACCATGGGTGAGGCCTGTGGAACAAAGGAAAGAACACAGCCCCACGAAGCAGGCATAAGGGCTTCCCATGTTCTAATCCTCAGGACATCAGAATTGACCATATTTGAACATAGGACCTTTAAAGAGGTGATTAAGGTAAAATGAGGCCATTAGGGTGGGCCCTAATCCAGTCTGGTGTCCTTAAAAAGAGGAAATTTAGACCCACAAAGAAACACCAGCTGCGTACAGAGAAAAGACCGTGTAAGGACACAGCAAGAAGACTGTCATCTACAAGCCAAGGAGAGAGGCCCCAGAAGAAACCAAGCCTGCTGACACATTGATCTTGAATTTCCAGTTTCCAGAACAGTGAGAATGAAATATCTGCTGTTTAAGTCACTGAGTCCATGGTATCCTGTTAAGGCAGCTTGAGCAGGACTAACACAGGAAGGGGATCTGGGTTCTGTCTCCCACCCCTTCTATACCTAGTGGCTGGAAACTTGAGAAGTCATTTCCACTCTCGTCCTCCATGGCCTCCATGTTTGGTGCTCAGAATTTACCCGCAGGGACCAGCCCAGATGATCAGAATGGTGTAGGATTTAGCATTGGAGGGGGGTCCAGGAGATCACCCAGTCTAGTGGCTTCCAAACTCTGAATGCTTCTCAGGTATATGCAAATACAGGAGGCCTACTCTATATCTACCCTTCAGAATAAATGGGTGGGGCAACAGTAGGAATTTTTATTTTAACAGGAATTAAGAATGAGAATGAACAGATCAAGTGGCTGAGGCTGATTCCAGGGAGGGAAATGAGCTGCCCACGTCTGATGTTCGGAGCAGGGCAAAGCCGGGACCTGTGTGAGGTCTCCTCATCCTGGGCTGCATCTGGCTCTAGACCTTCTTTGTGTGTCCAGAGCAGAGTAGGGGGAATCAGGACATCTGTCCTGGCAGGGACTGAGCTACCGACCCCTTCCCACTGCCCTCGGGGCCCCTGGATGCTGCAGGCTAGAGGCATTTATTCGTCCATGTCATCCTGTCCTGGACTCTCAGAATGGCCGTTCCTTCCAGCCCCTTCCACCCTCATGGGTACAACTAACCCTGGGACTGTGACCAAGTCAGTTCACCTCTTTGGGCCTAGGGTCCCCTCTGTACAGAGAGAGAGAAAGGCTGGACTCTCAGGTTGCTTCTGGCTTGGATGTGCTGTCTGATTATAGCACCTTGGGGCTGGAAGGCCATGAAGACATCTTCCTGGTGCACCTGGAGAAACGATCCCCTTGGACCATGTGGACAGGGCCTTGTCGTAACCATGTTTTCTAGTTTCTGCATTTGGTGCTTTGGCCTCTAGGGCCTTGCTAACCCTGGAGGGACTAGTGTTAGCCAATTTTTGAGAGTATGACTTTATACACAAACCAACCAATCTGGAGCCCCCCTACCACCCCTATTCCCCTTGTTTATTGGGCTCTCACCCTTCGAGCATGAGCCTCCTACTCTAATTACTCCAGGGCCATGTGCCACACAGCTGGGGACAGCCCCTATGCCCCAGAAGCTGCTGGAATTATTCCAATTAGCTAATTCTAGACCTGCTTTCCCTGCTTCATCCATCCTTCCCAAGGAAGCCACATTACAGGTTCTTGCCCACATTTTCTCCCTCTGTCTGTGTCTCCTGACCTGCTCTGTGCTGCTCTGTGTGGTCCCCCTGCACGGCACGCTCTGCCTCCTGTTTCTTGGGACTTGCGAGTGTAAACTTCCTTCGTGAGTCATCTCTGTGTCTGCGTATTTTGGCAAACCGGCCTAGAATAAATCCTGAGTCTCCTCAGATCAGGCCTGCCATGGCCTGACCCTCTGGGCCTGTGTGCAACCCCTTTTGGGGTTCACATATCCTCCAGTCTATCTCCTGTATGATGTACAAACATTTTCATTGTCTCTGTGTACCACCCATGAAAAAGGTTTGCAAGCCCTGACCCAGTCAACTTCCAGTCCAGCAATGGAATGTCCCTCTTAGCCCCCATGGCCCCCTCAGCCATGGGGCCTTACTGCCTTATGTACCAGGCTTTTCTACTTCTAAGGAGCTGGAAAAGTCTGCATGATGCTCGCCACAAACTTGCCTCCTCCCAACTGTTGGTCCCTGATTGGACTCCTGACCTCTGGGGACATTCAGGATTAGCTGAATTCCACTTCAATAGGACAGCCCTTCTGCTATTTCAAAGAAGTTCTTGGTTCCCTTGAGGCATTTTTTCTCCTGTCTAAACATCCCAAGTTCCTTCATTGTGCCCCAGAAGTTGAGAATCAGGCTTTTCATGATTCCATGGCTCTAGAAGATTGCATCTTAAGGCCCATCTCTGAGGGTTAAGCTTGAAGAAGACAGAACACTGACCTGCAAAGATGCCTGACCTCCATGTGACCAGCTCTAATTTTTCATGAGATTTCAAACGTGAAATCCCTAGTTTTTAAATGTTGGTACAAACTTAAGAAATATGGTAGCTGCATGGAGCTCTGGGTCCTCTTCTAGCTCTTTGCCCAAGGCCAATTCCTCTGGATGGCTTGGCTACTCCCCAATTGGAGGGGATGGAGTTTTCCCAACACTGCTTGCAGTGCCTCCACTGATCCTTGTCATGTGAGAGTGGATGCCTAATCTCCACATGCCCACTGCTATATTTTCATGGGAAGCTGGACATTCAGATTTTTAACATGAACTCTTTAATCTTTAAATGTTGGCATAAATTGACAAAATATAGTGTAAACCAAAGAACCACATCTTTGAATTGCATGGAGCCCCAGGACAACTAGTTTGCATCCTGTCCCAAGTCCCAGCCAGGGTTACCTTCCACTTCAGGACAGAGTGGTCACTCAGCTCTTCCCCAAGAGCTTTCTCAGCTATAGTATTCTCTGACCATAGCTCCCTGTGCTGGTTAATTTTATGTGTCAGCTAGACTTGGCTATGGGGTGCCCAGCTATTTGGTCAAAGATTATTCTGGGTGTTTCTGTAAAGTTTTTGGATTAGATTAATATTTGACTCAGTAGACTGAGTAAAGCAGATTGCTCTCTCTAATGTGGGTGGGCCTTGTCCAAGCAGATGAAGGCCTACTAGAACAAAAAGGCTCACCTTCTCCTGAACCTGAGAGAGTTCTTCTGGCCTGACATCCTTTCAAGTGTAGCATTGGCAGTTTCCTGACTTTTGGACTCAAATTAAGACTTCAGCTCTTCCTTAGTGTTGGGCCTGCCAAGATTAGGGAACTATCCCATGTGCTCCCCTGGGTCTCCAGCTTGCTGTTGCTGCTCTACATATACTAGATCCTGTTTCTTTGGGGGACTAACACACTCTTCTTAACCAAAAGAGAGATATAAATATGAAGAAATTAAACACTGTACCAAATGAAGATACCTTTTCTTATTCTCTGCCTGATCATTTATACCATATTTCCAGTATTTAATATAATAGAATAACAATAACAGCTACCATTTGTCAAGCACTTTTTGTGTGTTAAGTTTTACATATATATATATATATATATATATATATATATATGGGTTTTACATATGTGTTTTACATATATATAAGCATGGTGGTAAGTTTTACATATACATAAGAATTTATGTACATATATAATTATAAATTTACATATTTTATATAAATGTATATGTATTTATAAGAATATATATACATTCTTATTTGAGTCAATCAAATATATATATTCTTATTTGATCAACATAAAACCCTGTCCCCTTACCAGAACACATGAGTGTCATGAGGACAGGGGCCTTCTCACTACTGTATGCTTGTGCCAGGACCAGTGTTTATAAGGAGGAGGTACTCAATAAATTATGCATTGAATTAAGGAATGAATTATTTTTTTAAATAGATACTATTACTATCCCCATATCACACATGAGGAAATGGAATCTCAAAGGCACTAAATACCAGCCCAAGGTCACAGGACTAAAAAATGGCGGAGCTGAGACACAACCCCAAGTTCATTTCAGTTCAGTACCCACACTCCTGATCCTGTGCTTGCTCCCACTGCACATGGAAGAGCCAGGCCCCTCCCCACTGCCTGACCTTGGCATTTACACCTACAGCTTTCTCAGCCAACAAGGATGCCCTGAGTGTAGCTCCTTCGTGGCCCAGTGCCCCTCACTCACTCCCACACTGATAGGTCTGTGACCAAGCCATCCACTGAGGTTTCTAAAGACTAATTTGAGAGTCTAACCACAGTTTCATCTTTAAAAATAAAGACAAAAGCAAGAGAGGAAATCCACTGCAGGGTCTTGGTTCACCCCATTTTTCTCAGAGCTGTTTCAGGTAATAGGAGACACTGGCTGAGTCTCAGCTGAGAGGCCAGAGTCACAGAGGCTGACCTCTCTTGGTCCTTGCTAAGAACTTTCTGAGGAAACGTGCACGATTTGCAAAAATTACCACCTCCTCACATTCTGTCTCTGTAACCCCATGTGGGTCAAACCACACAGCAGGCCAGCAACTGAAAACAGGTGGTGAGTGGAATTATGTATGGCTCACAAAAGGGACAACACAGCAAGTATACGGAAGACGTGGGAGAGAGAAAAGGGTGAAGGCGATGAAGGAAGGGCTCCAGACAGACCAAAACAAGGTGAAAACTTGCATGGTCATGGGGGCACAGTCAGACCCACGTAGGGTGGAAGGCACAACAAGGGATGATTGATAACTTGATCTTGAATGGAGCCACCAACACAAGTTTCTTCATTTGTTCCTTAATAACCAGACCCTCCCACAACCAAGTATCTGGAAAACTTCCCTGATTGCTTTGCTCCCTCACAGAAGCCACTTTAGTCCAAAAACACATAGGGTCCCCACATCTGCTTTGCCCCAAACTACCAACAGTCTGATTGCTCTTTCTACCCCCAAAGCATCAATATCCTATTTCAATGGTTTCAGGACAACACAACCATTCTAATAATGACATAGTAAGGTATGAGGAAAGCTTTGCAGTCAGGGTGTTACAGCTCCTTCCTTAATCCCTAGGAGCTCCGAGACCACAAGCACAACACATCCTCAGTGGGAACCTCAGTTACTCCATTGAAGCACTGGGGGCTGGATCAGCTCTTACATTCTTTGGCTGAATTCCTTCATACATGAACTCTGTGCTGCTTGACATTGAGTTCTTTGCAGGCCTTGGAGTCCCTGAGCCTAGCACAGGGACTTGCCAGAGTGGGGGCCCCTACATGCTTCAGGGGGGATCCCATGATTACAGGATGGTATAAGGGGAGCTATAGGGCAGGTGGTGAAGGGGAAGGTCTTAGGTTAAGACCTTTAAGAAGAGGGAAGTGGAGGCTGGAAAACATTGGGAAGAGCGAGGGCATAAAGAGGAGATGATATTCCTTTCTTCTTTTATCCCAATATCACAGCTCTGTTTATTCTGAGAAGCAACCAGCTGCAGCTCCAAAATAGATATGCCGAGAACCGCCTCTAATGACAGAGAGTACTTCTGTGGGAGCCAAGGTTAGAACAGCCCTTTTCAAGGCATGGGAGCAGAGAAGAGCCTAGAAGGGAGACACTCCTGGAGGTCTTTCTACTCCCGCCTTGCTGGCTCCCCTCCTCTTCCCTCCCAGCCTGAGGCAGCAGTGGCTCTTTGCAGAGTCCCCAGGACATAACAACTAGCTGACCAGCTGCAGAGCAGAGCATGGCCCCTCAGTCACTGGCATCTCCAGTGACAGTGTTTAGCTCTTCCCTGACAGATGGTCCCATGGCTGGGTGTGACAAGTGGCTTTCCTCTCCCCAGACCTGAATATCCTTTCCCTGCAGCCTTTCTGAGCACAAGAGAGATAATGAGACAGCCCAACAGAACCAGACTTTGTTAGGCATGATGTGTTAAGAGTTCGTGTACAGGCACAAATTAATAATGCACCAAATGGAGTTAAGCCAACAAGGAAGAATTTATTCAGTACTATTGCAATAGGGGAGAGAGATTAAACTCATCTCCAGCTATAGCAGAGCCAGCAGGGGTGTATAGCCAATGGGCAAGGTGAGGGAATGGTTGGAAAATCACTAAGAGGAACTTGGTTAGCTGTCAAGGATGGGGGACTCTTGCTGAACTGAGCATGGAAGGCCGAGGATAAAAGGCTAAGGGTGAAGCCCAGATGAGAAGAGGGTTCAGTGGAGAGGAAGCAGAGAGACCAGTAATTTGGGGAAAAAGCTGTTCCCCTCCCTTACCTCCCTTGGAAACAAGCCAACATGGGTATCAGCCTTCATAAGAACCAACAGAGTGGGGGCATCTGGGTGGCTCAGTCGGTTGAGCATCCAACTTTGGCTCAGGTCGTGATCTCATGGTTCATGAGTTCGAGCCCTGCATTGGGCTCTCAGCTGTCAACACAGAGCCTTCTTTGGATCCTCTGTCCTCTCTCTCTCTCCTCTCAAAAATAAATATAACATTAAAAAAATTAAAAAAAAATAAAAGAACCACCTGAGTGAAATGATGGTCCCCAGCTACCTGGAACTAGTAACAAGAACAGCATGGGTTTGGGCCCACAGAAGGGCCAATCCTACCCACAAAGTAGGCCCAGTCTGGTCCTGACTCTACCACATTCCATTTGGTAGGACCCTCTTCGTCCCCCAGCACCAGATGAGGTGTCAACAGGACCCTGACAACAGATTCCCCATCAATGCCTACCGCACTTTCAGGGGCAAGTATCTCCGTCTAGCTGGATATTTGGCTGAGAAGGGACAGCTGGAGAAGCCCAGACACTCACACGGTCAGTTTGTTCAGCAATTCACCATCTCCATCTTCCAGGACATATGCTCTGGACTTGTTGTTTAACTGCCCAGAATTACAGGCCCTCTGTCTGCCTCCCTATGCTCCCTGCAGGGTCTCTCAGAGATGCCTGGACTTCTCTCAAAGCCAAGAGGGCCTCTGGACTCAGGCCTCACAGGACAAAGGGCCCCTGATATTATTTCTAAATGAGTCATTCATGAAGTCACTGTGTGTGTGTGTGTGTGTGTGTGTGTGTGTGTTTAAAATTATTAATTAGTGAAAGTAAACATTTAAAATACATCATGATATTTGTTGCCTTATATGGATATTTCTTCTTGGTTAACCCAGAGAGCCTCGAAAAATGGAAAAGACTTTCCTAGAATTTTAGAGACCCCATTTTCAGAGAACCTCTACCTCTTCGAACTGAGGACTCAAATGCCAGTAAGCCCGAGTCCAGCCTCCCCTTCCTTCTCCTGTGCACCTAGTGTTATTTCTTAGGTTGCCGCCCACTGGCCCCTCTGCACAGTCCCTGACCTCACTTTCTGACCAGCAGCACCCTCTCTTCTCCATACACACAGACCCACAAACCCAAACACCTCCTGACAAACTGGAACTGGAGCCTCTGAGCTGGCAGGATTGAGATTAGGTGAGATTAGGTGGGGGGGAGAGGGGGATGCAGGCTAGAAGACTGCCTGCTCTGATCTTGGCCTAGAATGAACCAGGATTTCTGGCAGACCCTGGTCCATCCAGCTGAAAGACTTCCTCAACTTAACTAGGCAAAAGCTGGCCTGCCACCTCAAGACCCTGGGCACCCAAATCTAGAAGCTGGTTGTTGCCTGTAGAGACTGTGCTGTTTACTTATGAACAAACTAGGTTAGCATAAAAAGAGCAGGGGTGGGAATTAGTCCAAAGCCCTGAACAAAGTAGGCAGCCTCCCCCTAGGGGCAGGTGATGCTCACTAGAATACCTGGGATGGTGACTTAGTCTCTTAGGTCTGCTATAACAAAATAACATTGGCTGAGGATGCTTAGAAAGAACAGACATTTCTTTCTCATTGTCTGAAGGCTGGAAGTCTGAGATGAGAATGCCAGTGTGGTCAGGTGAGGGCGCTCTTCCAGGGTACAGATTTTTCACTGTGTCCTACAGGATGGAAGGGAGCCCTTGGGGGTCTCTTTTATAAGAGCATGATCCCACTCACAAAGGCTTTGTTTTTATGACCTAATCCCCTCCCACCTCCTAACACCATCACCTGGGGGGTTCGGGTTTCAGCATATGAATTCATGGGGGGCATGCATTCAGATCCTGGCAGACTGAGAGACTGAGGAGGTGGGAAGTGCTGAGAGGGAGGTGTCCTCAGGGAGGATGAACTAATTCTAGGGTCAGGAATGGGCCAGACTACCTTGAAATTTTCTAGACTCTGATTTGGGTCATCTTAAGGCTCAAGTGCCTAGTCTTGACTTGCCTGGGTTTCCATTTTCTGTTCATCACAGGAAGAGGCTAATCAGGTGGGTCTTTGTCTTAGGGGAGAAGAAGCTGAGAAGCTTCACTGGAATGTTTGGAACGTGGCAGTGTAAAAAGATGAGGGAGGTGTTTCCAGAACTGACCTTGAGAACTCTCATATTACCGGGGCAGTATCAACGGGAAATACTATAAAAACATAAGGCATGTTTGGGGTGGTTGTTTGGAATTCTCTCCGGACTACTAAATCTATAGTCTCTCATTATCTTATCCTGTATCTCAACTCTCCAAGGGTCCATTTTGTGGCCTTTGGACAGGAAGGTGGGTTTCCAACCACTAGGCTCAACACCGTCCCCGTCATGAGGGGCATCTCTGTCCTCTCTCGTGTTTAGATGTGTGGTTCTTGCCTTCCAGGAGGCACAGACTATCAGTAATGATAACTTCAAATTAATAGACATACATTAGGAACTTTTAATGTGCCAGCCACAAATATTAACTCAATTCTCAAAACAAAGTAAAAAGGTTGGTACTATTATTCTCCTGCCAAGTTACATGTGGGGGAACTGAAGCATACAGAGGTTAAAATAACCCTCTCAATGTCATGGAGCTGGGAAATGGCAGATCCTCCTACTTCCTTAACCAGCGCACCACCCCATCTTTCACGGAAATATATAGGACTTCATCACATTGTGGAGGAAAGCAGCCATGGCTTTGGCAGGTGCCTGTTCTTGCACAATGATTCCCTCCCCCACAGAAAGCACGTGCTTCACCATGCCAAGGTTAAGTTCTGTGTGCAGCCTTTTTCCCAGGGTCTCCTTCTGTGCTCCTTCAGCCTGGGGCTGGGCCACAGGGACTGTGATTATTATCAGTCAACAAGCATCATTGAGTACCCACTGAATGGGCAGACAGGACAGAGAATACAAAGGCAAGCAAAGTGTGAGGCAGAAACTCAACAACCAAGTTGGACAGGCAGAGGCTTCCACAGAATTTCACTGGGCAGAGTGTGGTGAGTGCTACAGGAGAGGCACAAATCAAATTACACATGGGAGCAGCAAAAGAGAAGGGAGTGCCCTCACCTGATGCGGAAGGGCAGCATGGGCATATGGATAGGTTTGTCAACAAAGGAGGTGGGTGGGGAGGTTGTCAGCAAAATTTAGAAGGAATGTGGGCAAAACAGCCAGAAAGTAAAGGCTTGGCACACTTGATTCAGTGTGCCAAGGTTTATAAAGGCAACTGCATAAGACAGATTTGCAAAGACCTAGGGGCTGCAACTGGGAGGCCGATGCATTGATTAGGACAAGAAAAAGTAGAGTCTTGCCCAGGATGGGAGGTAACAATAAGGAGGAGATAAAGGGTAGAATGTTTGAGGTAGAATCCACAGGAATTGGTAGCCACTGGAGGGGAGCCCATGTCACCTACAACATTCTTCAATCAATAGGAGCCTGGTGAGGCTATTCATCAAGTCAGAGGATGAGAAGGTTGGGCTGGAAAATTCTGTTTGAGACTGGGGCCTTCCTGGATGGTAGAGAAAGTGGGAGGGCCAACCATGCTTCCTTAACAATGGCTCAAGAATTTATGGGCCCCATTCTGTTTAATGCCTGTGGTGTTGAACACAATGACCCTCATCTCTACAGTCCCCTGTGCCTGCCTATCTAGGTCTCCTTGGCAGAGCCTGCTTCCAGTTCTAGCTCTGTCATAAAGCTTTCCTCCCCACCCCTCAATAAGATGAGCTCTTCCTCCCTGTTAGGCACATCTTATGGTGAACATGCTATGCTCACTCTTTTGGACCACAGGTTTCTTGTAACCTGGGAATAGTACCATATACACTTTTTGCCCCCAGTTATATTTCACACAGGACTGGGATATATAGAGTAGGCCATCATTTACTCAAGAGTATGGAATTGAATGGCCCAGCCCAATCCCCTGGGGTATGTGCTCTGCAGCTACGTGGGGCCCCTCCTTGCATGCCCGTGGGATATCTCTTGCAACTCATGGTGAAGGAGCCCAGCTCTGTCCCTTACTAGCGTGTCACACACAGAGTTCTCAGATAGGGAAACCGAAGGACTCCATAAAAATCTGCTTTTTTGCTCCTTTTCCTGCTGCCGTTCTTGCTGGGACCTGCACCTCCACTTTATACACACCTCATAATGTAAAGGGGATAGGCCCTCTTGTAAGGGACAAGGAGTTAGTGATTTCTTTAGGATAGACAACATCTAAGGAAGGACCAGGTGAGAATGACCAAGGAAGCCATCATCTGTGTATTCTAGACCACCAGCGTTAGACATCTCAAGGGATAACACCTGGGCCCTTGTCCTTGTTCTAACTGGTTCCTGGAGAGGACACGTATACCAGCCCATGATCCTCAGTAAAAATCCCAGACCCCAAACAAAGACAAGGCTCCTTTCTTTCCTTTCTGAGTCCCTCAGACACTCTCTACCTTCAATAAGCTCTGCTTTTACTGCCTACAGGCTCGCATTTGATATCTGTCCTGTGCACAGCTGGGGACCCTCTTGGCTTTTTCTGTGGGAACCCCTGGAGGTCCTCAGACCCTGCCTGCTGGCATCAGTTCCAGCTATTCTGAAACTTGTCCTTTGTAAATGAAACAATGATGGGCAGCTATTTGAGTTGACTTAAGGATTCAACTCGAGGTTGTATGTAAGATGTACAGACACAGGGGGACTGGCACAAGGCACTCCATGAATGGGAACAGGAAGGCAGGCTCCGGGTCTAATCTTAGCCTTGCAGTGGCCTGGGTATTTCCTTCGTTCCTCCTCTGCAGGACGAGGGAGAGTAATCTTGACCCGCAGGACTGGGGGTGGGCGAGATGACCAGTAAGAATCCACAGAAACATGTTACAGAGACACTTCCTCCAGGGGCTGTACCAGCTCAGCACATGGCAGACTTTTCTGGGGCTTCTGCCAAAAGCCATCACACAGCCTTCTCCAGACACAGGCACAGGCCAGACCTCACCTCTGTCTTGCCCAGGGAAGGTCCATGATGAGAAAGATGAAGATGTGCTCCAGGAGCACCATGGAGATGGGAGAGAGGGCAGTGCTGGCCCTGAATTAGGCTTAGTTAGCAAGGGAAGACTTGTCAGAGACCAGGCAGTCCAGACTTCAGCACCATGCAGGAGGCCCTCCTGGCCACTTTATGCCTCAATTCTTCTAGGGATAAGGCACTTAATTCCTCAAGATGTTAGCAGCCTGCTCCAATGCTCAGAGCTCCAATGATAAGAAAGTCTTTTTTAAAAAAAAATCCTTTTGTAAGTTTATTTACTTATTTTGAGAGAGAGAGAGAGAGAGAGGCAGAGGGAGAGAATCCCAAGCAGGCTCTGCACTGTCAGCACGGAGTCGGATGTGGGGCTTGAACTCACCAAACGTAAGATCACGACCCAAACCCAAGTCGGATGCTTAACTGACTGAGCCATCCAGGCGCCCCAAGAAAGACTTCTTTTATATTCAGCCCAAGTACACTTTTCTGTAACTTCTTGGGTCTGCCTTCTAGACACACATGTGTAATAAAACACATCTCTCCTTTGCTAAGGGCCCTTCAATGTTAGGAAACTGCTTATCAACTCCTCCAGGTTTTTCCACTTTAAACTGCTGCAGACCTTCACACAGTCCTCACAAGATGAGATCTTCAGATCCCTCGCCCCCCTGGGCATAACCAGCAAGCTCTGTCCCACTAGTTCCAGCAGGACCTCATAGTTGAGGGTCCAAGACCACAGAAGCACCATGGCCTGATGGAATGTGCTGGCCCTTATCCTTGTCCCTTCCCCAGTACGGAGATTTTCCCAGGGCCAGTAGGATACTCTGCAATTTTTCCCATTTTCTGCCCCAAGGGGACCGGGAGTGGCTGCTATCTTCCAATGAACTGTGTTGGAGGTTGATATCATAAGGATTCCCAAACTCCAGCCATGTGAGCATCGTGGATGTGCTCTGTCACTAAAGTGGGTCAGTGTTGGCACAGCAGTGACATGCCAGCACTTATTGAACCTCATTTCCACCTAGTGGTTCTAGATTTCACATGGGAATGGCTATGCCTGCCACTAACTCTCATCCTGGTCTGACAGAGAGGCACTGACCAGGATGACGGCAATGGCCTTAGGATGGGGTCCCTCCTGTCCAATCCCAGGCTTGGTGTCCTCCCACCAGTCTCCCCAGGGAGGGGCAGGCTGCTGCAAAGAGGTTACCTGTAAGGCTAGAGCACCCCCAAGGAAGCATCCATGGGGGGAAGGTGAGGGGAGAGCAGAACAGTTCTGGGGGACAGCAGGGGGGGGTGGCAGAAAACAGGATGAGACAGACTGTACCGGTCCCCAGCTCCTCCTAAATCTCTCTGTGAAAATGCAGAAAGCCTTACAAGGTGATAAATTCACCCCAACAATAAACCCCCATTAGGATGCTGCTGTGGGCTTGAGGATCCAGCACTTTTAGCTCTTTTCAATCAGACTAGAGGAGTCAGAGGGTGAGAAGAGGAGAGCACTGGATCTCACCAGCATAAGGAAATGACACATACCTGCCATGCTTGCCGACAGGGAGCCCCAGGGTGAATCACGCCCAGGAAGTAGAGAAGAGAGACCGGGTTGGCTCAGAGGAGGGTGAGAGAGGGGAGGAGGGATGAGCCCCTGGGCAGACCGGCTCCAGGCACAGCCACAGGCTCTAACTTTTCAAGTCCACTGGCCCCGCCTCCGGGATGATGAACTGGGTCAGCAAATCGATAGAAGCTCAGGGCCTGAGATTAGAACAGGCTGCCAGGAATTGGACCACAATCTGTGTCCATAAGAGGAAGTTCCAAACAGAGAACAGGGCTTCCCCTTCTTACTACCCGGATCCAGGCAGTTAGTAAACACCAAATAGGCACACACTCAGCTCCTTGTTTTTGTGAGCAGAGACTGCATTTTCTTGGCACAACTGGGCAGAACTGGCTGCACAGATGGATGTGAGGATGAGAGAAATTCCTGATGGAGGGCATTGGATCATGGGTGTTATCAGTGGCAGGAGGGTTGTTCCAAAGTCTGGGAAATCTGGGTATAGAGGCACAAGGGACCGTAGCTCATTGGGAACTCTGGAAAGGCAGGGCAACGGGGGCCTCACGGGTACCCCATCTTTCCTAGGAAGCCCATCTGGGATGTCAGAGATGGAAGGGTCCTTCTAGTTCCCTTAGTGCAACCTCCTAATTTTACAGAGCAGGGGCCTGGCTTTCACCGGGCAGTCTGAGGGAAAGCTGGCCCCCTGGCTCCCCCAGCCTGGAGCTCTTTCCTTTCAAAAGCCAAATCCTCCACACCCTTCATCACTCCACTCACTATTTAAATGGCCAAAAGTTTTGCTTCAAGAATAATCTAGGGCCCCCCATTTTTTTCCCTGATTATCATCTGGAAGAAGAAGAAATGCCCCAGAGGGCATTGTTTCTGACCTTGTTTTCTCCTTCCTGCTAGTCAAAATATACAAGGTAAAATGGCCTTCGCACAAGTTTCTCACATCCTTTTTTTTTTTTTTAATTTCATAGCATACATGGCATCATTTTTGAGGTGGTTCACAGTATTTTAGGGCATCCTGCCAGGGGAAATCCTGCCCCCTCCACCCACCCCCATATTTATCCCCCGCCTCTGTAGTCTGCAGGCTTTAATCATGCTGATCTCCTGCTACCTGGTCAGGGAGAAAGTTGGCTCCCAGATCACCAGGCTCGCACGACCAAGGTCGGGGGTCAGGGAGGGCCCTGGTGACAAGCCTGCCCCTTGCAATCAACTCCTCTTTAGGCTGTCCTCTGGCCTTTGTGATATCTTGGCTTCTTCATTCCTTACTGCTAAGTCAGGCCCCATCTGGAACATCCACTGCCTTAGAACAATGTGCCCTTCCTTAGCAGCATTGGCCAGAGTTGCAAATGTACATTTATTCTTTAGACGACCTGATTCAAGTTGGCCTCTCTCTTTGGATGCTAAGTTCTAGGAGGGCGGGGAAGATGGAGTTTCTTTACTCAGCACTGTAGCCCTAGACTCTAGTTGACTTAATGACATTTACTGATTGATAAAATGAAAGTGACCTTCATTTCTTATTGTGTGTAAGAAGGTGTGAGTGTGTAGTTTATGGTAATGGTGAGAAATTGACCTAATGTGGCCTAGGTCCATCCTTCTCCAAACGTGTAGAAATGCTGTATAAAACATAACAAAAATAATCTTAATTCCACCCAAGCTGGAAAGAGTAAATTCTTGGGTCTCAGAAATAGAGGGGGCTCATGTACAGAACTCAGACTGGCGGCTAAAGTTGTGGACACCCCAGGAACTGGGGTTGGGGGTTAATGTTCGTGTGGGTGGTGTCATCCAGCTTCAGATCCTTGAAAGGCAGGGGCTGAGCCCAGAGAATGAATAGCTGCCTTGATTATGTGATTATGAGAAGGACACCAGAAACATCACTCACTGGCCCTCAGAGGTGAGAAAGTTTCACTTCCAGCAGGGCCCAGTTAAAAAAAGAAGGAAACTGAAAACCCAAACCTTTGCCATTGTACATGTGTGGGATGTGAATTCCAATCCAAGTAATTCAAATAAAAACAAATCCAGAAATGGTAACAAATGATTCAGATTTTTCCTCTGAAAAAGCAAAACTCTGTAGGACACTTGCTTAATCAGAGATACGTGGGACCCCTTGCCTCCTCACATACACATACATACAATTCAAAATTGCAAACTACGCAGGCAGATAACCAATGCTGAGGGAGGTTCAGCAGATGCAAATTATAGATTAGAAAATCAAGAACCAAAGCTAGTAGAATAATTCAGGACCATACAAAGTAAATTTGAAATACTTAAATAGAGAAAAAAAATAGCACAAGAAGTCCAAGATAATAATCCTAATGGCTAAGTTGGGGAGGGGGCTATTGAAAAGTTGTTAACACTAAAACATGAGTCGAAGGTAGTTTGGAAAGTGGAAGGAGAAGGATTACAGTCAGAGTGTCATGAGGTCTTTCCACTTTGGGGAGAAGGGTAACAACAGTGATCAATGAGAGATTTTCAAGAATGTTAAAAATGAGTAAAACAATTAAAACAATAGAATTGTAATATATAACTTCTAAATCCAGAGGGTAAAAAAGAAGGACATAAAAGAAACACAATCTCATGAGGGGCAAAAGGTAGGAAAAAGGCAACTATAAACAATATAGCAAAAATGTGCTAAATATTAGATGCTTAATATATTTTAAAAAGTTTAAATTGACATATTAAAAGACAAACACCTTTAGGCTCATTTTTTTTTTTAATCCAGCTGTATGTAGTTTACAAAAAAACAAACCTAAAACATTAGGACATAGAAAAGTTGAAAATAAGGAGGTAGAAAAGTATAAACCAGACAATTACTAAATGAAAGAGAGTTGATATAGATACATAAGGTAACAGACTAAATTTGAAAAAAAGTTAAAAATATGATAATAAGGAAATGACTTTTAAAAGGGAAAAATTGACTGAGGAAGTATAATACTAACTACACACAAACACAAAGAATTCAAAACATAAAGCAAAAATTAACAGAAGTATAAAAAGAATTCTTTCTTTCCCAACGTCACTTGAACTGAACACTACAGAACTATGCAGGTACCCCTACATTCAATTCAACAGAACCTACAAAACTCAGCCATGTCTACAGCCCTATGCTGCCTTGACAGGATCCAGATGGTTATAAGCATTCTACATAGATGGTGAGCAAAGAGGACAATAAGAACTAACGGAAAAACTGAGCATCCACTACATTTAAGACATCATGCTAGGCACTTACGCACCATCTTATGCAACCTCAGAAATCCAAAGAGGTTGGATTAGTAACTGCAATTCACAGAGAAGAAACCAAAATTCAAAGGTGTCTAGTAACTTTTCAGAGGTCACAAGACTAGTGAGCAATAGAGATTGAATTCAAACCTTCTAATATAATCTCCATAAATCCACGGACTGTTTTTTTTACCCTGTAACCCCAGTATGTAAAACTAGGCCTAGCAGAGATGAGGCACTTCATAAATACCTGCTGCTATAGACTGAATGTTTGAATTCCCCCAAAATTCATATGTTGAAGTCCTAACCCTCCAAGGGGGTTGGTATTATGAAGTGGGGCCTTTGGGAGTTGATCAGGTCATGAAGGTGGAGCCCTCATGAATAAAGTTAGTGTTCTTCTAAAGGAGACCTCAGACAGCTCCCTCACCCCTTCCACTGTGTAAGGACACAGTCAAAGAAGACCATCAATGAACCAGGAAGCGATCTCTCACCAGACAGAATCTGCTGGCACTTTGTTCTTGGACTTCCAGCCTCCAGAACTGTGAGAAATAAATGTCTGCTGTTTAAGCCACGCGTATGGTACTTTTGTTACAGCAGCCTGAAGAAACAAAGACACTTACTGACTAGGTGAATGAATTCAGATACTCCCAGCCTGTGCTTCCCCATTATGCCAGACCACCTAGTCTACCATCTCCCTTAATCTTGGCTATCTGTCTCCTGACTCCACCCAAAACTCCCCTCCTCCAACAAAGCCTTCTCCGTTCTCCAGGCTGTTCACTGGCCATTTCCCCTTCTTCATCCAGAGCTGGCAAAGGAGAAAGGAGAAAGCCAGGCTCTTACAACATATCCGGGATGTCCTGCAAACACAGACAATTTCCTCACAGGCTGGTGGTTGGGCAGTGATGCTTCTGATAGCTGCTGATGGAGAAGGCAGGCACAGGGTGGTCCAATGCACTGGAGATTTGGGGGGACATCCTCTGTGGTCAGCGACTAGCATCGCCTCCCTACACCACGTGGCCATTAGCTGGTGTCTAGAATGCTGGAGGAAACTGAGGTATTTAAACACCATTTGAAATTGACCTGTAACCATTGAGTGGTAAGAAAATTCTTGGGGACAGCAAAAGTGTCACCAGGCAGAGGAATTTTTGTCTGTAGCTATTTTTAACTTTATTTTGAAATAATTATAAACTCACAGGAAGTTGTGAAAAATAGCACACAGAGTGCCCTGTACTCTTGACCCATCTTCCCATTGTGCTGCAGCAAAATATCATAACCAGGAAATTGACATTGCTATAATACTGGGATGAGATGACAGACCTAATTCCATTTTCACCACCTTTCTGTGTGTATGTGTGTGTGTGTGTGTGTGTGCATAGTTCGATGCCATCTTACTTCATGTATATGGCTGTGTAACTACCTCCACATTAAAGATACAGAATGTTTCCACCACCATGAAAGAACTCCCTTGATGGTCACACTTGCCCCCCTACCTCTGCAATTACTAATGTGTTCTTCATCTCTATAGTTTCATTTTAATAATGTTACATAAATGGAAGCCTTTGGAGGCTGACTTTTTTCACCACACACAATGCCCTTGAGATCCATCCATCCATAGTCCATTCCTTTGCATTGCCTAGTAATATTTCATTGTATGGATATAACAGTCACCCACTGTAGAACATCTGAGTTGTTTCCAGTTCTTGACTGTTCATTGGAGCTCTTTCACAAAAGGGTGGCTAGTCCTATTTGAAGTAGTAGTGTCTTTAGAATTCCCAGGGAGCAGCCAGGATCTACCTCCACTTTCAGTGATGTGCATGCCCAGGATGTGGAAAGAATTGCAGTCCATGAATTGACGTTTTGGCTGTGGCTCATTCCTACTGATCCTTCAAGTTTTAAGCAGAATATCACCTTTTCTGAGAAGTGTTTGCATCGATAACCATCTCCTGGGCCAAGCTCTCCATAATCCTTGTGTGTCTTTTGCTTCTATATCCTCAGCTCTGGCTCAGGACCAGTATGCTCAATAAACATCATTGAATCAGTAGATCAACAGCAAGGTTGTCACCATGGTCTCTTTCTTTCTTTCTTTCTTTCTTTCTTTCTTTCTTTCTTTCTTTCTTTCTTTCTTTCTTT
>NW_024412376.1:10521883-10612412 GCF_014898765.1 Herpailurus yagouaroundi | reverse complement strand
TTTCTTTCTTTCTTTCTTTCTTTCTTTCTTTCTTTCTTTCTTTCTTTTTCACAGTCATGGTCATTTTCTAACACAGGCCATCCCTTCCTGTGGTTACAACATGTTCCTATAACAACGTCATAAAGGAGGATGGCCATCATCCAGAGGGCTATATTTCTTACTCAAACACTGTTGTAACTCTAATAAAGATAAGGCCACCAGAAGGGCCCTCAGGTGGTTCCCAGATTTTGCTATCAGAGATAATACCATAAAGGACATCTTAGTAAGTAAGGGCATTTCTGCATATCTGATTGTTTCAGAGGAGACAGCCCTAGAAGGAGAATGATGGAGTCAGAAGGCATATTTTTTATATGCAATCTTTTATATTTCCCAGGACATGTTGCCAAGTTGCTTTCCAGAAAGGTAGTTCTATTAGTCTCCTACTGCTCCTGTAACAAACTATCATAAGCTTAGTGGCTAAAAATAACACAAATTTATCATACAGTTCAGGAGGTCAGAGACCTAAAATTAAGGTACCAGCAGGGCTGTGTTCCTTCTGGAGGCTCTAGGGAAGAATCCTTTTCCTTGTCTTTTACAGCTTCTAGAGACTGTTTGCATTCACCAGCTCATGGCCCCTTCCTCCATCTTCAAATTCAACAGAAAATCACCTTCAACTCTCTCTCTCTGTGACTTCTGCTTCTCTTGTCACATTTCCTTCTGTGTCACATCACCTTCCCAGATAATCTCAGATATCTCCCTCTCTCAAGATCCTTACCTTCAATCACATCTGCAATGACTCTTTTGCCATGTAAGTTAACATATTCACAGCCTTTTGGACTGGGACAGGTACATCTTTGGGGGGCCATTAGTATGTACCCACCTGCTGAGTATTAAAGCACTGAGACTCTGTTTGAACAAAAGTAGCATCTGAAGCGTTAAGAGGCAGAATAAAAAAATAGCCATTTACTCTAAGAACACCATTCACTCAAGACTGAACGGCAAGGCGAGTTTTCAATTTTAGGTATATGCAGTACAATAAAAATACCATTCTTGAAAATCAGGGATGATTCTGTGGGAAGACTGTCGCTGATATTAACACTGCGCTCGAGCCCAAGAAAGAAAAACCAGTACCCACACAAATTCTCCTTTAGAATTCTACAAGCAGGACAGCATGGCCAGGAAGTCAAGCTCAGCTATCTCTTTCATATAATAACTATTGTCAAACAGTCCAGCAGTATGGAAATGATTTATTGACATGTAACTCATGACCTTGTTGCCTGTTCTCTCTGCAAAGTTTTATCTAGTTCCAGCCATAATATAATCATACCTTGTCAGTTCCCAAGCACTATAGATGTCACCATTTCCCTCCAATTCTCAAGCTTAACAGGTCTCCTATCAGGCACACCTGCTAGCCACGGAGCACAAGCTGCTACAGGACCAAAGCTCACAAATTGACGGCAGGTGTCCTTCACTGTCAGCCTGCAATGCCTCCTCCCCCTTTCTCAGAGAATTTCACTCACTGTCATTGCAGGGAACTATTCCTTCTTCTACAGCAACCAAGTGATTTATTACAGGCTGCCCATCATGGTAGGCCATCTCTTTTATCTTTTCCCCCTGGTCTGGATCACAGCATGGGACACAGTGCCCAAGCTGGGGCAAACATGGCACCCCACCCTCTTGGCATGGGTTGGGGAGATTGGTCCAGAAATGGACACAGGATCTTAGCCAAACCGATCCAAGTTCTTCTTTTGCATTTTTTAAAACATTAGCCTAGGGAAACAGGCTTTCTCTGGTGGGTAAGAAGGCTGTAGGTGAGATCCTGGAAGCAATTAGCAGCTCTGCTTCCTGCCTTTTGCAGAAGTTGCTCTGAAAGATGAAGCCAACATGAGGCAAGGGCCAGAAAGGCAAAAGGGCAGACCTGGAGACACTTGGCCATGTCTAAATTCCCAGTTCCAGTTGTTCCTGAGTGCAGCTGCTTTCTTATTCTTCCCTTAGTATGGGGACATGAGCCAGTGTATCCCCTCTTTGGGTTTCTGTCATCTGCAACCACAAGACTATGCACTAGGACAATAACAGGTGGGTGACACTTCTCATTTCATTCTCACTAGCAGGCTCTTTCCTGTTGATGTTGTTTACTAAGCCACTCTTAGATCTAAATGGCTGATAAGGTTTAATGATCATTAGGCATCTGGACAGCAGGGAAATCATGCCCCTCAGAGTAGCCTTTCCTCCCCTCAGGCCAATCCTATCACTAAGGGGCCTCATTTGTCTCAGCATTGGTCTTGGTCTGAACTGCCATCATAGGGTAGATACAGGGATGTGTTGTGGTGACCAAAGTATGATCGTGTGTATATGTGTGTGTGTGGGGGGGGGGGTGAGGGAGAGAGAGCACTTGTGAGTGAATGAGTTAGGAGCTCTGCCTACCCGTATGCATAGGTCAACATGTACAACTAGACCAAACTGGGCCCTTCCTATCCCATGAGATGAAAAGACAAGGAGGGGAAAAAAAAATCCTACAGCAGATTGGCAAGCAACAGACACTGCTTCTAAGGAGTCCACTTTCTTGGACAGGGCACGCCATCCTCCAAACTGAGGGTGACTCACCAGCTTTATGTAGTAGCTCTCCATCTGCCCCACTGCCTTTATCTTTGGCATCTTATAGCACACAACCTCCGACACCAACAACCCCATTGATGTGTAGGCCATGGCAACTCTGTGCTATAGACCTCTAGGCCTCTTCTGTAGTGGGTGCTAAGTCAGTATTTGTGGAATTAAATCCCACTTAATCCTGAGACTAGATCAGTAATCCCACGAGCATGCCGTTCACTGCTTCTCTATCTCCTTGAGGTGACAGTGGCTCAACTGGCTTAGGAAAGGAGACCCCATGCTCCTTATTCAATGCTTTCTGTTGTTCTTGTTCTAGAAAATGCTGTGGCATTTTACCATCCCCTTGAATAACATGCATCAAAATAATGTGCATCCAAATAAATTAAAGCTCCTATCTTGATGCTTTACAGTTAAAACAAGTTCACAAGTGTGGGCTGGCCCAGATCCATCCCCTATACACATGAAGTATACAATATTCTTGCTCTAACAAGCATTTAGAAGAAGAGAGGCCTTTCCCGTCTTCTGATTTGTTGTTCACAGGAACACATTCTGACCTTTACTTGGCCTTCTGTGTATCATGCCTATGGTGGAGACTACGAATTCTATTGCTGAGTGGGTGCATGAAAAAGGCGCTTTGGCAATTTGTCAAGATAAGCGTAGGGCACTTTTTAAAAAGAATGGAGCAGTGGGAAGCCACCAGCCATATTAATTGGTGAGCACGTTGCAAGCTGGGAAGGGTGAGGAATCTCAGTGTTCAGAAGAGCAGAGGGAACGTGGTCAGCCAGGGGGGAAGTAGGTGGCTGGACCAGAGGGGCCTCAAGCAGGCCCCCTGAGTCACCCATGACAGGCACAGCAGAGCACTGCTGTCAGCTCCCTGCCCAGGGTAAGTGGGGCCCAAACAGCACACTGAGTCATATTTATTGAAGAGACCAAAAGAACAAAAGCTGTACACAGGAGCCTCTGCGGGGGATGGCATTCACACTGCTTTTACCACTCCATTAACAGTGTTTCTCTTTCCTCCTGTGGATGGGCTACGTGGGATGTGGGTTAAGAAAATCAAACACAGGTTCCATTTTCACATTATCCTTTAGTGGGTGGTTTTAACTCTATAGAACCAGGTGTGTTTTGAGAGATTTGCTTACAACCAGCATTTTTTAAAAAAATTTTAGAGAGAGTCAGGGAGAGGGACAGAGGGAGAGAGAGAGAGAACCTCTGACTCAGGGCTTGGTGTGGGGCTGGATCCCATGACCTGAGCCACAATCAAGAGTCGGATGCTCAGCCAACTGGGCCCCCTGGGCTCCCCTACAACTAACATTTTATTTTTAACTTTCTCCTAGAATAAGTCCAGGTTTGATTAAGAGAAAAATCTTTATGAAATTATCCTGGAAAGGTAAACTATTGGTAATTCAAAGTTAAGGTTTAAACTGTGAAGATGATAAGCAGCATGATTATATTCTTATTGCCAAAGATCTTTTTGGAAACTTAGTCCTAGCCTCAGATAGAATGCCCCAGGGACAAGCAGAGGACAAAAAATCAATGGTTTGGGGAGTGAAGCAAGTTCTGCCTCTACATGGCTACAGGACCTCAGGCAAGTCACTTTCCTGTTTTCTTATGTCTATATTTTTATTTGAAAAGTAAAAAAAAAAAAAAAAAGAACAATTGAGAAAATAACAATTACCCACATTTCCACAAACCCAAATTAACCACTATTAATATCTTGTGAACTATTTTCTCATTTGTTAACAAAACAGTTAGACTGTGTGATTGCCAAGGTCCTACTGGCTTAACATTCTCTGATTCTGTGACTAATTAGTCCATGGGTCCAGAAATAACATAGATCAAAACTGTCTCCCCAGTGCTTCCCCATCAAAGACTTATATTTCTGAGAAGTTAGTGGTGATATGTTTAAACATTGTCTTGTATCTGACCTCTTGCAACTTCATTATGAAGCAGGAGTTCCAACTTTTTAACAGATAATAGAAGGCTCTATTCATCTTTGCCTTGAACTTATGGGATTCGAGGGTGGGTAACAGTGAAGTCCCTGAAAGAAGGTGCACACCTCTCCCCAGAGGGTTTGGAAATAGATCTTCCAAGCAAAGCCAGAGCCTCGAGAGCTGCTGGCATCACCCATCTTTCCTGTTGACACCCCCTTTATAAGGAGACCCCTATGATGGTCTGGAAGAGCCTTACTGAAGAGAATGCCAATGTGCCTGAAATGCTTGTTCATCCTCAGTGAGACTCCCAGTCTTCAAAATTTCCATCACATCCAAATTCTATTTGTTGGTCACACTTTCATTTAACTTACTCGTAAATTACTGATGTTACACACTCTAATATTGCTTGCTTCAGCTATCCTGTTTGCAAATTCAGCTCTTTTCCAGGCCACGTGTAAACACGTAACCACCATAGAAGTATCCATGACATAAACTTCGAACACCTACACCAGTGATTGCTTCCCCAGTACCTCTATCACGGCTTGGGCAAGTTCTGACTCATTTGTTTTCCTTATTGAAAGGACAGAGCTATATGCATTCCCAAGCCAGAATCAGAAGAAGCCTCTAGAACATTCCTGGGCTGAGGTTTTGACTAACAGATGATCAGCCATCTTGGTCATGGGGCTCCAGGGACAAGGTAGTAGAAGTATTATGGCAATGTATTCTTACAGTCATAAGACACATATTCTCTTTGAAGAGGGCTTTAGTTCTGTCCACTGAGGTCTTTGGAGGGCAAGTGACTGTCATCTCTCAGTTTGCTACAATTTTAGGTCTTCAAGGGTGTTTTAGACATTTTAGAATCTAACTCCTCCATTTGACAGGGGAAGAAATGGGACCAGTTTTGTCCAAGATAATTCATTCCTATGTCTATAATGTGTAAAACACCTTGACATGTGTAAAAGATACTGACACATATTTTTAAGCCTTGGAGCTTTACTACAACTCTGTGCATTAGACACTCTGTGCATTAGACAAGTTCTTTGCTCCATTTTACAGGGGAACAAAAGAAATTTCAAGGTTGTTGAGTGCAGGACCCAAGATCAGAGGTACTGAGTACCTAGCATTCTTGTTGTTGCATGGCACTGCCTCTTGAGAATCCAAGACCAACTTGCTGGTTTTTACTTGAGAAAGAGGCAGGTCTCAGGGAAGAATGAAGAGTTCAACCATAGGCCTTCAGCACTCCAAATACACATTTCACATTTTTCTGGGTTTTTTCTATTGATTACTTCATGTAACTGTCATAATAGCTCAGTGAGGCAAATATTCTAGTCTTCATAGGAAGAAAACACTTGGGTTGAAGAAACTTGACCTGGATCACAGAATGAAAAAAAGATGGGATCTGGAATTGGGATATATGTCTACAGACTGCAGACTGTTTCATGTTATATGACACCCGGGGAGGCCAAGCCACAACCATCCAGTTTCTGATCAGGACACCAATAAAGATCAGGAGATGGGCCTCAGTGCACTTATGTGGCATCTGGCCTAGCAGTTTATGGCTAGGGTGGAAGGAATGGAAAGGACAGAGGTGGGGCAGGGACATGGCTGATCGGAGGAGCTGGGGCCATCCAGCAGCACGGAGGAGCATCTGAAAGGCAGAGGGGCCCAGGGACTGGAAGAACAAGAGGGCTAAGTAGGAAGGGGTGGGCAGGGCAGTGCCAGAACATTGAAGAACAACTTCCAAATGGAAGAGGCTGCAGGGAACGCAGCAGCTGGGAGAGGGGATGCAGGCTTGGTGCAGGGCAGGGCTGCGTGGGAGCCGAGAGGATTCTGCAAGCTGCCCTGCCTGCATCACAGGCATCCTGAGAACAAGTGCAAGCAGAGAGATCCGGCCCTTCAAGAACCACCTACCCAGCCGCCCCCACAAAGACATTACCCAATGCCAAGTAAAAGCTAAGCAGCAACCAATTTGGGCCCCCGGATGATGGGCCAATATCTCTGGAGCATAATGCTGGCCACCTCTGAAGTTACCTTCCTCAGTTGCAGAGAGAAGCCAGGGAACTGTTTGTATTGTCTGCAGTGCTCCACGGACAGTGCTGGGAGGTGTGATCACACTTCCCTTACTGGTTGCTAAGCAACAGCATTAAGCCATGTGCAAGGCTGAAGCTCTAGGAGATGTGTGTGGCAGAGTGTGTGCATGCTGGGGAAGAGCTGCAGAGTGGAGTGGAAAAAAAGTAGGCTTGTTGATTTTGTTGTGACTGCAAGATCTTGGCAGGTGAGGTTAAGAAGAGCCCTATCCTGCAGAGGGAACAAGGAGGAAATTGCAGTACTACTCAATTGTGGGCTGCAAATGAAGAAACATCTTGAGTATTCACAACATAGGAAGAGGACCAAGTTCTGTTGAAAACTGTTCCTAAGAACAGTACCTCAGAGTATGTAGGTTTCAGGCATCTAGTTTCACTTGTTTTCAACTTCCAGGATATTTCAGGGCTTTTTCCCCCATAAACTACTCAGTGCTCACTTTATCTAGAGATAATTTTATTTATCTGGAGATGATTTTATATGAATTGGAAGGAGAAGCACCTCTGGTGTGTTTGAAACCTGAGGCCTTTTGAGGTCTGCATTGCTAGGGTAGAATTCTACTGAAGCAAGCTGAATGGGTTGGTTTGGGAGAAGGGAGATTCTCCATCTCTGTGGGTACCTAAGCAGTCTGGACAACCACTTGGCATGAGAGACTCTTGGAAGAATGACCTTGAAAGAGAAAGAGGAGAGACAAGGCAAGAGGCAGCAAGAACAAAGGCATGAGAGATGAAAATAAAGGGTATGTTCTGAGCAGATGAGGTAAAACCAGCCTAACTATATGAAGGTAAGGTAGAATGTTACGGACTGATTTCTGTTGTGCCAAAATTCATACACAGTACAAGTCCTAACCCCCAGCACCTCAGAATGTGACTGTATTTGAAGATAGGTAAAATAAGGTTATTAGGGTGGACCCTAAGCCAGTATGACTGGTGCCCTTATAAGAAATTAGCACAGACATGAACAGATGATGTGAGGACACAGGAAGAAGACAGCCATCTACAAACCAAGGAGAGAGACCTTAGAGGAAACCCACCTCGTCAACACTTTGATCTTGGACTTCCAGCCTCTAGAACTGTGAGAAAATAAATGTCTGTTGTTGAAGCCACCTAGTTGGTGGTATTTGTTATAACAGCCCAAGCTGACTAACACAAGAATGATGAGAAGTAAGGCTGGGAGTAGAGGAGGCCAGAGACAAAATGCAGAAGAATCTTGGGACCATGAAAGCCAGGCCAAGGAATTCAAACTTATTTGTAGATGGGTTCTATATAGTCAGTTTAATTAGCAAAATATTTCTAAACAAAAGGCCCATTTGGAGAGTGGAAAGATAGGAACCCACAGTGATGAAGAGGCTAGGAATTATAGCTAAGGGGTCTTGTTTCTTGTGGAATGTTATGTCTACTGCTGACCATGACATTTTAAGATGGCGATAAAATCATTAATGCAGAAGTGGAGAGCCAGAGGGCAGGGCCTCTGAAACCCATGTCATTCAAGATAGAAGGAAATCTTGCTCCTTATGTTGAGCCTGGATCAGAAAATAATGGGTAGGTGGTCCCTCTCTTTGAGGGCCATCATACTGGAAACCAGCCATTATTCTGGGATGTTGTAGAGGACAGTTCTAGCACCAGTGAGTGAGTTTTAGACAGAGATCATAGCTCAGCTCAGTGAAAGGAAGAGCCTTCTAGCAATCTGAGTTTTCTAACAACGATGAGTTCTCTGTGTGAGATATTGTCCACAGGTGCCCAAAGAAAAGAAGACCCTTCTCTATAAGGAATTTGGACTAGACCACTTCAGCTGTCCACTTGCTTCCCCAAATCATTGTCTATTCACTGTTCGTAGAGGCATGTCTGGTCCTTTGGGATGCTCCACTTTTCTGTGATCAAAGGAGACTCCCCAACACTCTTCCATTATACACAGCATCATGGTCAACAGAGAGCAAGTAGTTCTATGAGAACAAAGCAAAGATAAGGATCCACAGAACCTCTTTCTTGGGCTTTCTTCCTTCTATGTAAATGGGAAATGCAAACTACCTATAACACCTACCATGATCTTGAGTGACTAGACTTGTAGCTGAATCAGGTCCTCCAGCTTCCAGATCACAGCGAACTGCACTTAATGACATGCTTTATGGCTTAGAAGTTTTTTTAATGTTTATTTATTTATTTTGAGAGGGGGGTGGGGTATAGAGAGAGGGAGAGAGAGAATCTCAAGCATGGTCCACGCTGTCAGTGCAGAGTCCGACGCGGGGCTCTATCTAACAGACCATGAGATCATGACCTGGGCTGAAATCAGTCAGACACTTAACCAACTGAGCCACCCAGATGCCTTGACATGCTTAATGGATTTTTAAAGATATGTGGAGAACCTATTGGATGCCAGAGACTGCCCAAGCCACTGAGGGCTGAGAGTACACAGCTCTCCTGGCAAAGGTATGAGAAGTGAACCTCACTTTGGGGACCAAGTTTGGACACCTTTGGTGACAGACAGATCAGTCATGCTACAGTCATTGGTATGAGCCTCTCTTGGTTCTCAAAGTTGGCCACCGTAACCCGGAACTCTCAGTGTGCCCCCAGGCTCACAAGCTCCCGGGGAGCCGTGGATGTGTTTTCACGTGACTCATCTTCCCATGTACACATCATAGGTTCTGCTTATTTTTCAAAGCTGATTCAACTGTGTGTAATAGAATTTATCCACCTCTCTTGGTTGGATCTGAAAGTCAGTGTAGTGCTGGCTACACCCCATTGTCAGGAGGTCAGGCCTGCAGTTTGGGGAGAGCAACGGCTTCCCTCACAAGCAGTTAAAAGCCAGCCCTGAGCTAGTTTGTCTTTGCAGGGAAACAGGCATTTGTTTTGCAATCCCTATTCTCCATGCCATTAAAACCTTCATGCAGAATAGCCACGCTATCCC
Organism: Herpailurus yagouaroundi; assembly: GCF_014898765.1. Taxonomy (NCBI): domain Eukaryota; kingdom Metazoa; phylum Chordata; class Mammalia; order Carnivora; family Felidae; genus Herpailurus; species Herpailurus yagouaroundi. Next base: position 10,602,906 of record NW_024412376.1, on the reverse strand, counting down.
CTCAGTGGTAGGCAGCTCCCCATTTTCACCATGCTTACTCAGATATCAACATGGGCAGTCCTGTCCCAAGGATGTAGCATCTTTCTTTTAACCTGTGTCAAAGATGATGAAGTTTCTTTTCCTTTAGGAGAGAATAACAGAATTCCTCCAGGAAGAAAACTGTATTTATTTAGGAATATGCCCACTGTGGTCTCAATGTTTGTGCTCCCCCTAAATTCCTGTTAAAATTCTAACCCCTAAGGGGGTGGTATTAAGAGGTGGGGCCTTTAGAAGGTGATTAGGTCATGCCAGTGGAGCCCTTATGAATGGGGTTAGCACCTTATAAAAGAGACCTCAGACAGCTCCCTCACTCCTTCTACCACATGAGGACACAGCCAAAGAAGACTATCTATGAACCAGGAAGTGAGCCCTCACCAGACACTGAACCTGTTGGTGCCTTGATCTTGGACTTTCAGCCTCTAGAACTGTAAGGAATAAATGTCTGTTGTTTATAAGTCACCCGGTCTGTGGTATTTTGTTATAGCAGCCCACATGAACCAAGATAGCACTCCACTAACTCACTGCAATTAGGGGATGAGGCTTAAGGAGTCTGGGCAGGTATTTTGTCATTGCTCCAGAAAAGGAGAGAAAAAGGACAGGAAGGAGGACTGGGAGGAGACCAGAGAAAGTGGAATGCTGCAGGATTGGACCCTCTTCAGAACACTCTTCCTCTCTTTCCAATTCTGCCAGTTCTGTGTGGTTAGACTTCTCAGGGTGATTGGTGAAGGCACTGAGTTCTGTGCCTTGGGGTGATGTGAGCAAATAAGATCTGGCAGCACAGAGGTGATGAGAAGCACAAGGCAGGGAGTCCAGAACTGGTCCGGCAGAGAGTTTGGGGCAGAACCTTGGGCCACCTGCCACGGGCTATGGAGCAGGGTCTCCGTCCTAAGCCTGACTGGAAGACAAGGGGCAAGGGACCTGTATGAAACTGCAGTTACACATATTTCTGTCTTGATAATATCTGGTGAGTGTATTGATGCTTATTATGTGCCACACACAAATGCTGAGTGTTTTCTATACATCAATACATGATCTCCTTGTAATCGTTGCAGTATCTCTTTAAGGAAAGCACTATTATTATTGCCATTTGGCATGCAGGAAAGCTGAGGATTCGAGGGGTTAAGAATGTGCTCGAGGCCACGAGGCCGGGAAGTAAGGAGCCACACCTTGAGTTTGAGTGCTGGCTCCTAACCATTAAGAACACTGCCGGCTGATAGATTGTGAATTGTTTGTGTGCAAGCCGGATGTTCCTCTGCCTCCACTGGGAGACTGGATTGCTCCATATTCAAAGGAGCAATCATATCAGGCCCAAGCTTGTGGTGGTAGGAGAGGAGAGGATGAGGGAAGAGTAAGGAGTTGGGGAACCGCACACAAAATAGTGAGCTGAGGTGCTTGCCATTTTCCTGGAAAGTGAAAGGTGGGATCAAGAACTGAGTCCTGGAGTCCTCTCTCCAACCTTAGGACATTTTCCTTTCTGAGTCACAGGACTCAGAGCAATACACACACACACACACACACACACACACACACACACACACACACACAGAAGAAGGCCAGAAGGCAGGCAACAAGATTAATGGATATGGTAGAGGTTGGAGAGGGGGTTATCAAGAGCACCTTTGTGAAAATAAGCTATGAGCTGTTCAAGGCACATTCTGAGAGCTGTGGGTCTCCTCCAGGGTGACCTTGTCATTAAATAGCTATATAAATGGCAAAGGACCGGAGTTCCCAGAGATATACCTGAGTTCCTTGGAGCTTCTATGATTCTGTGAATTCCTAAGGTCAGGGGACAAAATTAGCCTGGTGGCTTCATTGGAGAGAAATGAGGTTAAAAGCAAGAACTAAAAGGCGGTCTTGGGAGAAAGAAACTATGCTTGGAGGTTATTTGAGTGTTGGAGAGGGCAGGGTAAGGGCTTGGCTGTGTATCAACTGAGAGATCTGGAAGGAAGAGAATCTGGAAGAAGTACAGGAAGGAGAAGAAAAAAGGGAGATCAATCATAGAATGAAATTCCTGAGCCTGACGTGGATGCCAAAGGCAGCACATTTTTGCCTGAGGAAAACATTCTTAATACAGCTCTGGGGGTGGCAGTTCCCTGAGTGATACAGATTAGTAATCAAATTATTTTCAAGGCTGATGAGCCCACCGACAGCTCTGGCACCCAGCCATGTCATCCCATGGATGGGGTTCAGCAAATGCCTTCTCCTCTCCATCGTCTCAGCCTTTGTATACACATTTCAAGAACTAGAGGCCAGTAAGGGCCAAAGCAACCACGTCTCGGTTTGTTTTGGTTTGTTTTTCAGACCTTCACTGCAATCCAGCACAGACTGATTGAACACCTCCTCCACAATACCCACTGTGAGGGGCACTCAGGCATCTTCCAAGATTCATAGTCTAATCGGGAAAGATGATGTTATGGACTGAATGTATGTATCAGCCACCCCCCAACCCACCCAAATCCACATGTTGGAGCCCTAGCCCGTAACATGATGGTGTCTAGAGATAGGGTCTTTATGGAAGAAATTAAGGTTAAATGATGTTGTAACGGTAGACCCTAACCTGAGAGATTTAGTGTCCTTATGAGAAAAGGAAGAGCAACCAGAGCTCTTCTCTCCTTGCACACACACACACACACACACACACACGCAGAAGAAGGGCCATGAGAGGACACAGCAAGATGGTGGCAGTCTGCAAGCCAGGAAGAGGGCGCTCACCAGAAATGGCACCGCGATCTCAGAATTCCAGGCTCCAAGACTTGTGAGAAAATAAATGTCTGTTGTGTAAGCCACCCAGCGATGGCATTTTGTTGTGGCAGTTTGCACTGACAAAGGCAGAGGGCACACATAAAATCAATGGTAAAGCAAGACGGAAGGAAAGTCCTATCAGAGTCAGAAAGAGGGTTATGGGAACGGGGAAGATGGTAAGGTGACGCCAGACTGAGGGCTCTGGGGAGAAGGGCCTGGCAGAGGTGGTGCTCAGGTTAGAGCCTGAAGGGGTCTGAGAGATGGGAGTTTGGGAAGCCCAGGAGAGGCAATCCTGACAGAGAACACCATGGACAAAGGCCAGAGGCTAGAAAAGTCCACCAAGCCCCCCAGACGTTCTTGGGAAGATAAAAGTTGGGGCTTCATGGCGGAGCCCATGGAGACATGGTAGGTATTTCCACCAGGGTGAGCATGAAACCATTTTTTGTAGAGTTAAGAACAAAGCAAAGCAAAACTTAAAGAGGAAGAAACAGCTGCCTGACTCTGACTGCAGACAGAAGTTGGTTCTCATACACACCCCTAAGTAACAGAATTGGCTTCACATGAGTGGTTCTCAAAGTGTGCTCCCTGGGCCAGCAGCATTAACAGCACCTGTGAAACTGTCTGAAATGCAAATTCTTAGGGCCCAAGCCAGGCACGCTGCATCAGAAACTGTAGAATTGGAATCTAGTAACCTGTGTTTTCAAAAGCCCCCTAGGTGATTCCGATGGTGCTGACACTTGAGAAGCGCTGTTCTGTGCAGCCCTGGACGAGCTAGGTTGCTTCCACTGGGAATGTTCCCCCAAGTGTGTTCATCCTGGGATCAGGAAGTCCTCTGCCCACTCATCTCTCCCTCATCATCCCTTAGCAGCTGATGAGATTTTGCACATTTTGTTTTTATGTGAATCCCTCTGATGCCCCTCATTCCCACAGGTTTTGGAGACCGTCTCTAAATTAGCACTTTCCCCCTGAAAACCTCCTCAGATCTGAACAAATGTTTCCTGAGTACAGGTTTCACATCCTGACATTTGCTGGAATATGATTGGGAGACCGAGAGCCACGAGACAAGGCCTCTGCCTTCCACCGTTCCGTTAGCAAGGCATGTACTTGTGAAAAATAAGTTTATCTCAAGATAACATGTGCCTGGCAATAGATGGATGGCACAGCCAAGAGCTCTGGAGGAGGGGTGCTCGGGGATGGTGGAATGCGAGCTCCTGTCCAATGCCCAGTTCCTTTCCCTCCACCAGACTTTTCTAGTCCTAAATATCCTATATGTTCCATAATTCCTGTGAAATACCCTATTTGTACTATTGGGGCAAACCAGATGCCCGTGTGTCCCTTGCTTTCCAGGTGTGTGTCATCTTCACAGATTCCCCATTCCTGAGCACGGCCTCATCCTCTGACCTTCCCCCCAACAGATGGCTATTGCTCATCTGGCCAAGCCCCTCTCCGTCCTCCCTGCCCTACTCCCCAGCCCACATAGATGTACTGGGAAAAGAGAAGGAAGTGGGCTCTTCCTGGGGGCCAGCCCTCACCACCATCCTCTCTGGGCAGTTTTACACCCCAGCCCTGCAGCAGGAGCTTCAGGCCATGGCAACATGGCAACAAATGCCTTCACTGCGCCTTGCTTCCCGACCCCAAATCCAAGCACACACACTCCAGAGTAAACACCGTGGGAACCTGCCCTTCTGTGGCTGCCATGAAGTTCTTTCTAAAGAGTAGTATTATCGGTCACTTATTCCCCCTCCAGGGTCTGAGTCTTTAAAAGCCACCCTTCCTGCCTTCACCCATGTCTCTGTCACTTCTTCATAAGTCTGACTACATACTTCTATTCTTGTGCTCTCTTCTGCAATCCTTCCTCTTTCCTTGCCTCACTCTCACCCCAAACTCCACAGTACTCCTCTCCAGCTCATATTGTCTTCTCGAGACAGGACCAAAGACGAAGAATGGAAGGGGCAGTCTCTCTCTGTAGAACTGGCTGATGAATCACTGGTGAGTGTGGTTTGTGGGATAGAACAGTCTGTTCTCCAGAGAAAGGAGAATGAAAAGCCTCAGGCCCATGCCTAAGACACCAGCAACCCTGAAGTCCTCATGCTGGCAGGAAGGGTAGGGGTGGACTCCAGGCCTGAAGAAAATCCTGGTATAAAATCATATCCCTAGGGGTACCTGGAGGGCTCAGTTGGTTAAGCACCTGACTTTAGCTCAGGTCATAATCTCATGGCTCATGGGTTTGAGCCCCGGGTCGGACTTTCTGCTGTCATTACAGAACCCACTTCAGACCCTCTGTCTCCCTCTCTCTGCCCCTCCCCCACTAGCACTCTCTCTCTCTCTCTCTCTCTCTCTTTCTCTCTCTCTCCCTCAAAAATAAATAAATATTAAATAAAACAAAATCACATTCCTAAAGGTACTGTTCCAGTAGTACAACCCTGAGTCAAATCTTGCAATCATGTTACGGTATCTTTGGGTTTCTCCACCATGTCCACTATATTGTCTCTCTGGGTCTCCCATTTTTTAAAAAAAATTAAAGTTTATTTATTTATTTTGAGAGACAGAGAGAGTGATGGGAGAAGGGCAGAGGTAGAGGGAGAGAGAGGGAGAGAGAGAATCCCGAGCAGGCTCCACAATGTGAGCATAGAACCCTATGTGGGGCTCAAACCCAAGAACCATGAGATCATGACCCAAACAGAAGCCAAGAGTCGGTTGTCTGACCGACTGAGCCACCAGACGCCCCAGGTTCTCCCATTTTAAAGGAAGTTGATAACAATATTCCAGGCAACAGAAAATACAGTGTCGTATTTCCAACTTGTAACTGCAAACTTGTTTTTTAAATAATTTTCTATATGGTTATATGTAGTGTAAATTAAAGACCAGTGCTGGTTTTCTCAGCAGGAATTAAGAGAGAATAAAGAGGGACAGATCGGTGTGGTTGCTTGATTGACTGACTCACTAGCTTACATTCCTTCTTCCTTCTTTAATTGATTGATTGATTGATTCATTCATTCTTAAAGTCATTTGTTCATCCATCCATCCATCCATTCATCCATCCATCTGTTTTTATATATCTATTTTTCTGTATCGTATATGCTTGAATATAAGGTAAAGCTCTTCCCTTTCCCAAATTAGCTGTCAGAAAAGAGGAAGTCCATATTCTAGCCCTAACAGAATATTTCACAGTATGGGCTGCCCTCTCAGTTATTCTATTTTGAATAAAAATATACTCTTTGAGAAAAAGTATTAGCCTGATACCACTTCAATCAATGCCTCCCAAAGGAGGCTTACAAAGGCCACCTAACTGATTTTTTTTTTTAAAGCAGCATGGTACTATAATATAGATTCAGTAACTTTTCTTGAGGGCATAGCCTCCCAATTACAAGTGTGAATTTTGTTATTAAAAAGAAAACATTTAAAAGATCATTTTTTTAAAAGCAATGCATGAAGTGGTTTTATTGTGAACAGCAAAAACAAACACAAAAAAACCATCTAAAGGATTTGATTAAGCTTTTCTCCAAAGAAGGCATACAAAGGGCCAATAGTCCATGAAAAGATGCTCCACATCATTTGTCATTATAGGGAAATACATGTGAAAAACACATGATATACCACTTCATGCCCTCTAGAATAGCTAGAATCAAAATTACAGACAATAACCAGCATTGATGAGAATCAGGAAAATTAGAGCCGTGACACGTTGCTGATGGGAATGTAACATGCTACAGCTGCTGGGGAAAGCAGTTCGATTCTTCCTCAAAACGTTAAACACAGAGGTATCACACAACCCAGAAATTCCACGCCTATGTAGATAACTAAGAGAAATGCAAACATACGTCCACATAAAAACTGATACGTGTATGTTCCATAGCAGCATTATTCAACGTGGTCAAAAAAATGGAAACAACTCAAATGTGTATCAGCTAACGAATGGGTAAACAAAATGTGGTATATCCATACACTGGAATATTATGTGGCAATAAAAAAGGAGTGAAGGCGGCACACATGCTGTGACCTGGATGAACCTTGAAAACGGGATGCCAGGCGAAAGAAGCCAGTCAAAAAAAAAAAAAAAAAAAGTCACGTTAGTGCATGACTCCATTTATGTGAAATGTCCAGGATAGGCAAGTCCATAAAAACAGAGAGTGGTTGCAGGGGCTGGCAGCGGGAGAGAAGATAGAAAATTAAGGAACAGCTGCTTTTGGTATGTAGTTTCTTACGGGGTGATAAAAATGTTTTGCAATCAGACAGTGGTGTCCACTGCACAGCTCTGGGAATACATCAAAATTCACCAAATGTACATTTTAAAAGGATGAATTTTATGGTGTGTGAATTAGGTCTCATAAGAGCTGCTCTTCAAAAATAAACAAACACAGTCTGCAACAAAAAAAGGTAACCAACTCTGTTTAGAATGTAGGGACAATGATACAGGCGAGATCGTGGATTGCTGACTCAAAAAATTGGTTCCAGTGGTGAGAAGGACACCGATGTCAAAGATGTGAGGGGAGTGTTAAAGGTTTTGTACCAGGGGGCATTGGAGAAAAGCCATATTTTAAATCAATGTATTATTTTACACAGGATGTGATTTTAAACAGGTCACTGAAACAACGTATTAAATATTACTCTAAAACATTTACATATTCACATCAGCTTTTTTTTTTTTTTAACAACCTCCTTATTGGGAGGTACACAGATGGTCAGTTTCAGGCACACATTGTGCATATCAAACGCCAACTGAGTGTCAGGCACCAGCTGCATCCTTAGGATATAACACGGACTCTCAGTGCATGGCTCTGACCTCGACAGAGCTTACAGCCTAGTTTGCTTGAATCGCAATGGAGCTCAATTTTGAAGTACTTTCTGTGAAGAGTTGGTAAAACACATCATAAAACCTTGCGGGTCATTCCTAATATTTGGGGGGTGCCGTAGGTTCCTGGGAGCTCAGACGAAAATTCTGTGCTTTCTTCCCGTTATCATGTATGTGCATTGGCTCAGAGGGGGAAATTATGCATCTGCTCTCAGGCAGTTCTGCATACAGTACCCTGCTACCCCAACACATACATATCCCCTACCCCAGGCTGGATTCCTTACTTTGAGATCATTATTTACAGAATCCACTTGAATCCAGACCCATTCTCCAGCCCCCACCACACACAAACAATAAGGATCTCCAGAACTGGAGGCCTGGAAAGGATCCAAGATGACCCAGGCCCCAAGAGATGCATGGAGGGCCCAGAGACCATCCAGGGACCACTGTGGAAGAGCTTAAGGTCCAGCAGGCACCTGCCTCCCTGCTTCAACCCTGGGGGGGTCTGTTTTTACCTGGTTTATGTACTGGGCTTTTGCCTAAGATCCGTTTTGAGGAAAACTGTCCACTTGTTAACAAGTCCCCAAACCTTATTGTATGTACAAATGAAAACCCTGAAACTTGAACAGGCTTACCCAGGTGACTCATCTAAGATCATGTGGAGGGACAGTGACAGAGCAGCCACTGACCAGACCCAGGGCTCCCATTCTCAGGGTGGGGTTCTCTCTGCCCCTCATGCCTTTCCCTGGGAGTGAACACAGGTTGGAGGCTAAGTGTTTAGCAAACGGGAGCAGGAAGAGTTTTTCTACATAGAGAGTCAGGAAGAGAAAGAGGGAGAGGGCTCAGAGGTACATTGGGGCCAATGGAGGGCCACTCTCTGGAGATAAAGGAGCCAATGTGTACTCAGGATTTTCAAATCTTGGGACTGCAGGATCCAGAAAGCTCTGAGTGCAGTTACCATGGCAAACCCTATGCCTGTGCACATTCAGGCTTAAGTCCGGGTTACTAAAAACCGCCAACCTCTGCCTTGCAAATCTCTCTTCCATATTCCCAAAGCAGTTTCCCCTCTACCAGGTTCCCTGCATTTTTTCCTATACCCTGTCTTTCTCCTGTCCTTCAGTCTGGTTCAAATGAGCTCAATAAGCAGGAGGATGAGGGAAAAGACAAAGGCAAGGATCCAGGGATTAGAGAGACACAGGAGTAGCTTATAAAGAGATTATGGAGCTTCTGCTCCAAATCTCTGACTTCCTGTCCCAGGGCTTGAGGAAACCTCCACAAATCCAAAGAGACAAAGAGCACAACCTGACACCTGGGGGGAATGAGGTTCCTGCTTTCTTGCCATTGGCAGCTGAGATGCCAGCACAGGGAATGAGGCAGATCCACATCTGGCCCAGTGAGCCAGGCATCAGTGTGTAGGGAAGAAGGGAAATGGAATCTCCACTCTTTGGGACTTGAGTCAATTAAGAAGGAGAACAAAATGAAAAGCACCTCTCTGCCCCCAAAGAATTTCACACTGGGATGGGCTAATAAATTCTGGCAGATCAGAGGAGGCAAAGAAGCTCTGTCAGAGTTGGGAAGGTGGGCAGGGCTTCGGGCAGGGCCAGGACTTGAGCAAATGTTTGATGGGGACCAGTGAGCAGATCAGGCTAGTTAGGGTGAAGAGCTCAGCATGGAAAGTATGGGGGAGCTAGAAGGGTAGACAAAGGCCAGATAATGGATGGCACTGAAGACTAAATTTAAGGGATCTGGATTTGTCTAGGGTCATGGGAGCTTCTGAGGGAACTGTAAGAAGGAAAGAGAGAGGCTCCTAGATAATATTAGGGGATATTAGCTAATCAGCGTGGCCTGGACTAGAGCAGTGCTGCAGCGGGGTGGGGGAAGAGAAGACAGAAATGAGAGTCATGAAGGAGGAATCTGCAGGATTAGGGATAGGTAAGATATGAGCAGAGAAAAGCAAAGAGGAGAAAGGGAAGAGAACTTCAAGGTTTCCGACTTGGGACTCTAGGAGAAAGACCACTACATGAACAGGAAAGACGCCTGGAGGAAGAGATGGTTTTGTTTGAGAAACTGATGAACTTGGCTTCCTACATGTAGCATTTAAGATGAATTACTCAAGTGGAAATGTCTTATAGACTCTTGGAAGTGGGGGGGCTGAAGGGAGGAGGGCCTGGCTGGAAGTAGAGCCCTGGAGTCACGTGAACTGATGAAGGTGGATGGAGGGGCAGCAGATCTAAGTGCAAGTTGCTCACTCACTCTCAAGGAGGTTGCCATTAAACCTGGAGACAAGCTGACACTTAGCGCATACCTAGCAAAAAATGAAGGCTGTGGGAAAGGGCTTATCTGTGAATCAAAAGTGTGGAAGAAGGAGGGGATTAAGGAGAATGGCAAATTCTGGGTATAACGTAAACAATTTGATGTTCCCATGAACCCTACAGCTTTCCCATTCAACTAAGGACCGATTTCAACTCGGAGAATGGAGAAGCCTCCAACTGACTAGCAGATATCTCCAGGACCCCCATATCATCCTGAATTTATCCAGACTCTTAAGACATGAATTATTGTAACATATCATAGCTGCTCCTCCTGAAATGTCAAGCTCTCTTTTCTCGGATGCTCTTTACCTGCTACTGCCCAAATTTGATCAGGGCCCCCTTCACCCAAGTTGACATCTCCACAGCTCTTTACAGCCTTCAGCATAAAGTCCAAAGGCTCCCTGCAGCCTTCAGAGTAATGTTCAAACTTTTCAGCCGGTAGGTTGAAGCCTTATCTTACTTTCCACCCTTATCTTTATTGCCCTTTGACAGCCTGGGCTCCACCCAAAGTGAGTCATTCAGATGAGGCCTTCCCACTTCCCTGCTTTTATTTACTCTCTTCTTTATCCACAAGCACCATCCCAAGTTTCTGTGGCCAGACCCTACCCATCCTTTCAGAGTTTTTCCAATTCCACTTCCTCCAGGAAGCATCCCTGGACTCCCCAGACAGAATAATCTCTCCATCCTCTGACATCATCAAACTTTATGGGTGCCTTTTATGGCACTGCAAGTCCCCATCTTGTCTTACAGTTACATATCTTTATTTACCACCTCCTCAACCAGTCTGTAAACTCACTGAGAACAGACACAGTCCCTCACCTGTAAAGAAAGACTGACCGTGGGGCACCCGAGTTACTCAGTCAGTTCGGCTCAGGTCATGATCTTATGGTTCGTGAGTACAAGCCCCGCATTGGGCTCACTGCTGTCAGCACAGAGCTTGCTTCGGATCCTCTGTCCCCCCTCTCTCTCTGCTCCTCCCCTGCTCATGCATTCTCTCTCTCTCTCTCTCTCTCTCTCTCTCTCTCTCAAAAATAAATAAACATTTAGAAAAGAAAAGGAAAGAAAGACTGGCCCTGAGAGTCGAGGAGGTGAAGAGGGGAGAAAAAGGAAACAAATATCTAGAACAAGTTGCAAATGAGAAAACTAAGTCTCTGTGTGGCAATGCCACACAGGTAGAAAGTGACAGAGTCAAGGCTCTAACCCACAACTCTTCATCTTTCTAGGTAGAGTGCCTACGGTGCTTTCCAGGGCATTTTCACACAAGTCAAGGATTTCTCTCAAGGATCTAATCAAGGACGCTGTACTTCTTCATCATTTTTAAGTGAGAAAAGGGAGGTCTGCAAGACTGAAGAGACCACCCTCCCCCTCCAAAGTTACATTGCTAGCAAATGGCAGGATCTAAACTGGAGCCATGTCTTGTTTTCATTTCTGATCAGCCGTCCGCTAACCCGGCCTCCCAACTTGCCTGCACCAGGGGCTTGGGAACTCAAGCCACTTATGACTGCCTAGGTTCACATCACTGTACATTGGTAGCCTGTGTTTGTGAAAATAGAGGAGGGAAGGTAACCGGCTGCTGATAAGGGCGCCTTCTGAGATGCTGGAGTGTCAGATCTCTGCTAACCTGCCTGGAGCAGGAACAGGTGTGGGAGAGTGTAAACCCACACCCCAAGAGAGGAGCTGGGTTCCCATTGCAAAAGATCCTGGAGAACAGAGATGTGCTTGAGGCTAGGGAGGAAGTACGGGGCAGGGCAAATTACATCATTTAGAAACCAGAAGATGTGATGTTCCAGTGGCCAGGACCAGAGGGACTGTTCTCTCACTGGTGGGAAACAGACCCCTGCCCCTTCCCATCCCCCAAGAGCAAACAAAGCCCAAACTCTTGGAGGGGGTGGGGGAGAGAATTCCCAGAAGGCTTGCAAGGAACCTCCAGGGTCCTCAGTTGTCCCAGTGGGGATGCATCAGCTGGGAGAGTCTGAGAGATCCAGGCAGTGGGCAAACCCTCAGAAAAAGACCCTCAGAAAAAGGGGCACAGGAAAGGAGACCGGTGGTCCTGTGCCCTCAAAGGTGTTGGGAGAATTGGCCTAACTGAAAGGGAGACTGGCTCATGAGATAACAATTAAACCCAGTGTCAAGTTCTAAACACTGGGAGAGGTATGTTCCTGTGAGGCCCCAGCTAGTGAGTGATGTGGCCAGATTCTTTGTAGGTGGATTTAAAGACATAAGAGGCAAGAAGGGCACTGGAAGGAAGATGTTAGTGAACAGTCCCCAAGAGAGAAATGGGGAAGGATCACCCTTCCATGGATGTTGGCGGTAGTTGGTGTTAGTTCTAATCACGTTGACCAGGGGAGTGTCCTTTCTTGCCGCCCACCCATAGCCCACCTGGAACCACCCCTGTGTTCCCACCAATCCATCCATTGTGTCTAGGTAAAAAGGGCATCGGAATTTGCAGCCTCCAGCCTGCTCTCTTAATCAAACTGTCATCATGAGTAATAATTATACCTTGGGAAACAGCAGAGTGACTCAAAAAACGGTCCCCTCCCCCACAGCCACGCCTTCACACAGCTCAGAGCTTTGCACAGGACGCTGAGAACCCCAAGAGAGTGAAGCCACTAGCTCATGAAGCTTGTCAGCTTGTTCAACACCTCAAGTGACCATTCAGACTCCATTGTCTGATGGGCAGTAGTAGAAAGTCTCTTTAATGGTTAAATAGCTAATTAGGCCCAGGCTGTTCATCAAGCACGGGGAATTGGGTGTGCAGTGGGGGGCAAGACGCAAAAACTGTTGGAGATGTGATGCAGGTCAGTGAGACAGCACACGCAAGAAGCCATGGGTGCCAGCCCTCAGAAGATGGCTTTTTCCCTCAGGTGCTTCCCCACCAGCTCAGGTGAACCCTAAGTATAAAAGTAGAATGATAAGGAAAGCCATACTTATTCAATGCCTACTGTGTGCCTGTTGAAGGGCTGAATTTTATTTTTAAATTTATTTATTTTTATTTTGAGAGAGAGCAAGGAGGGGAGGGGCAGATACAGAGACAGAGAATCCCAAGCAGGCTCCAAGCTGTCAGCACAGAGCCCAATGCGGGGCTTGAACCCATGAACCGTGAGATCACGACTTGAGCAGAAATCAAGAGTCGGATGCTTAACCGACTGAGACACTCAGGCGCCCCGAAGGACGGGATTTCTTGTATGTGCAGTTGAGGCAAAAGGGATGTTAAAATATTGAAATAGGCCATGTAAGTTGATAAATGCCTATTACCCCAGCCCCCCTCCTCCAACTGCCTGCCTCCTTTCTCACCTGTCTTATAGATGAGGAGGACAAGGCTACGTGACTTGCCTAATGTCAAGCAACAAGTCCAGGAACTGGAGCTGGAAGCTTGGCTGACTGACTCCAAGCTTTTGCACTTGACCATAGGACTACCAGCCATGTTAGCATTGTGGAGGCCACTATTCTTGCTCCTCCCCCTCTACCCTAGAAATGACCCAGAGTCTAGGAGAAACCCTCAGTCACTGAGCCAGCAAGGACTTCTCTTAATCACCACCCTTGCAGCCCTGAACATGCCAGCAGTTGGGTATCTCCAGCCACCCATGTGTGACCACCCGAGAGCCCCATCCCTCTGGGAGGCCAAGGCCGCAAGGCCACTCCTGGGCAGGGGGAAATTTACAGGCTGGGAGACCTACCACTTGGGGTCTACCCAGGTATGCTCCCTTCCTTCCCTTCCCGCACCAACTGTGCCTGTCTTAGCCATATTCAGGGCACTGAGCTACTGCCATCAGAATGGAGGGCTACTTGCTAAGAGCCTTACTTTCCCCAGGGTTCTCTGTGAACAATGGGAAATGGGGGTAAGTTGCAGTAAGATTTTGGTTGACACGAGTAGGGGTTTCTGTCCATGGGGGATATGTGGTGCAGGGACAGCTCTACATAAGTGCTCAGTCCCTGAAGATCTTCTGTAAGTTGGACACCACTGAGTCTACAATAAATTAGATCCCTCCCTGATAGAGTTATGGGATGAATAATGTCCTCTGAAAGACCTGCTTGGTCCCAGAACTGTACCCACATCAACTGTCACTAGATATGAAATGTTATTTCCTATGAAACAATAATAGGTTTGCCTACACCCCTGCCAGAGTTCTATAGTCAAATATACAGAATGCTAGTAGGCCCAGTGATACAGGAGTCTTTTTTCTGCAGGACTTATCATAACCTTGACTGTGCAAATTTGCATGACAAATTTGTGAGACCCAGCTCATTTGAACATTTCCCTAATGGAACACCCATAACTATCTCATGGCATAGAGTTTCTCTGAACACTGTTTGGCAACTGCTGCTCTAAAGAGCTGGGGACAAAAGGCCTATCACTGGGCATGGGGATGGGGAGGCTTAGCCATTGGAAAGAGGGGCCATTTTTCACTCAGCGGTTCCCACAAGGGGAACACAATTTCCATTTCCTCTTTCTCTTAACAAATTCTTAACTCCCTCCGGGTTCCCTTTTCGGAGGCCCCTAGTTTGCTTTCACAAATGCCCCTGTTAAAGTCCAAACATGGTTCACAAGGCGCCCTTTCTTCATCCACCCCTGAAAGCTATTATTCTAATAAGCTACTTGTAAAAATGGGAATAAGGGCAGCCACAGTTTATAGGCACTTGTTTGTGTCAGGCGCTGTGTTAGGTGTTTTATGTGGATTCTCTCTTTTAATTCATTCACATTTCCCTTCAGTTAATTCTGCCCTGAGCCGCTGCCTCTCCCCAACCCACTTTCCTCCAAGAGGAGAGCTGGGGATCTTCTCCCCTAGCAGCCGGTCATACTCGAAGGCAATGGCAAAGCTGGAAAAACAAAAGCCAATTCGAGCTCTCCCTCTCTGCCCAGGAGCTAACCCACTCTCTCACTAGAAGCGGGACCCTACCACATTATATCCCCTGGCATCTCGGAGTGCTCGGTAAATATAAACAGAAATCAATGAGCCCCAAGTAGTTGGTGGATACCACTTTGGTCATCCCCATGGAGGTATTACAAAAATTAGTATCTGCCACTTTTTCCTTAGCACTCACTAGGCAACTACATGCATTATCACTGATCCTCTCAACAGCCTGGACAACCAAGTATTCCTGTATTCTTTCAGAAAAGAGATACTGGGGCTCCAAGGAGCTAAGTGGTCTGTGCGGAGCCTCGCAGTGGGCAAGCAGCCAAGTTTGGATTTGAATCCAGGTCCGTCAGGCTCCAAAGCCCAATTTCTTTCTGAGGCATCATTGTCCTTCAGCTGTGTAGATAAACACGTGGACCAAGTTTTTTTGTTTTTGTTTTTGTTTTTAAAGAAATAACATGGTCAGGGGCACCTGGGTGGCTCCATCAGTTAAGCTTCTGACTCCTGATTTCAGCTCAGGTCATGATCTCATGGTTCAAGCCCCGTGTCGGGCTCTGTGCTGACAGCGTGGAGCCTGCTTGGGATTCTCTCTCTCTCCCTCTCCCTCTCTCTGGCCCCCTCCCAAATAAACAAACATTTCAAAAACCAGAGAAAGAAATAACACAGTCAGTCAGTGAAGGAGTCCCAAACTGGAATCCAGGAGGGTTGGTTACAAGATAAATATGCCCTGAGACTGTTCTGGCACCTGCCTATCCCCAGCATGGTAGCGTCTTCAGCCTTCTTGTAGAGAAGTCTTGCCAGATAAAACACCAGATACCCAGTTACACTTCAATTTCAGAGAAACAATAAATAACGTCTGAGTATAAGTATGTCCCAATATTGCACGGGGATATACTCATACTAGAAAAAGGTTAATTGCTTCTCTGAAATTCAAATCTGAGTGTCCTGTGTTTTTATTTGCTAAATCTAGCAACCCCACCCTAGAGTCAGAGGCATGCCGGGAAGTCTCCCGCCTGGCTCTAGGTCCCAAGCGTTGCTCCAACACGAGTTGCCATGGCAGCCTGAGCAGGCCCTTCTGGAGCTGTCTCTACTTACCTCTCCAGCTTCACCTCGCCCCTGCATTCTCCATGCTCAGAACGCACTGCACTGCTTTCAGTTTCCTGAATGTGTCATGCTGCTTCTGGTCTCAGGTCTTAGCCCTAACTGTGCTTTGTGTGGGTCTTTTTCCCTCTCTCCCGCTATCTGGCTAATTCCTGTGGATCCTTAGCGTCTCCACCTAGAGTCACTTCTGCCGGGAAGTCTTCCCTGACTCTGTGACCACTGCCCCTTCCCATTGCAGCATGCCCCAGGGAGCAGGGGCAGGTCACATGCACCCGTGTCTCCCCACGCCCAGCACCAGCATGTGACCTCAGGTGGGAAGTTCAGCAGATGCTTATTGAATGAATGAATGAATGAATGAAGAATGTTCAGGCAGAGCTGCATCTCTTGAATGTGACTGCTTCCTCCTTCCCTTCCATCTTTACTCACTTTTTCATCTCTGCCTCCTCTCCCTCCCTCAGAGTTGTGAAAAGCTGGGGCTTAGCTCCCCAACAGCATTTCCTGGCCGGGACTCAGGTGAGGAGAGAGCGCCTGCTCATGTCCCTTACCTGATCATTCCAGACCAACTGTCCCTGTGGTCTCAGGTCTAGCTACAGGTCAGCAGAAACTTCCTCCTGGGTTCCCAAACCCTCCTGGCACATGCCCCCTCTGTGTCCAAACTCTGCTTCCCTTCTCCCCCTGGCCCCTTTAAAAGAGTCTAATTGGATTAAGCCCCACATTTGGGGTGTGGGGAGATGCCAGTGTCAGATGGCTGAGGGTTAGGGCAGGTGGTGGGGCTCGGTGGGCTCAGAACATCACCCATATGTTCCTTGTTCACCCACCCAAGGCTTTGCCCACGCACAGCCTGACAGCAGGAGAAGGCAGCACAGAACTTAACCCTTTCATGGCCTTTAGAAGGTAGTTTCACAAAGAACCAGTGTGCAGGGAGTGCTAACTTTAGTACACACACACACACACACACACACACACACACACACACACACCCTGGAGTTCTGTCTCTATTCCCCTCTCAGAGCCCTCCCAGCTTGCTTCCAGTCAGGGCTCGATTTAGCAGATGCCCTCCAGGGGGGCAGGAAGTCCATGCCTGAGCAGTGGGAAGGGCAAGGGAATAGGACCAGGGTGGGGGTGCTGAAGGGAATGGGGAGAGGGGAGAGGGCAGGACGCAGGGAGGGGCTCTGAGGCAGCACCTGTGACCGGATTCTGAAAGCCCTAGTCTGTTGCTCTCTGGTCTAACCTTTAGAGGCAGGTGGCCCTTTGGTGTCTTCTCATCATCTGCACACCCCCCCCACGCCTCCCCTCCACGAATACTTAACGAGGACAAAGAGGGAGAAACACCCTTCTGTCTCAAATTAACTCCAAAAATAGAATCCCTCTACCCTTGGGGAGGGCTAGTGAGCCTGGGCATGTGGTGCACCAGCAGCTCCGACTCCTGAGTTCCTTTTTCAGGAACTCTCAGGCCGGTCCAGGTACCCCCAGTCTCGGAATCACCCCCTGCCACCCCCTGCCACCCCGTCCAGCCTCCAACTTCTGGCTGGGCGCTCAGCCCGGATCGCGGGAGGGGACTCACACCGAGAGAAGCGCCGACTCCGACGGCTCCTCGGCTCCGCCAGGTGAGGCGCGGGTTGCGCGGCGGCAGGTACAGGTGGGTCCAGGGGCTGCGGCAGGTAAGGGATCCGCGGTGGCTCCGGAGGCCTCCGCTGAGTAACAGGGCTGACAGGTTTGTGTTTTCCCCTCTCCTCCTCCTAGTTAACCACACCCCTGCTGCTCTCCTCCTCACTTCCTTAAAGGGTGGGGTGTGTTGTCTGTGGTGCTGAGTGTGTGCCTGCTCCAGCCTCTTACCATAAACCCTGAAGTAGACGCCACCACCAATTCCCTGAGCTGCACGTGCCCACCTGGGCAGCCCTCTCCCAACCCCAGAAGGGGTCTTCTGCTGTTGAGTGCCCTTTGAGCGGCTGACCCCTCTGAATTGCAACCACCCCTCCCTCTTCCTACTCCACAGGCCGGCTTTTGGAGGCCACGTTTAGACGTTGCTGTTTCCTCTCTAGGCTCCTAGTGGGAGGCTGTTACCTGCCTCCAATAATCTCAGCATCCGTGCCCCTCCGGGGTTTCCCCCTCTCCCCCCTACTTCTACAGTGGCCCCAGCCCCTTGATGGGACACTGGGATCAGGTGAATATTGCCAGGGGCTTTGGCAGAACTGATCCAGGTGCTTGTGCTGTGAGAGGGCAGGACCAGGGGCAGCACAAGAATTGTCACAGAAGCTGGGCAGCCTTTACCTGGCCCCATCTCCATATCAGCTAACTTGGCTGCCCAAACAAAGAGGCTGGTTCACCTCTTTACTCAGGCCAGCAGGGCAGTGAAATTCAAGACAGTGACTCAAGGGCACTTAGAAACCGTTTTCCCCTATTGCTAGAAAAATTCCTGACTTCCCTTGAGTAGGAGGAGGTGAACTGGACTTAGCATAAGGTCGCAAAGCTGGTGTGTCCTCGATGTCCCCCACAACCTCAAAGCTCCTCTCCAGAGCCCCTGCCCCAAGCTTCTTCATCCTGTGTCCTGTGAAGAATTAGGATCTCCCGGAGTTCTAGAAGATACTATTCACAGGGTCGTCTCTGAAGATGGTGGCCCCCGGAGTTGTGCAGCCATAGGTGACAGCCTGGCACACGTGGTGACCCCCCTGATACTCCCTCACCCATAACCCCAAACTCAATGGATTAGCCACCCCAGGAGAACAAAAGGAAAATCTAGCATTTGGTGAGCAAGTTTCAACACCAACCACTGTTGCTAAGAAAGCTTTCAGTTTACGTGATTTCATTTAATTTCCCCCACTTTCTGAAAAGAAAACCAAGGCTTAGATTCCTTAACTTGTCCAAGGCCACAAAGCCAGAGTGTCAATGTCTCTCAAAGGGTGATCAGCTGACTCCTGGACGCCACTGCAGGTTTTAGAGGGCTTAGGAAAATGGGGGGCCCTTCTGTCTTCTTGTGCACAGGAATGAGGAGATGAATGTTGAATGGTGTGAAGGTTAGATACTTGCATTAACAGTTGAGGGTCTGTGTTGAGCCGGAGGCAATGGGAACGAAGGAACAAAACTATTCCAAATAGGTTTAAGAAAAGGTGAGTTTGTGTATGCTGCCATCATGTGGCCAAATCCATAACCTACAATCTGGCTGGGCTGTAATTTGAGAAATTTTCAGATATTCAAAATTTTTGGAGCATGTTGAATTCTTCAGAGGTTTTTGTTTTTTGTTTTTGTTTTTTAAAGCTCTGAAACCTAGCTCCTAGCACCGTACAATCATAGGTTTTATTTATTAAGAGGACCTTGGGAAACTCCCTGGGTTGGATACACTGCCTGTGTTGTATGTAGTATTAGTAAAAAACCTATCAGAAATGCTTCCCAGAGCCTAGAATTCTGTATAAGTGTTCTTAAAAGATTCTACCTATGTCTCATTGTGTGTTTTGTCATTTGTTTAAGATGGTAGCTAGTGGAACAGGTTAACCTGCACATGGGAAGGATCCAGTCAAGAGGAAAGGCGTGACTTTAGGCAAGCAGATTGATCTCTCTGAGCTTGTATTTCCTAATCTAGGAGAGTAGAGGAATAAGTAGTATCTTTTCTACCCATTTCACAGGGTATTGTGATGCCCCACTTAATTGATGGGTATGATAGGTATGAAATTGATTGGTATGAAAAAATACATCCTATGGTGATTAAAATGCTATTGTGCTATAACATACTATGATTTTATTTTAGAAATAATAGGAATTAGAGCCTCCTGGCTGGCTGAGTCAGTAGAGCATGTGACTCTTGATCTCAGAGTTGTAAGTTTAAGCCCCACATTGGGCGTGGAGCTTACTTAAAAAAAAGGGGGAGGATGGGCTAAATGGGTAAGGGGCATAAAGGAATCTACTGAAATCATTGCTTCACTATACACTAATTTGGGTGTAAATTTTAAAAAATAAAAAATAAAGTTAAATAAAAAAAAGAATAGGAATTAAATACGGTAGGTTCAGTGGGGAGAGATTACATATGTATCTGAACAGATACAATCTGTCAAGTGTTTGCTGTGTGACTAGAACTTTCATCCATCATCTAACTGATCTCCACAATTCATTGAGGTAAATAGTAGCATTCTTATTTGGTAGAAAGGAAAAGGAGGAAAAGGTAAATAATTTGTCCACAGCCACCCAGGTGGGAGAGAGCAGAACTGAATCTAAACCCGTCATTGGCATGTAATGGTAATTGGGGTCTCTCCATTATGGATAGTGGAATAAAATCAATACTATAATTTTATTATCAGAATTAATTTCATGTTAAAAGAATAGTCTGGTTATAAGTGCTCTGAACAAAAACAACAAAATGAGCCAAAAAAAAAAAAAAAAAAAAAACAAACTCCTGGGCACAAGGATTAAATACTTGAAATCCTTCATCACCAAAGGACATCTACCTCTAATTAAACCAGGTACTGCTGGGTTTGCTAAATGGACCACCGCTGATACCAGAACAAAAACAAAACAAACAAACCTCAAAACCATGCCCTAGACTTCAAAAGGACCCTTTATTCCATCATAAAGATACTGCTGGTTGTCCTCCTTTCTTCCCTTGTAATAGAATCCCTGGTTTTTAGTCATAAGCTGCCCAAAGTAAAGACTACATTTTTCAGTCTCCTTTGCAGGTATGGCCATGTGATGAAGGTCTGGGCCAAGGCTGGTGAGTAGAGGTTGTGTGTGCAGCTTCAGGATCTTGCATTTCAAGGGAATGGGCACAGCCTCCACTACCTCCTTTTCCACTTGCACCTACTGATGGAAACTGGAGTAGCCATCTTGGTCTGTGGTGTTGAGAAACGAAGGCTGGGTCCATAATGCCATCAAGCAAGCCCTAGACATTGCCTGGGCCTACTTGAACTTTTTTAAGTTTATTCATTTATTTTGAAAGACAGAAAGAGAGAGGAGAGAGAGAGAGAGAGAGAGAGCATGCATGTAAGCAGGGGAGGGGCAGAGAGAGAGGGAGAGAGAGAATCCCAAGCAGACTTTGTGCTATTAGCGTGGAGCCTGATGTGGGCTTGAACTCATGAACCATGAGATCATGACCTGAGCTGAAACCAAGAGTTGGACGCCTAACCACCTAAGCCACCCAGGCGCCCCTGGGCCTACTTGAACTTTTACATGAGAAGGAAAGAGACACTTAAATTGTTCAGGTTACTGCATTGGGGGCTTTTCTGTCACCATAGCTTAAAATGCATCCTAACTAAGGGGCACCTGAGTGGCTGAGTCGGTTGAGCGTCTGACTTCAACTCAGGTCATGATCTCATGGTTCATGGGTTAGAGCCCTGTGTCAGACTCTGTGCTCAAACCTGGAGTCTGCTTCAGATTCTGTGTCTCCCTCTCTCTCTGCCCCTCCCCTGCTAGTGTTGTGTCTCTCTCTCTAAAACAATAAACATTAAAAAAAAAGTTTTAAAAAATGCATCCTAATATACTATCATTCAGAGTATTTTTTTGTATACAAATTAAGGCTGAACCTCAATTTCCTCATCTATAAAATGGGAATAATTTACCCAGTTGTCTAAGGACTAGAAATAATACATGTAAATTTCCCTGCTAGTGCTATGGCTCATAGCTACCAATAAATGGCAGGTATTATATACTGTTGTAACTTAAAAAACTGTGTTCCTGAAATAAAAATAATGGTTGCTTTAAAATATTCCACCACACCCATCCCCCTGAATGTGGAGGGGAGAAGTGAGACAAAAATAGCAAATTTGATAACTGACATAAACTGAATGATGGGTATGTGGGGGTTAATGATACCATTCTCTCTAATATTGTGTTTGGAAATGTTTATAGTGAAAAAGTTAAAATAAATAAAATCTTTCCATAGAGGGAAAAAGACAGATTCCTGGGCATAAGCCAAAGTGAATCTCTTTGGGAAAAATAAAGCCATATTAAATCCACTGAGAAATTAATTTGGGTACCCAAGAGGGAGGGCAGTTGGAGAAGTCAGAAGAATGTTTTTATTTTCCCTTTAAAAGCAACAGGCAGAGCCTCAGTGCCTCAGAGGCCAGGCAGTTTCCACAACTCTGGGCACTGCTGTCTGGCACTTTTGTGGCTCCCCAACGTGGCTGCAGGGCAGTGGGCTGGAGGGTGCTCCCATAGAGTTGCCGTGTGGAAATGCAGCCTTCCCTCCCGCCCTGCCCACTTCGAGTCAGCTCCGTGACTTCTGTGACTTTGGCCTTCTCGGCCCTCAATCCTTTACTCCCACCTGTGAGTGAGCTCGCCAGGTCCCCACAACCTATGGATAAGCTCTGAAGCAAAGGCGTCACTGTACGAACCTTGTCTTGCCATTATCGACATCCGCAATTCTAACAAATGTGGCTGTCTGTTCCTAGCGCACACTAGGTTGGAAGCATTAACTAGGGATCGAGAGCAGGCTGTGACAGGCAGATTGGTGCTGGTAGCAAGAAGAACCTCTGAAAAAGAAAGAAAACTAAAGTGCCTAGCAACTCTAAGAACCCTTAAAACATAGGCATCTGTGGCCATTTACAGAATAGGGACAAACAACCCTACCTACTGCATTAACTCCTGAGGGCACCCCTTTATGACCCAGCATAGCACAGTAATTATTGTCTGTTTTGGTAAATCGTGAAGGAACGTTCAAATGATGTTCTGCATGCTAGGTTTTAGAGAAAGAAAAATCATACAATATATTTCAAAATATGTCTACTCAAAATATTTGCAGTAAAATAATTGGGTGCTTAAAGAGAAATTTCTGGAAAATGGAAAATCAGTTTAGATTTCATTTTGCCAAGTTACCAAGTTGCCTGTCTGTACTAGAGTATTTTACCACCCTGCCTCCTTCACGGTGAATAGCAGCCAGGTGTAACCTTCACTGGGGAAATCCAGGCAAGGGGTTGAAAGCTTGAGTGTCTACAGAGGCAAGGCAGGGAATGTGAGGGAAGCTAGCTGGATAGAGACTGTGGCAAACTGGAGAACAAATGTCCCTCCCACAGGGAGCAGCTGCTATTCAGCATGTCTACAGCCACGGATGCTTGCGTGGTTCAGTCGGTTAAGCATCCGACTTCAGCTGAGGTTATGATCTCGCCCTTCCTGGGTTCCAGCCCCACGTCAGGCTCTGTGTTGACAGCTCGGAGCCTGGAGCCTGCTCCAGGTTCTGTGTCTCCCTCCCTCTGACCCTCCCCCACTTGCATTCTGTCTCTCTCTCTCTCAAAAATAAACAAACATTTAAAAAAAAAAAATAGGGGCGCCTGGGTGGCTCAGTCAGTTAGGCGTCTGACTTTGGCTCAGGTCATGATCTCGCAGTTTGCGAGTTCGAGCCCCGAGTCAGGTTCTGTGCTGAGAGATCAGAGCTCAGAGCCTGGAGCCTGCTTTGGATTCTGTGTCTCTGTCTCTCTCTGCTCCTCTCCCACTCATGCTCTGTCTCTGTCTCTCAAACATAAATAAACATTTAAAAGATTCTAAAAATATAAAAGTTGAGGCTTACTAAATGCCCATCAGCTAATGAGTGGATAAAGACGATGTGGTGTGTATATATACAATAGAATATTACTCAGCCATTGAAAAGAATGAAATCTTGCCACTTGTAACAACATGGATGGATCCAGAGTGTATTAGGCTAAGTGAAATAACTTAGAGAAAGACAAATACCATATGATTTCACTCATATGTGGGATTTAAGAAACAAAACAGATGAACATAGGGGGGAAAAGAGAGGCAAACCAGAAAACAGATTCTCATTTTTTTATGTTTATTTATTTTGAGAGAGAGAGCACAGAGGAGAGACAGAGAGAGAGAGGAAGAGAGAGAATCCCAAGCAGGCTCCATGCTATCAGCACAAAGCCTGGTGCAGGGCTTAAACTCAAGAACTGTGAGATCATGACCTGAGCTGAAATCAGGAGTTGGATGCTTAACTGACTGAGTCACCCAGGTGCTCCAAAACAGATTCTTAACTATAGAGAACAAACCGAGGGTTACTGGAAGGATAACAGGGGAGGATCGGCTAGATGTGATGGGTATTAAGGAGGGCACTTGTGATGAGCACTGGGTGTTATATGTAAGTGATGAATCACGAAATTCTACTCTTGAAACTAATTACTACCTTATGTGTTAACTAATTGGAATTTAAATCAACACTTGAAACAAAAAAAAAAGTTTAGGCTTACAAGATCATATATGATAAATGGTACAGAGGGGGAAAAAAAACATATGGATCAAATAAGTCTGCAACCCAATCTGACCCAGAGGCAGGCAATTTACTACCCTAAGTGTATTCCTAACTACTTGCATTAACACTACTTCTTATGGAAGTTCTCCCTGCATTATTCAAGCCGAATAAGAGCTCCTACCTTCCTTTTTTCCATGGTTTAGGCCTCAGAGAAGGCCTAAGCCATCACTGTGTGCCACATCAAGCATCAGACTACAGTGATTTTCTCAAAGATTTCCTTGGTAATTCTGTTGAATAAGCTCAGTTATGTTTGCACGTCTGGTTGCCTATGTCTGGCAATGGTTCTTGCAATTGTCAGCTTTGCAACTGTTGCATTCAGCAGCCATCCTATATATTATCCCTGTAATATTCTGTGAAATGAAATCTGCTTTTTGGATATTAACAGAGCCACTCCAGCTTTCTTTGACTCCTATTAGCATGGTATACCTTTTTTTCTATTCTTTTAACTTCTTTGTATGCTCATATTTTTTTTTTCCAACGTTTATTTATTTTTGGGACAGAGAGAGACAGAGCATGAACGGGGGAGGGGCAGAGAGAGAGGGAGACACGGAATCGGAAACAGGCTCCAGGCTCTGAGCCGTCAGCCCAGAGCCTGACGCGGGGCTCGAACTCACGGACCGCGAGATCGTGACCTGGCTGAAGTCAGACGCTTAACCGACTGCGCCACCCAGGCGCCCCATATGCTCATATTTAAAGTGGGCTGCTTTTAGGCAGCGTATAGTTGGGTTTTGCCTTTAAAAGAAAAAAAAAATCTAATCTTGTTAATCTCTCTGCCTTTTATTTGCAATAATTTTCAAGCCTACAGATTTAAAAAGGAAAAAAAAAAAAACAAGAATACTTATCTTTCTGCACCTAGGATTTTTTTCTCACACAACACTTAAAAGATAGTTGTCATTCCTTACATTGATTTTCATGGTTATAGCAAGGGCCTAGAATGTGGCAGTGCCTGGCAAGAATGTCTGGGGTACGAGATGGGGCAAATTATCAACAGTGAGAACTGCCAGTGGGGCTTTTGCATTAGTTTAGTAGGTACAAGGGAGGACCTGAACTTCAAAGTCCTACGAAAAAGTTCCTTTCTACTGAAAGAAGGAACAGAAGCTGGTGACAGATTGGTTATAGTCGCCAAGATTTCTCTTTTCTGGTCTCTGGGTAAGTATTAGTCACCCTCTTTACTGAAATTATGCAAAGTATAAAAAAAGTTCAGAGTGTCTGCGCTGCTGAGAACTTAGGGGCATTTAGTTCCATCTTTCCTTTTATAGTCCAGGGAAAGGAAGCCAGAAAAGTGAAGTAATATGTCCTGGGTCACGCCTCTGGCTAGTAGTGGGGCTTGGAATAGAACCAAGTCTCTTCTGGATTTCCAGAAAACCTGGAGAACCTTACTGGTTGAATACTAACTTTTGAATTCCGCTTAGAGAAAATAAGATATATTCAATTTCTACTCTTCACCTGTTTTGATTTGTGGCCCCACTCAGAGAGTCTGAGAAAACCAATGACACAATAAACAGGGGAAAAAAGCCCTGTAGGAACAAAATGAAACACAGATAGCAAAATACATAGATTGACAGAGTAACTGGGACACACAGATAAGAGAACACAGTGACAGAAAATGAAGTAGAAAACAAGATTTTCAGGGAGATGCCTGGAGGGTAGGGTTATTAGCTCCATCTTGTGGTCTTTTCAGAGACTGCCTCTAAGGTTAATTTTTGAATCCATAACTAAAACTCCAGATCTGACTCCTCGGGTGAGAAGCTCTGGAACAGTGGGCCTCAAGCTTTACTGTACCTGAGAATTAACTGGAGAGTATGTGAAAATGCAAATTCCTGGGCCTTTCTCTCACAGAGGCAAGTAGACCAAAGTGGGCCAGGGATCTGTGCTTTTAGAAAGCTCCCCAGGTAATGCAGGAGGACCAGGAACCATGTATTAGAAACATTGCAGAAGGCAGTAATTAGTGGTATTCATCCCCTTGGCATCGTGGGAAAGTGGCGGAGGGGGGTTGGTGGTGTTCTGAGGTAAAGCTTGGAAGACAATTGTCAAGAACTATAAAAGGACTGAGATTTTAGCCTTCTTGCAAATTAACAAGTTAGCCTGTCACAGAATCAAGAATGCTGGTAGATGAGACTCCTGGATCAGAGACAAAGAGC
This sequence comes from Herpailurus yagouaroundi, assembly GCF_014898765.1. Lineage (NCBI taxonomy): Eukaryota > Metazoa > Chordata > Mammalia > Carnivora > Felidae > Herpailurus > Herpailurus yagouaroundi. Next base: position 10,576,696 of record NW_024412376.1, on the reverse strand, counting down.
AGTGGGTTACTAACACTGGTAACTGTGAATAACTTACTGGGGATATAAGTTACTGGTAACTTACTGGGAATAAGCATTGGGGCCACTTTTCTGAGCCCCAATTACCAGAAACCTAGGTGAGGAGGGCTATGGTAGGCTTCATTATAGGAGAGGCACTAGAAGCTTAGGGAAAATGAATGTCGCATAAGGGAGATTAAATCTGCTGGATCTTTGCCTGGAGGGGGACACTATTTATCTTCCAAAGCTCTCCACCACAGAAGAATCCCTGAAAAGATTTTCCAAAAAAGGCCGTCAGTGCCTCTGCTCAAATACAGAAAAATGACACACGTGAACGGTCTTCCAACACAAACCAAGAAAATGGAAATGTGTCAGGGGAAAGGGATCCTACATCTGAAGGCTGTAAAGTGATCAAACTGAGGCAGGAATGGGGAGTTGGAGAGATTCAGCCTGGATTCTAGTTCCCATAGCTAACTTTGCAGAAATCCTTAAATGTCTCTGGTTTAATGGGGGGGAGAGGGGGGGCTGCCTAATGTAATAAGCACTTTCCATATTCATTTCACTTTAATGCTCATCTCATGCAGAAAAGAGCTGCAAATGGTGATCATTTTGCTCAAGACGAAATAAATCGTGAAAGATTGTGACATACCCACTTATGCAAGCACGGACCGGAAAAGTGTCTTTTTTAGAGGTCTTCCCACTACCCCCTTCTCTCACCTGTTTCCTCCTTATCCCAGGGAGCAGGAATAAGTCTCGCCAAAATAAGTAAACAACGAAAGCAAAAGTGGTAAACAGATGCTTAAGACTCAACCATTATTCCAGAACCAGGAAGTGGAGGGCTCGCTCTTCTCCAACCTCGCCGACCTGGGATTTCCAGAGATTCGGTGAGGAAGGATCTTAAATTTCATTCCCATTTCAAACCGTTAATAGGTTTCCAATGACACGGAAGCCCTACAGCACAACTGGGCAGCTTCTTTCTCCCTGAACCGCGCCAGACTGCAGAGCACAGGCGGAGGCCGACGAGGACAGGCGGAGGCCAACGAGCACCCGCGGGACCGGCGGGAACCGCGAAGTACAGGGTCCCGCCCCGCTCTTCCGGGGTTTCCCTGCGCCGACTGGAATTAGGGCGGAGCCTCCAGAGCGCGTCCCTCGCGATTGGCCCGCGCCTCTGTCGCTCAGCGCGCCGGACGGAAGGGGTCGGGAGCCGCCTCGCGCGGGTCCCGAATCCTCGAGGTGGGTGGGAAGGGTGGGAGTCAAAGTTACCGGCTTGGGAACCGGTGGCCACAGCTATGGAGCTGGGCCCCGCCGTGTCCCCCGGGCCTTCCCGCTCCTTCAAGGAGGAGCTGCTCTGTGCCGTCTGCTACGATCCCTTCCGCGATGCCGTGACTCTGCGCTGCGGCCACAACTTCTGCCGCGGGTGCGTGACCCGCTGCTGGGAGGTGCAGGTGACGCCCACCTGCCCGGTGTGCAAGGACCGCGCGGCCCTAGCCGACCTGCGCACTAACCACACTCTCAACAACCTGGTAGAGAAACTGCTGCGCGAGGAGTCCGAGGGCGCGCGCTGGGCGGGCCACCGATCCGCGCGCCTCTGCCGCCTGCACCGCGGCCAGTTCAGCCTCTTCTGCCTCGATGACAAGGAGCTGCTGTGCTGCTCGTGCCAGGCCGACTCCCGGCACCAGGGGCACCGCGTGCAGCCAGTGAAAGACACTGCCCACGACTTTCGGGTAAGAGCGGCAGTGTGCGGGAGGTGGCCGAGAGCGCACGTGGCGGCCGTGTCCCGACCGGACCTCGGCACCCCTGACCCCACGGCTCCCTTCAGAGCTGTGTGCCCAGACCTCGCCCCCTCGGACTCCGCTAACCTACAGGGGGGTCGGGCCAGGAGGCCTGCGAGGGGAGAAGAGGGAAAGTAAACAGGAAGTGTGGGAACTGGGGTTACACGTTGTTCTCAGGACGGCCCCACCCACTTCTGAAGGGCCGAGCCCCTGCACCGGTTACCCCAGCAGGGTGTGGCTCAGGCCCATTTGAGAAGCACAGGAGTGGGTAAAGCCCAAGGATCTTGGAGTTTAGGGCAGTCAGGTTAGAGGTGCGGGAGCCCAGGACCTGGGGAGCCCAGGGATAAGGTCTTCCAAAGTGGGTCACATACTTCCCGGAGTTGGCCCTATGTATCGTGGAGTAGTGGAGAGGCTTTTGGCCCTGGCCAACTGGTTTATTCTGGATCACACTCCGCGCCCCAATGCCTAGAGTTCCAGTGGCTGTAAATAAAGTGAGGAATGTACAGGGCAAAAGTAACATGGAGAATACTTTGGTATCGGAAGGGGAAATGATCAGAAAGTAAGGATTAGCCATCTCAGGAGTTTTCACAATTTTTGACCTTTAACCCATGGTTTTTCCATTGTGATCCAGAGCACTCATATGTATGTGCCAATTGAAACAGAAGTTCTGTGAAAACGTCTATTGTACTCTGGCATTGGCTGTTATTTTATTTTTACTGATTGATTTAAAAATTGCACAGGGTGGGGCACCTGGGTGGCTCAGTCGGTTAAGCGTCCGACTTCAGCTCAGGTCATGATCTCGCGGTCCGTGAGTTCGAGCCCCGCGTCGGGCTCTGTGCTGACTGCTTAGAGCCTGGAGCCTGTTTCAGATTCTGTGTCTCCCTCTCTCTCTGACCCTCCCCCGTTCATGCTCTGTCTCTGTCTCAAAAATAAATAAACATTAAAAAAAAATTTTTTTTTAAAATAAAAATTGCACAGGGTGTGAAACACTATTTCCTTAGCTATTAACACATGGGTCAGACCCACTGGTTAAGCTGGTAGGAAGCTGAATGTATTGAAAAGGAGGTGCACTGGTCTCCAGACCCTGTTTTCTTTTCAATGCCTTTTTTTCTTTTCCTTTTTTTTTTTTTAAGCTTATTTATTTTGAGAGAGAGCATGTGTGCACGAAGGAGGGAGGGGCAGAGAGAGAGAGAGAGAGAGAGAGAGAGAGAGAGAGAATCCCAAGCAGGCTCCACACTGTCAGTGCAGAGCCCAATGCAGGGCTTGAACTCACACTGTGAGATCATAACCTGAGCCCAAATCAAAAATCTGATGCTTAACAGACTGAGCCATCAGGGCACCCCTAATGCCTTTCTTAAGAAATATTGAAAGTTGGTTACAGTTCCATTGCACATTTTGACAGAGTTCAAGTAAAGGGGAATGTTAACAGAACGCATGTTTGAATACCACAGTAACTTGCCAGAGGGATAACCCTGTAACGCCTGTTGCCGTGTTTAACAGTGGTCCACAACAATGCTTTTTCCCATACTCTCTAGCACAAGTGCCAGGTCCTGATTTGGTACAGCTAAAGTAAATACTGGGCATTCTGGGGGCTGGGGTTGAGGTGGGGCGGGGCACTGTGGATCAAGTCATCGCTCATCACCATGGGACTGGCACAGGTACAGAGCAGGAAGATGGGCAGGGGTTGAGGCCAAGAGCACTAAGGCAGAACCCCCAGGTCTGGGCTAAGCTGGGATTCACAGTGAGTCAGGTGCCAGGAAGCACATACGGTCTAATGACAACTTCCTGTTCATTCAGCAGATGCCTTGTACTGCTAGGTCCCAGGGATACTGCAAGACATGAGATAAACAACATGTCATACCTTCAGGGAGCTTGAAGCAGAGACCTGAGGGATGAGGAGATGTTAGCCAGGTGAAGGGGGTGAGGGAGGGTATTTCAGGCAGAGGCAGCAGCATACGTAAGGGTCCAGAAGCTGGGAGGCCTAACTGTTCAGGCAGTAAGAGGATTTCAGAGTAGTTAGAGTGAGAATGGAGCGCAGAAGAGGCCTTGAGGCCTTGAGGCTTGGCCTTTATCTTAGAGACTTTAGGGAGCAGTAGGAGGGTTTTAAGCAGAGGGATGATGCTGTCAGACTGATGGGCACCTAGGGTGACCTATGAGGACAGAGGGAGTCCGGTCCTGAAAGATGTGAGGACAATGCAAGCCATGTGTGCTCAGCCCTTCGCAGGGTGGGACTCAGTCGTGCGTTAGGCACCCGTGTCCCAAGGACCTGTTGTGTGGTGTTCGGGACCTGTTAGGGGTGCTGAAGCCACAGAGGTAAGACCGAGCCCTCGCCCTGTGGAACTCGCACTGTAGTAGGCGAAGTCAGACAATAAATAGTGCTGGGTGACTGGGCAGGGAGCAGCGTGGGAAGGCTGGAGAGGGGAGAGCAGGCCGAGGGGCTTCTGTTGTGTGCGGTGGGCAGCCCTGAAAGCTTCTAAATAGGGACTTTGTGGTGAGCTGTGTGTTTAGAAAGATCACTTGGGCAATCATCTGAGGAATTCGGTAAAAGTAATAATCGAACCAGCCGACACTATTTTTTTATAAATTTTTTTGGTTTATCTTTGAGAGACAGAGCTCAAGTGGGGCAGGGGCAGAGAGAGGGAGACACAGAATCCAAAGCAGGCTCCATGCTCTGAGCTGTCAGCGCAGAGCCTGATGCAGGGCTCAAATTCACAAGTGGTAAGATCGTGACCTGATCTGAAGTCGGACGCTTAACCGACTGAGCCACCCAGGCGCCCCCAGCCGACGCTTTTTGAGTGCTTACTATGTGCCTGGTGCTCTTGAGTGTTTACATGTCAACGAATTCAATCCTCACAAAAACCCTATGAGGTTGCATATTGGTCTGCTATTGCTGTTGTAATAAATTGCCACAAACACGGCAGTTTAGCACAGCACAGGAGTATTTTCTTATGGTTCTGGAGGTCAGAAGTCCTGAAATCCAGGTGTTGGCAGCACTACGTGCCTTTTGGAGGCCAGGACAGAATTTATTTCCTTGCCCTGTCCAGCTTTTAGAGGCCCCTTTCTCCATCATTCCAACGTCTGCTTCTGTTGTCTCATTGCCTTCTCTGACTGACTCCCCTAACTTCCTTTTAAAAGGACCCTTCGATGACTTGGGCCCACCTGGACCATCCAGGATAATCGTCCATCTTAAAATCCATAATTTCATCCTACCTGCAAAGTCCTTTTTGTCATATAAATAATATATTCACAAATTCTAAGTTTTAGGATGTGGACGTCTTTATTCAACTTGCTACATGTAGGTACTGTTCTCCCCATTTTACAGACAGCGACACTGAGTCTCAGGTGAAGTAACTTGTCTGAAGTCACAGGGCAAGTACTATATACAGTTCACCTGGGGCCTTGTTCAGCCCCTTCTCTGGTCATGGACTTTGTGAGAAACTTCTCTGGTCCCTGGGGAAGACTTTCCCTGCCGGTTCTCTGTTCTGGGAGCAGTGGGGGCAGCCGATTCTGTAGGAGTTTTAAGAGGCTTGAGTGGGTAGGAACTGCCATCAGTGGGTGCCTACTGTGTGCCAGGCACAGTATGTCCAGCAGAGGACAGAGGAGTCCTAGCCCTTGGCTTCTTGGAATCAGACATAACTGAATAACAATCACACTAATTAGGGGCATCTGGGTGGCTCAGTCGGTTGAGCGTCCGACCCTTGATTTCAGCTCAGGTCATGATCTCATGGTCCGTGAATTCAAGTCGCACGGAGCCTGCTTAGGATTCTTTGTCTCCCTCTCTCCCTGCCCCTCCCCTGCTCGCTCTGTCTTTCTCAAAAATAAATAAATAAACTTAAAAAAGTGTGTATATACATATATATATATAGTCACCCTCGGTGTAGTTTCAGCGTGACATTCCTGTGAAGGACAGTACAGGATGTGACCCACTGTGACAAGGCAGCCTGCTTTTGTCTGCTGGGGCATGGAAAGGAGTCTCTGGGGAGGTGATTTCAAGACTCAGGAGGAGTTAGCTAAGTGAGGGGCAGCAAGCAGCGGTGGTGGGGCAGGGGGCAGGGATGCAGAGTAACCCAGAGACGTCTGGACGGGGAATGAGGGCATCCAGTCCAGGACAGATCGCAAGGGGCACGAAGGGCATGTTAAAGATCTGAGATTTTGTCCTACCTACATACGTGGGGCACGAAGGAAGGAAGTGCTGAGATACCCAAACATGGCATAAGTGTTTGATTTTTTTCTAATGTTTATTTATTTATTTATTTATTTTTTGAGAGAGAGAGAGAGGGAGTGAGTGCGCACGAGCCAGGGAGGGGCAGAGAGAGAGACAGAAGATCTCAAGCAGGCTCCACGCTCCGAGCTGTCAGCACAGAGCCCGACGCCAGGCTCAAACTCACAAACTGCGAGTTCGTGACCGGAGCTGAAGTGGGCGCTTAACCAATGGGGCCACCCAGGTGCCCCACACATGACATAAGTGTTTCAACTAGATCACTAAAAGTACATGTTGGGGCTTGAAGGGACATCCACTGGCACGTGTTTCTCAAACCTCAACAATGTACCCGTTCTTCTTCGAGGAGAAACTGTTCTAACACTGTGAAATAAAATATATTCCTTACATACAAACACTAAACTAGTGTAAATTCCTCCTATTCCACACATAGGCAGTAAAACAGACACACAAAACTTACAAATTAAGCACAAACAAAACAAAAATCAATTCACTTCTAGTTCAGATATTCATTACAAGCCTTTATTTTGCTGAAACTCAAGCACTGCTCCTTCGGTGGCTCTGAGGCTTATCTGGCAATACTCATGATACCCCTTTACCCTCTTCTATGTGATGACTTGATTTGCCAGCCTCAGTTTCCTTCTTCGAAGAACCAAAGCTTGGCTGTGATGTAATTGGCCTTCATTAGATCTAGCCCATCCTTTACCTGTTAGGTGTATTTCTGTTCTTTCCCTATTAGGCCGAGACAATGAAAGTCGTATAGCTTGGACATTGTTAGCAAACACAGAGTGGTCCTGAAGTTGTAGGAACTGAAAGCGTGTGTTGGCAGTGTTCATTAGGTGACTCAGAAAAGGTTTACCTTAGGTAGGTGTTTTGGTTTTGGTTTGTTTGTTTGTGGAGGTCATTGAATGAAAACACTAACTGAAAACTCTTCCTGGAAAACTTGGAGATCCCCAAATATACAGACTCGGAGCCAGAGGGCACTGTGAGGAGATGATTCCATTTTACTAGTGAGAAAACAGAAACTTGGAGAGATACAGCAATTTGTGACAGCCGCAGGGAGTGAAAAGGGTGCACGCAGGATTAGAACTCAGATTTCCTGAGTCCCAGTCCAGTGTTTACTCTGCCTTGCAGAACCCCCACAAAGTCCCAGGCCTCGAACTGCCTTGTCCAGATCACTTTCTTACGCGTCATATGGGACTGACTTGAGAGCCATTCTCTGCCCACCAGCTTCTGCACCAGCCCCAGTCTGTTCCCCTTCTGGGATTACCTTCTTACAATTAGTCTGGCTAAATATTAGCCTGGAATATTCCATGTTTTCCTTAAATCTCCCCCCTCATAATTTTCCCCCTTTTCCTAACTACACACCCCCTTCTGGACCCCCCCATTATGGGCTCGGCCCTACCAGATCCAAATTGCATGGAGGACATTGATGGCCTGCTTGGTGAGGCATGTGCCCAAGGGCAGGGATGGGGTCTTACTGAACACTGCTTATTGAGGCTCCTGAGTTATTGGACCCCAGCACAAGGCACCATGGTGGACACCTGCTTCATAAGCACACCGAGGGGAAAGGAAAAATGGGAGACTGGGTTGGAGTTGGATAGGAAAAGGATCTGGACGAGATCGAGTTGTCTTGGATGCATTTATCCTATGCATTTAAGAGGCCTGGGAAATAACCCGGAAGGAGAGTTAAGTCACCTGGTGCTAAGCGGCACTTAGTAGTGAGAGTTAACACATGCCTGGTGTGCTCTCTTAAGTACTTTACATGGATTGACTAGTGGGAACCTCACAGCAATCCTGTGAGCTAGGCAGTCTCATTCCTCTTACCCACATGAGAAAACCATGGGGCAGAGAGAAGAAAATGAATGCTCCTAATGGGGCAGCTGGGATCTGAACTTGGGTGGCAGGGTGCCAGAGCTCTTAGCTGCTGTGTCAGTCTGCCTGGAAACAAACATTTGAAATAGGGAAAGTAACAGGAACCAGAGGCAGGTGCCAGGACACTGGTAATGGGCTGGGTAAACATGGACCAAGAACTGTTCTTCATTTTTACAGTGAAATTTCAGAGACATGCCTTATTTCTTAATTAAAAAAATTTTTTTTGAGAGAGAGGGGAGGGGCAGAGAGAAAGGGAGAGAGAGAATCCTAAGCAGGCTCCACACCCAGCACTGAGCCCAGCATGGGTCTCAGTCTCACGGCCACAGGATCATGACCTGAGCCGAAATTAAGAGTTGGATGCTTAACTGACTGAGCCACCCAGGCACCCCTCTAAGGTATGGAGCCTGACGGCCAGTGAGAGAGAGGGCTTTGCCAAAGTTCTCGCCAGTGGTTAGTGACGAAGACACTATTTATAAATCAGGTCTCCTAACTTTCAGTCCAGGAGCCAGTGTGGAGTAGTGGAAAGACCATGGACGTTGGATGCACTCATTGACTGGGCAGGTAGGTAGGTATGCACATCCGCTTTGTGCTGAGACCTGGGGATATGCAGAGACAAGACAGTTTCTACCCTTGCAGGGGAAGCGTCCATTCCTTCTGCAAAGGTTTGTTGAGCACCATGTGTGGGGCGAGAGGACCTGACCTTTCCTGGAAGCCTGCAGCCTTTCCAGGAAAGTGAGGTGATTATCCAGGGTAGTAAGTGGGACCATAGGGTTGTACCTGAGAGCTGTGAGAGCCCACGGAATGTACCTGAACTCTGCTGGGGAGATCAAGGCGGCTCCCTGAGGAAGTGAGGGGAACCTGAGCTGAGTTTTCGGCGCCACATTGGGCTTGTTGGACGGTGCAGACAGGAATCGTTCAGAAGCAGCAGCATACATAGGGCCTCGGAGGACAGAAAATCTGGCTTGGGGCAGACATCCCTGGCTGCAGACATGACCCTAGCACTTTGATAAGTACTTGAGGGGCACAGTGACCATCTTAGGAAATAGTATTTATTCTTTCTCTCACCTGCACCCGTCCCATTTTCTGTTATACCACATAGCACCTGTGTTAATGGATAATTTGGGCAAAATAACTTTGTAAAATCCTTAGGGTTAATTATTAAATATATTATTGAAACTTGCTGCTTAAAGAATCAAATTGTAATTTTTAAAATCAACGACGTAGACCTTATAATCACATTCTGAACCTTTTAGTGTAAATAAAAGCTTCCTGTTCTGCATGTTTATAACTAACCTTGAGTGTTGTAATTTGAAACTAAAATCAGAGCTCTTTTGGGCTTGGGGCCTGGTCGATGCTCCACATGTGTCACAGGCCATTTAGCTCCATCCAGGGCAATGATGACCCGTATGAGTCCCGACCAGGCTTCACACCAGAGCCCCCACTAGGAAGCCAGCAGCTTCTGCTCATTGAACACACTGCTTGGGCTATAATGCAGGTCCCTGAGTGGTCAGTCCAGTTGGATACACGTATGTTGTGTGGTGTTAAAATCCGAATATCTAAAACAAATGTGAAAAGTGTATTGTTTAGATTCATTTGAATTCACACTGTTTACATGCAGTATTTCCTAGACGAACCACAAAGTGCACGGAAAGGGAAAAAGTGGAATAAAACGTGCACAGTAAATCCCCAAATAGGAAGAAAAGGAAATACTGAACAAGTGGGAGAAATAGGTGGTAGGTTGGATGACATGTTGGGTTATGTTAAATATTCCAGTTAAATGACAGAAGTTGTCAGAGAAGAAAACAACCTAGTTTTGTGCCATTTAAATAGGATTATGACAATGGACGGAAAAAAAATACATTTGATAAAGTTCGGTATGCTTTAGTACTTAAAAAAAATTAGCAAACTAGGAACGGAAGGAACCTCATCAATCTGATGAAGTATAACTCCTGAAAAGCTTAGAGCTAATACCATATTTAAGGGTGAAACACTGAAAGTTTTCTCATTATGGCCAGTTCTATTCAATTGTGTATTGAAAATTGTAGCTAATAAAATAAGTCAGGAATCATAAATAAAAGATATAAGGTTAGGAAAGAGGGAAACTACACTAGCATGATCTGTAGATGACATGATTACATGTATCTGTGTAGAAATTTCTGTTGCATAGGAAATAAAAAGATGCTATGGATAAATTATGAATATAAATAAGTTTAGACAGAATGCCAGTTGCAAAAAGATTAAAATATTTCTGTATATCAGTAGCAAATATCAAATAAAAAATACAGTGGTATAGAAAATTGAGTTTATAACAATAAAGGTAACAAAGATGCAGATCTCTGGCCGGGTGGGCGGGGGGGAGAAGTGGGGAACAATTTCATTGAGAGACATCAAAGACTAAATGGAGGATATACCATATTCATAGATGAGAAGGCTCACTATTTACAGATGCCAGTTATCTCTCAACTGAGTGTAGAGTCAGTACTATCCTAATCAAAATCCCAATGTGATTATTTTGTGGAATTTGACAAGCTAATTCTAACATTCGTATGAAAACTTTAAGGGACAACGATTGCAAAAACATTCTTAGGAGATATTTATTAGATATTAGATATTTATTAGATATCTATATTAGATATAGAAATATTACAAAATATATCTATTTTACAGCTGTAGAAATTAAGGCTGTGTGATATTGGCAGAGGACAGACAGGTGGACCAGGGAAACAGACTAGAGAACTGGAAACATATCTGCGTTTCATGTATGGTGGCCTGTGTATCAGTGGGGCATGCTAGTACTCTTAAATAATGGTTCTGAGGAAGCGAGCTCTCAGGTCATACCATTCACAGGATAAACTCCAGGTATCCACATTGGACCCAAATGAGAAAGGAAAGCCATAAAGCTTAAAAAATGATAATAATATAGCAAATTAACTTTTTTTGACCCTAGGGTATGGGAGTATTTTCAAAACTAACTCTAAAGGGTAAGACCGATACATTTGACCATATTGAAGTTAAGAAATACACGCGATACAATAGAAGATACCTATTACACATCTAACCCGTGAAAGACGTTGCACATTTACAATAAATCCCTACAAACCATTCGGAAAATGGCAGGCAACTCCGTTAAAAAATGGTTGAAAGACGTGAACAGATTAAAAAATAAATATCCAATGGTTAACGAACACTTCATTAACATCACTTGTGTGGTATTAGCTAGTACAACTGCTTTGGAAAACGGTTTGGCGTTATCTTCTAAAGCTGAAAATACACACACCAGTGTTTCTGCCTCCAGGAGTATTTTGCACAGAGACAAGTGTACGTGTATATGTGATGTATGCAGGAAGATATGTGCTATTTGTATTGCTTGGAGAGTGTCAATGACCCAACTGTCCATGAACACGGAATGGGTAAATGTGTATTCATACACTGGAATACAGTGCAACAATGAATGAGTAAACTTACATACAGTAACGGATTTGAATCCTGTAAACCTTACATTAAGGTTAAGAAAACAAGATACACAAGAATGCACACAGAATGGTTCCATTAATACAAAGTTCAGAACCGGGAAAAACGAAAGTATATTGTTTAGGTTAAGGATGCATACATGGGTGCACAGAACTATGAAGAGAAGCAGGGAAATACATGCAAATAAGGACCCTTGTTTCCTCTGGCAGCAAGAAGGGGTTATGATTCAGAAGGGACACATCCTGGGTGTGGTTACAGAGGTGTTCACTTTATAACCTTCTGTACTTAACCACATGTATGTGTATTTAAGGCACACATATGTTTTATGCCAAAGCAAACAAGTTGTCAACAACAGAGATTGAAAGGTAAAAAACAACTCTTTAAACCTGGGAGAAATTGCCAGGATTTCCTTTCATTGTGGGAGGAAAGCTCTCGGTAAGTGACAAGAAATGTTTTCATTTTATAGGTTTTTAAATTTTCGAGGTAGACTTTATATACAAGATGCATAGATCTTGAATGTTGAATCTGAGGAGTTCTGACAGTTATCCACACCCTATACGTGCCACCCCGAACAAACTAGAACATTTCTGTCACCCTGGAGAGCCCTCTTCTTCCCAGTCGGAGGCAACCACCTTCTGATTTCTGCCACCTTCTATTAGTCCTGACCATTCTTGAGCTTCACATAAATTTTAACAACTTACTCAATAATTTTGACAACTTACTCAACTCCTCTGGGCCTTCTTTTCTCCTTTGTGTAAGTGGAGTGTAGTGCCTGCCTCACAGGAATGTAAGAATTAAGTAGCATGATATTTATAAAGTGCTTAATCTGGTGCATGATGCACAGTACATGTCAGTAGTAACTCTTGTTACAAATAGAACCATTGGTGGATCTCATCAACTCACACCTCAGAGAAGGGTCATTTTGGGGTTGGTCTTTGCTGCATTACAGCAGAACTCTCATAGTGGTTGAAGAGTTTGGGAAAGGACAAGGGACTTTTGCGCCCGGCCCCCTGCCATCTTTTTTAGCCCGTAATCGAAGGCAGAGGGCTGGGCTGTGTTGTTTTGGGACCAGCACACCCCTGGGTAACGTGTGGGCAGTTCCTTCACGCCTGTCATCCACGCGTATTTGGCATGTCACAGAACTATTACATGACTTTGTGACAAGACCTCTTGTCCCACAAAATAAAACATTAGGGTGATATTTCACTGGTCTTGTGGGAGGTTCATACTGATTTTATTTTGCTACCGGGGAGGCTCACCTTAGAGATGTTATTCTACAGAAAATAATTTTTAAAAATCTGTTATATGTTCTCAAGGAGATCATAATAATGACCAAAATGAATAGAAAAGAAAACAAAATCTGCAGAAAATGAAACGAGGTATCACTTTTGGACTACAGCAGTTAGAAGAATGGGCTATGGAGTAAGAGACTGCTCAGTTATTGCTGCATAACAAATTACCTCCAAAAAGAGTGGTTTAAAACAGAAAATGTTATCTCACAGTTTCTTTGGGTCTGTAATCTGGGCATGACTTAGCTGGGGGTGTCTGCTGTCAGTCTCTCATGATGCTGCAGTCTCATCTGAAGGCTCGAGTAGGCCAAGGTCACCATTCAAGCTTGCTTATTTGCCCGCTCGTGTGGTTGCTGGCAGGATTCCAGTCCTGTCGGGCTGTTGGGTGGACGCCATCCTCAGTTCCTAGCCCTGTGGGCCACCCCTTAGACTAGATCACAACATGGCAGCTGGCTTCCATCCAAAGTGAGCAAGCAATGTAGGGTGAGAAGGGGTATGCACAGGCTGTTGGTCCCCTATCTTGGAAATGATCTCCCTTTGCTTTTGCAACATTCTGCTGATCAGAAGCAAGTTGCTAGGTCCAACCCACAGGGAGGAGATTCCACCATGGCATGAATGCCAGAAGTGGGGATTACTGGGGCCATTTCATTCATTCATTCATTCGAAGTGCTTATTTTTGAGAGAGAGAGACACACAGTGCAAGTGGGGGAGGCACAGAGAGAGGGAGACACAGAATCGGAAGCAGGCTCCAGGCTCTGAGCTGTCAACACAGAGCCCGATGCAGGGCTTGAACCCATGAGAAGTGAGATCATGACCTGAGCCGAAATTGGCCGCTTAACTGACTGAGCCACGCAGGCACCCCTGCTGGGACCACTTTAGAGGCTGCCTCCTTCAATCTGCCCTCTGGCCCCCAATGATTCATGTCACCCCACCCCTGCCACATTCATAATATACTCACCCACTCCCAAGATCCCCAAACATCTTGTTATAGCATCAGCTCCTGAATGTCATCATCCGAATCAGGTCCAGGTGGGGATGAGGCTTTTGAGGACAAATCTGTATCTTCTATTGCTGCATAGCAAATCACCCCCAAAACTGGAAGCTTAAAGCAACAAATTGCCCTATCTCACAGGAGGGAGGGATCACCAGGGGCCATCTTAGAAGCTGGCTATCACCACTGTCTAGATTCACATCCCTATTCTGCCATATACTAGCTGTGTGCTCTTGGGCTAGTCACTTCCCTTTTGTGTGCTTTTGTTTTTGTTTTTTAATTTCTAAAATGAGGCTAATAATATATTCACCTAACAGAGATAATGTTATGATTAAGTAACATAATCTATAAAGTAATTAGCACCTTCCCTGGCAAATAGTAAATGCTGGCCATTTATAATTAATGCCATTAGAATTGTTACTATTTTTCCAAAGAAAAAAACCTGGTAAGCTTTCTCAGAATGATAAGTGAAAAGGTTAACGATGGAAAGACATGGATAGGCCTTGAATACAAAAGGTAGGAATCCAACCTAAAACTGGTAGTGAAGTCCAAGGAGATCAGAGCAAGAATGGTTAAGTTTAAAAAAACAAAACTACTAAAACCAAAGTATTTGCTGAAAGCAGTGATGAAAGTGTTTCCCATGGCTCCTGTACCAGTAGAATATTGCCACAAGGTAGGGATGTGGGGAGATCTGTGTTTAGATCGGGCCCTGTAGGAATAACTGGACCAACCTGCCATCAGATCTGTTCATTTCTAACTGCAGGCCAGTCCGGTTTAGAAAGTGGGAAAGGGAGCCTGTGAGCACATGGTCTATAGAACTGGCACGCAGCTCAGGGGTTCTTGGCTTGCCTGGACCAGCTTTAGGCCTGAGCGGGATGCCCTTCTACGCTGTACTGTGGCCAACTTGCGAGGGAACAGGCCCTGTCTTCCCATCTGTACCAGGTATGAAACGAAGGGGCCGGTTAGAAGGGATCTGAGAGCACTTTATGCTAAAAATGCCGGATTGGAGGTCAGGGCTATAGGACTTCCCTTTCTGCTGTGCCCTGCAGCATGTGGACAGACTGGGTTGAGTAAACGGTTGAGTTGTGCCCACACTGACGTTGGACTCCAGTTGTAAATGGGGTGTGTCACCCCCTGCCTGGCCTCCAGCCCTAATGTGCCTCCTCCTTGTATCTCACACAGGCCAAGTGCAGGAACATGGAGCATGCGCTGCGGGAGAAAGCCAAGGCCTTCTGGGCTGTGCGGCGCTCCTATGAGGCCATCGCCAAGCATAATCAGGTGAGTGCACTGGCTGAGTGGGGAGATTAGGGACACCTGGGATATGGGGGGAGGGGAGAGGTGAGGGTGGGCCCACCCTGGCTGTGGGTATGGACACAAAATCATCCTTCCCTAACTCTGAGGGTCTAGCACGGTCATGTCCTAGGTTGCTGATTGTGGCTGCACCGCCATGGCCTCTCTAAATAGCTGGGCACAGGCCACGCCAGCAGCCACAGAAGTGGCTTGAAAAACTACCTGTGTCATCTGCACTGTGCTTTCAGTCTAACTTCAACACGTGCTGCACTTGACCACCCAACCCAGCTGCTCAAGCCAACGGTGACCTAGGGCTCTTTAGCTCCTCCTCTTTCCCTCTTACTCCCCGGGTCCACTCCATAGCAGTCCTGTCTCCTCTAACTGCAAAATACATCATGTCCACCTGCCGTTCTGTTTCCAGCGTCCTGGCCATGTCTCCGTTGTTTCTCACCTGGCCGTGTACCAGGGCCCCAGCCTTCTGCCCTTCTTCTGCAGTCCGTCTCCATGGAGTGGACTGATGTTTTAGAAGAATACGTTGATTGCGTCACTCCTCTGCTTAAAACTGTTGAGATCACACAGTTCAGACTCCTCACTGTGGCCTTCACGGCCTTCATCCCGCCCTTCCCTGCTCCTCGGTTTCGTCTCCTCCCATGCTTGGCTCCAGCTACATTGGCCTGCCTTCTGACCCTCACGTGAGCTGTCCCCTCCCGGATCTCCCATAAGGGGCACTTTGTCATTAGTATCTCAGCTCAGACGTCCCTTCGGAGAATCGTTCCCTGATCACCCTACCCAAGCAGCCTTCTCCTTTAGTTGCTCTCATATGTCCCCATTTTATGTTCTGCAATTAACTTGCTATTTTTTTTTTTATGTACTCCCATTAGAATGTAGCGAAAGCAAGTGCAGTAGTATCTGAGAGGATTCTTGGCACACAGTAGGTGATCAATAAGGGGTTGTAAATTGAATGAGCGAATGGTCTCCCCTCTGTCCCCACTGTCATTGTCTATGCCTGGGCACCCTCTCTTCCTCTGAGTCCTGTGCAGATTGGCAGCCGGGTTTCTGATGGGTTGTCCTGGCTTTGCTCTGTCACCCCCTGGGTGAGTACTTCTACTAAGTACAGCTCAGCTGAGACCTACCTGGCTTGGGCTGCCTGGCACTCCCCTCCCATGCCCATGTGCCCACGGGAGGGGACTAGGCTTGAGAAAGAGCCTCCTTAACATCTGGCCAAGGAGTTTCCCCGAGCCGCAGAGCTGGTGGAATAAGGTAGAAGAAAGGATGGTGAAAGGTGGGTGGCTAGGGCAGTAACGGTAAAGCCGACCTACTCCCAAAGCCAAGCCTTGTCCTCCAGGCACATCCCTCACCCCCTGCAAGCTAATTCCCTCATCTGTGGAAAGAGAGCGCCTTCCTCTTACTAGAATATTTTTAAACGTTCACTTGAGAGGATGCATGTGAAGTGCCCAACAGAAAAGTCCTTCCAACAACTCTCGCATCTTATAGACCATCCAGCTGGATTTGAGAGGCGTTTTCACTGTTGCAGTGAATCATTTTGTCATACCGTCAGAGCCAGAACACACGTTGAGCTTCCGATCCAGACAGGAAGTGACTGGAACCTCCCACCCTGTTCCGATCCAGACAGGAAGTGACTGGAACCTCCCACCCTGTGGTCAGAACACTCGTAGTGAGTTGCTTTTCCCGTGGTCACCGTGGAATCCTGGAGCTCTGCCTCTGTGGCTTGAGCTCCTTTGTGGCCAGCCCCATCCATTCACGTGGCTGGCCTCGTCGGGACTGCAGTGGAGGTGCCCGGGGCATGTCCATAGGTCCGGGTGCTAGCACCTGTCTGCCCGTCCCAGGCGCTGTGCAACTCTCGCGTGGCCAGGTGTCAGATTGCAGGAGTCCTATGTGATTCATGCTTTCCCCCTGAGTCCAGTCTGTGCAGGCTGATGAGGGAAGTGAAGGCTTTGATGTTTACCCCTTTAAGGCTCCGGATTGCCAGCCGGCAGGGTAGCTAGACTTGACTTTGCACTGGCGGGGTTTTCTTGCCTGCTTTTTTATCTTTCTGTGGGACAGAAATCCTCCTGCATTTCACTGTCTCTCCCACCACGCACAACCCATCTTTTGGGCCGGTATTTCAGCAGTACCCTCCCATTTGCATGCCTTTGACAGTTAGTCAGTTTGTACACCGGGTCACGAGTATAAAGCCATTTGTGTTTCTTCTTTTTTTTTTTTTTTTTTTAATTTTTTTTTTTTCAACGTTTATTTATTTTTGGGACAGAGAGAGACAGAGCATGAACGGGGGAGGGGCAGAGAGAGAGGGAGACACAGAATCGGAAACAGGCTCCAGGCTCTGAGCTGTCAGCCCAGAACCTGATGCGGGGCTCGAACCCACGGACCACGGGATCGTGACCTGGCTGAAGTCGGACGCTCAACCGACTGCGCCACCCAGGCGCCCCTATGTTTCTTCTGTGAACACCAGTTCACGTGCTTTTTTTTTTCCTTGGAATATTTGCCCTTTCCTCTAGTGGATTCATAGGAGTGCTCTGTATATTAAGAATAACAGTCTGTTATCCGTTGCAAATATTTTTCCTTGCTTGTCATTTCTTTTTCAGTGAAACACTTTTACCTTTTCTGGGTCATTTTCACTTTTTCGGTGAATATTTTGTCACATATTGTCAGAGCCATGAGCATATTATTCATCATGTACTGAACTTTTCAATCTCAAGATGAGATAGTGACCTGCCATTGCTACGGCACACATTTCGAGTTGTTTTTCCAGTGGTCATCTTAGAATTGTATTTTTGTACTTCACTTTATTAGTAGTCTCTTGCCATTTAGAACATGTCATGTTTAGGGCGCCTGGGTGGCTCAGTGGTTAAGCATCTGACTCTTGATCTCAGCTCAGGTCTTGGTGTCAGGGTAATGACTTTAGGCCCCATGTTGAGCTCTGTGCTGGGCATGAAGCCTACTTTAAAAAAAAAAACAACAACTTCTTATTTTTATATCCATTCAATGATCTCCTTTGAGGCTTCTCTGTTTTACTGCTGTACAAAAGGTCTTTTTCATTCCAAGGTGAAAAATATTTCTCTGCTTTTTCTTTGAGTGCATTTATGGGTTTGTTTTAACTTTTAAAAAGCTTTTTGTAGTTACGATTAGGAGTATGTGTATCGTTAATGATTTGGTGGGGTTTTTTTTAATTTTTTTTTTTTAACGTTTATTTATTTTTGAGACAGAGAGAGAGCATGAACGGGGGAGGGTCAGAGAGAGAGAGGGAGACACAGAATCTGAAACAGGCTCCAGGCTCTGAGCTGTCAGCACAGAGCCCGACGCGGGGCTCGAACTCATGAACCGCGAGATCATGACCTGAGCCAAAGTCGGATGCTTAACCGACTGAGCCACCCAGGCGCCCCAATGATTTGGTTTTAAAGTAAATACTTCCTACTCTGTTGGGAAGCCTCTGGATCAGACAGATTTGAAGTCTTAAGATTGGAAGGCAAATAAGTTTTATTTATTTTTTTTAACTTGTTTTATTTTTTATTTTTTAAAATCTACATCCAAATTAGTTAGCATATAGTGCAACAATGATGTCAGGAGTAGATTCCTTAGTGCCCCTTACCCATTTAGCCCATCCCCCCTCCCAGAGCCCCTCCCGAAATCCTCAGTTCTCCATATTTATGAGTCTCTTCTGTTTTGTCCCCTCCCTGTTTTTATATGATTTTTGTTTCTCTTCCCTTATGTTCGTCTGTTTTAGTCTCTTAAAGTCCTCATATGAGTGAAGTCATATGATTTTTGTCTTTCTCTGACTAATTTCACTTAGCCTAATACCCTCCATTTCCATCCATGTAGTTGCAAATGGCAAGATTTCATTCTTTTTGATTGCCAAGTAATACTTCATTGTATATATCTACCACATTTTCTTTATCCATTCATCCATCGATGGACATTTGGGCTCTTTCCATACTTTGGCTATTGTCGATAGTGCTGCTATAAACATGGGGGTGCATGCGTCCCTTCGAAACAGCATACCTGTATCCTGTGGATAAATGCCTGGTAGTGCAATTGCTGGGTCGTAGGGTAGTTCTATTTTTAGTTTTTGGGGGAACTTCCTACTGTTTTCCAGAGTGGCTGCAGCAGCTTGCATTCCCAGCAAATAAGTTTTAAGCATCGTTGTTATTTACAAGGCACTTGGGTGGCTCAGTCTGTTGAGTGTGCAACTTCAGCTCAGGTCATGATCTCACGGTTTTTAAGTTCGAGCCCCATATCAGGCTCTGTGCTGACAGCTCAGAGCCTGGAGCCTGCTTCAGATTCTGTGTCTCCCTTTCTCTCTGCCCCTCCCTTGTTTATGCACTCTCTCTCTCAAAAATAAATTAACATGCAAAAAATTTTAAAAATACATTCAAAAAATAAAAAATGGTTCTTA
Organism: Herpailurus yagouaroundi; assembly: GCF_014898765.1. Lineage (NCBI taxonomy): Eukaryota > Metazoa > Chordata > Mammalia > Carnivora > Felidae > Herpailurus > Herpailurus yagouaroundi. The sequence continues at coordinate 10,557,381 of NW_024412376.1, read as the reverse complement.
CAACAGCAGTTCATTTCTGCGATTCAGTATTTCCCTTGCTGTTGTGCACCTAACCAAGATACAGATTAGTGTGTGTTGAGGAGGATCCAGACGATAGGCATCATCTGGAAGCAGTGATTCGATTTGAGATTTCAATTTATCAAGACAATGTCATGCTGTGTGCTTTAAACTTACAACTCTGTGCTGATAAAACTGCACCTGCATTTTACCTGTCGGGGGGTCTGCTCATGGTTTCCTTTGAAAACAGAGCTCCTTTGTTAGAAACCTCCGAGTCACGCGGCCAGGCGCCGGCCGAGGGCTTCCATCCGAGGCTGACCCTCTGTGGCTCCGTCCTGCTCTCTGCCGCAGGTGGAGGCTGCCTGGCTGGAAGGGCGAATCCGGCAGGAGTTCGACAAGCTTCGCGAGTTCCTGAGAGTGGAGGAGCAAGCCATCCTGGATGCCATGGCCGAGGAGGCGAGGGAGAAGCAGCGTCTGGCTGAAGGGAAGATGAAGCGGCTGGCAGAGGACACAGAGGCTCTGGCCCACGAGATTGAGCGGCTGCAGGTGGAAATGAAGGAGGATGACGTTTCCTTTCTCATGGTGAGGGGTTTGCCGCCTGGCTTCAGTGACAGGGACCAGGTGTTCGGGAGCCGGTGGGCAGCCGGAGGCCCCCGGCCCCGGCCCACCCCGTCTTCCCATAGTCTCGGGGTGCTGGGCCCTCGGAGCCCTCGGAGGAAGTTCTCTGCCCGTCAGGAGGCCAAGAGAGTTTTCATCAGAGTTCACTTCTCTCTGCCTCTGTCTCCTTTCCTTCTCCCTCGCCCTTCCTCTCTTGTACTCACTCTTGCTCTCTTTTCCTTTCTTTTCTCTCTGCTCCAAATGGAGTACTTGGTAAATAAGCTTTTTATTTTGGATTAATTTTAGATGTATGGAAAAGTTGCAGGGATAGCCCCGAGTGCCCCCGTACGCCTCTCCTTGTTTCTCCCATTGTCGACACCTTACATCATCTTGTGGCACATTTGTCCGCGGGAAGCTGACCTGGGTGTGTTGTAATTAACTAATGTCCAGACTTCTTTGGAGTCACCACTTTTTGCATTACTATCCTCTTTCTGCTCCAGGGTCCCATCCAGGGGCTCACAGTGCATTTAGTTGTCCCGTCTCCCAGTCTCCCCTGGTCTGTGACAGCTTCTTATTTTCTGTTTTTTCATGACCTTGGCAGTCCTGAGGAGTTCTGGCCAGATGGCCTATTCTCCCACCTGGGCTTGTCTGATGTTTTTCTCATGATTAGACAGGGGTTATAGGATTTTACAAAGAAGACAAAATGGAATATTCTAGAGTTATACAATTATTTTAACTTTTTAATGTAAATATGACATTTTGATATTCTCTATTGTTTTCTTAAGAAAAGGGTGACTTTGGGGCACCAGCGTTGGCTCAGGCAGTTGGGTGTCAGACTTCAGCTCAGGTCATGATCTCACAGTTGTTGAGTTCGAGCTCCGTGTCAGGCTCTGTGCTGACAGCTCGGAGCCTGGAGCCCGCTTTGAATTCTGTGTCTCCCTCTCTCTCTGCTCCTCCCCCACTCACACTCTGTCTCTCTCGCAAAAAGAATACACATCAAAAAAAAAATTTTTTTTTTAAATAAAAGGGTGACCTCTTTCTCTCTTTAAAAAATATCTATTTAGTTGATTTTTTTTTCTTTTTATTGCTTTCATCCCCTGCCTCCTGCCCCCCATGAGTCACTAGGTCTTTATAGAGATGTTTCTATAATGGAAAGCTAGTTTGGAAATCGATTAGGATGGTGAGGTATCTCCTCCACTTAGAGAACAGCCGAACCCTCTGGAAAGGGGACTCTTTGTAGAGTGGATTGAGAAGGGACAGGGACATCTTCCATTCAAGCTGGGTGGGTGTCACATCCCCACCAGGGACTGTTGGGGTTCTCTGCCTCATACAAAGCTTTGAATCCTGATGCCTCCTGTCTCTAAAATGCCCCTGATAATAAAATCATTTGGTGGATTCTAAAAGCTAGATTCCTTGCTGTTTCTGGTTAGGAAATTGGAAGTGTCGTCTTGCCCAATGACCAGTGTGCTTTCATGACCTTTTTTTTTTAAGCTTATGTATTTATTTTGAGAGAGACAGAGTGCAAGTGAGAAAGGACCAGAGAGAGAGGGAGAGAGAGAATCCCAAGCAGGCTCCGTGCTGTCGGCACGGACCCCAAAACAGGGCTTGAACCCACAAAACTGTGAGATCGTGACCTGAGCCGAAATCAGGAGTCAGATGCCTAACTGACTGAGTCAGCCAGGTGCCCTGATTTTTTCTTTTTTAATGTAACAGTTTTATTGAGATAAAATTCACATATTGTATAATTCACTCATTTAAAATGTGTAGTTCAGTGGTTTTTACTGTAGTCACAGAGTTATACAGCCATCACCATAATCAGACATAGAATTAGTTTTACCCCCCCCAACAGAAACCCCGGACTCTTTAGCTGTCACCCTCCTATGCTCCCCCTCTCGCCCCACCATCAGCCCTCAGCAAACACTAATCTACTTTCTATCTCTAAGGATTTGCCTAGTCTGGACATTTTCCATAAATGATTCATATAAATGGAATCACATAACATGTAGCCTTTTGTGACCAGCTTCTTTCACTCTGCACGTTTTGAAACTACATCTGTTGCAGCATGTATCAGTACAGGACTGAATATTATCCGTTGTGTGGATATGCTACATTTTATTTACCCATTCATCAATTGGTGGACATTTGGGTTGCTTCCACTTTTTAGCGATTATGAATCATACCGCTATAAACATTCATGTGCAAGTTTTTGTGTAGACATATGTTTTTATTTCTCTTGAGTATGTGCCTAGGAATAGAATTACTGAATCATACGGTAACTTGTAAGTTTAACCGTTTGCCAGGCTGCTTTCTAAGCAACTGCACTGATTTTATAGTCCCATCAGCAGTGTATGAGGGCTAACTTCTCCACATGCTTGCCAGCGCTAACTTTCTTTGAAAATGTCTTATTATTTTTAAATTTTTATTTTAGAGAGAGAGCGTGAGCAGGGGAGAGAGAGGGGCAAAGGGAGAGAGAGGGAGAGAGAGAAAGAGAACCCTAAGCAGGCTCCGTGCTGAGCACGGAGCCCTGTGTGGGGCTCAATCCCATGACCCTGGGATCACGACCTGAACCAAAATCAAAGTTGGACACTCAACCGACTGAACCACCTAGGCACCTCCTGACTGTTTTTTAAAATAGCCATTGCCGTGGGTGCAAAATGGTATCTCACTGTGGTTTTAATTTGCATTTCTTCAGTGGCTAATGATATTGAACATCTTTTCACGTACTTGTTGGTCATTTGTATATCTTTGGGGGAACTGCACATTCAGATCCTTGGTCCATTTTTTAAAGTGGGTTGCTTGTCTTTTTGTTGTTGAATTGTAACGGTTTTTAGGCATTATGCACACTTCGCAGGTATGTGATTTGTAAATATTTTCTCCCATTTTGTGGGTCATTTGTTCACTTTCTTGGTAACTTCCTTTGAAGTACAGAAGCTTTTCCTTTTGATGGAGTCCGGTTGGTCTGTGTTTTCTTTGCTGTTTATCCTTTGGGAGTCATATCTAAGAAACTATAGTCTAATCCAGGGTCATGAATTTTATAGGCTTAGCTCCACATTTAAGTTTTGAGTTAATTCAGAAAATTTTGGGTGTGGTGCAGGGTGGGAATCCGTCTTCAATCTGTTGCATGTGGACGTCCGGTTGTCCCACTGAAGACCATTTACCGAAGACCATTCTTTCCCCAATGAATGGCCTTGGCACCCTTGTAGAAAACCAACTGACAGTAAATGTGAGGGTTTACTTCTCGACTTTCAGTGTCCATTAGATCTGTATGTCTGTCCTTATGTTAGTACCACGTTGTTTTCACTACTCTTGCTTTTAGTAAGCGTTGGAGTCGGGATGTGTGAGCCACCAACTTTGTTTTTGCCCAAGATTGTTTTGGCTATTCTGGTTCCCTTGAATTTCCGTACGAATTTTAGGATCACCTTGTCAGTGTCTATAAAGAAGCCAGCTAGAATTTCGATAGGAACTGTATTGAATCTGTAAATCAGTTGGGGGAGCATTGCCATCTTAACAATGTGAAGTCTTCTGGTCCATGAACATGGGATGTAGGGCTACTTTTGAGATCAGAAACTTACTTTTTTTTTTTTTTCCCTGTGCTTATGGCTCTGTTTTTTGTTTGTTTGTTTTTTCTTTTAGAAACACAAAAGCCGAAAACGTCGGTAAGTTGCCAAAGCTGATGGAGGGGAGGGGAAGAGCAGGCAGAAATACCAGGGGTGCCAGCGCCAGTGGCTCCAGGGCCAGGCAGGTAATGAAGCCAGCTGGGTATGACCCAGAGGGAGTGGTGGGGACTGGCCAGGTGGACAGAGCCCTCCTTTGAGCCATTCCACTTCCGATTTATGCTGGTGAAGTGTTGTTTTTCTGAGTGTGGAAAATCACCGTCCGTTGTGTGGGGAGAGAATGTGTCATCTTGCACATGGCTTGTATTTCTCAGGGGGCCATCCCAACGTTTAAGCTTATTTCTTGGTTAGCCCCTCCCTCTGAGAGCCTCAGGGACACACCGGTTTGCGTTGATGTCTGTTGGGCTCACAGCGATGAACTGTATCCCAGTCACCGCTGTACGAAGGTGAAAGAGAATGCTTTGGAGAGTAGTGAGTTTCCCGGCACCGAAGGTGTTCGAAGCGAAGGCCAATGATACGTTCGGACATTGGGACTAGGGGACCCTTACGGTCCCTTCCGACTCAGACATCCCATGAGCAGATAGTAAGTATGCTTTGTGCCCTCAAGAAGGGGAACTGTGTCTGAGAACCTCCTGTATATATTTGTCCCAGCTGGGGCAGGTTGAGCCCGAATACTGAATCCTGCAGAGAGCTAGCAGCAGCCCAATTGGCTACTGGCTCGTCTCCCATCAGAGCCCAGCCCAGGTTTGTCATGGGTAGGATGGCCAGGGAATGAGTCCTGTCGCCCGTGGCCGGCTGACCCAGTTAGGCCCAGGATGCACGGCCGCAGCCCTGCCCACCAGGCCTTCCCTCCCTTCCCAGCCTCTTCTGCACCATGGAGCCGGAGCCCGTCCAGCCCGGGATGCTCATCGACGTCTGCAAGTACCTGGATTCCCTGCAGTACCGCGTCTGGAGGAAGATGGTCACGTCCGTTGAATCTGGTGAGTGGGGGTGCGGGCAGGGTTACAGGAAGGAGGGGGGTACTTTACATGAGGCACAGAGCCAGCTGCACTCCTCTCTTTTAGCTTCCCATCCTGTCGGACCTTCTCCAGCCTCTTTCAGACAGCTGCCTGGTGCCCTCTCCACCCCCAGCCCCACCACTCAAAACCCTCTGGCAGAGCCCCTGTCTTTGGGTCCTGACACTCGGCCACCTCTGCAGAAAGAGGAGCTGGCTGCCCTCTCTGTTCGGAACTGGACCGTGTAGGTTATGGAAGGTCTCCTCCTTTCAGGATCGCCTTTCTAAGGTGACACCAGGCCACGCGAGTCACTGTGTTTGTTGGGCGTTACGGACTGAGTGTTTGTGTCCCCTTACATTCGTAGGTTGAAGCCCAACCTCCAATGTGATGGCATTTGAGGTGCGGCCTTTGGGAGGTGATTTGGGTTACATGAGGTCATGAGCATAGAGCCCCAGGATGGGGTTAGTGCCCTTACAAGGAGAGGCACCAGAGGGCCGGCTTCCTCTCCCCTCTGCCCAGTGTGAGGACACAGCAAGAGGCAGCCGTCTGTGAGCCACGAGGAGGGAGGGCCTCACCCAAACTGAACTACGCTACAGCCCAGCCTCAGACTTCAGTCTCCAGAACCATGAGAGGGACATTTCGGTTGTTGAAGCCACGCAGCCTGGGGTATTTTTGTGTAGCAACCCAAGCTAAGACGTGATTTTGTAGGGAGAAATGTCAGTGACCCACCCAGAGGGATGTTACGTGCTTCTCCAAATCGTCATGGAGTTTTGTGAGCACCCGGGGCCCCTGCTCCTGTTGGTTTCCTGTGGCTGCTCTAACAAAGGACTGCACACTGGGTGCCGTAAAATGACAGATTTACTTGCTCTCGCAGTTCCAGGGGCCAGAAGTCCAGAGTGCTGCTGTCGGCAGGGCCGTACTCCCTCTGAAACCTATAGGGAGGGCCTTCCTTGCCTCTCGCCGGCTTCTGGTGTTGGCCAGCAATCCTTGGCCGGCAGCTGTAGCCCTTGGATCCCGGCCCTTGTCATCACCTGGCCTTGCTCCCTCGTGTGTCTGTGTCCCTTCCCCTTTCTTTGGCAAGAACAACAGTCATGGTGGGTTAAGGTCCCACTCGGCTCCTGTCTGATGTCATCTCAGTCACATCTGCCATGACCCCACTCCCAAATAAGGATGCCTTCTGAAATACTGGCGGTTAAGACATCCCCGTCTTTTTCGGTGGGGCACAGTTCAGCCCATAACCCTGCCCCTCAGCCCTGGACAGCTCCCTCCACGCCCTGGGGCCAGTTGGGACACAGCGGGTCACTTTGGGGGGATGGAGGCATCGGCTGGCGTGGCAGGCAGGCAGCACCTAAGGTTTGCTGATTCGCCCCCGCTGTCCCCCTCTGCTCTCAGTGCCTTTCAGCTTCGATCCCAATACCGCGGCCGGCTGGCTCTCGGTGTCCAATGACCTCACCAGCGTCACCAACCACGGCTACCGTGTGCAGGTGGAGAACCCGGAGCGCTTCTCCTCAGCGCCGTGCCTGCTGGGCTCCCGCGTCTTCTCACAGGGCTCCCACACCTGGGAGGTGGACCTGGGGGGGCTGCCCAGCTGGCGGGTGGGTGTGATGCGGCTGCAGCAGGACGCCGGCGCCGAAGGCCACTCGCACAGCTGCTACCACGACACCCGCTCAGGCTTCTGGTACGTGTGCCGCACGCAGGGCGTGGAGGGAGACCACTGCGTGACCTCGGACCCGGCCACGTCAGCCCTGGTCCCGGCCATCCCCCGCCGCCTGCGCGTAGAGCTGGAGTGTGAGGAGGGCGAGCTGTCTTTCTACGACGCGGAGAGCCACTGCCACCTCTACACCTTCCACGCCCGCTTCGGGGAGGTGCGGCCCTACTTCTACCTGGGGGGCATGCGGGGGGACGGGCCTGCCGAGCCTCTGCGCATCTGCCCCCTGCGGATCACTGTCAAGGAGGAGCTGGATGGCTGAGGTTGGCCTGGAGCCGGATGGATGCTGCCTGGGACCGGGTCCGTGGTCCTGCTCTCTTTCTGCCCTTCCTCAGTCCACGTTCACCTCAGTACCTCTGAATCGACTGTCTCTGCCAGCATCTTCCTGCTGACCTGTCTTGTCCTATTCCTATGGCTCCAGGCCCCAGACCTTCTCCTTCATTTCTGGTCCCTTCTCTGCCCACGGTTAAAAGTCATCCAAGAGATCCCTCACTCCTCAGAGCCATGGCACCTTCAGGATGTGAATTTTCTAAACCCTAATGCCAGGGTTTCTGGGGATGACATTTGCTTCTAGAATGGGACTGTTTTTGAAAAAAATTTTTTTTAATGTTTATTTTTGAAACAGAGCGTGAGCGGGGGAGGGGCAGAGAGAGAGGGAGACACAGACCCCGAAGCAAGCTCCAGGCTCTGAGCTGTCCGCACAGAGCCTGACGCAGGGCGGGCCCAAACCCACGCACTGAACCCGCAAGATCATGACCTGAGCTGAAGTCAAACGCTTAACCGACCGAGCCACCCAGGCGCCCCTAGAATGGGCCTGTTTTAAAACGTAGGTTTTATTATCCAGGTATGGCAAGGCCAGTGGACCTGGAGAGGGCCGCAGTTGAAAAGAGATTGTTATTTACAGCTCCCAAGAGGAGGGCCCCACCGCACCTTTGGGAGTAGCCACACAGGGCAGCGTCAGGGGAAGCATCAGGGTCTGTGAGGAGGCAGGGGGAGTTGAGGAAGCACAGGTTGGAGACTTTATTGTGGTTTCAGCAATAGGAACAGGTGGGGCAGGGCTCTGGGTAGACGGGTTTGAGATCTTCTAGTTCGAATCCTTTTGGTAGGCTCTGGGACATAGGGGCTGTCCCCATTTGTCAGGGATGATCCAGAGGGGAACCTTGGCCCCCAGTGTGAGAGCCAGGTAAAGGAAGTGGTTGGGGGTATAGCTCAGGATGGGTTGGTTTGCATATGAAAGGCGTGCTCACCGGGGAGTTGATTGCTTTCTCCTGGGAGGAACAGGTTCCCCAGGCCTGTGAGGCCCCAGATGCCAGAGCCTCAAGAATACAGAAAATAAGAAAATATAGTTCATACAGGGCTGCTGCTGTGGCTTTGGGGCAGGACCTGGGCTCAACTTGTCTATCACTTTATACCAGTATTTTAAAACTGCTCCCCAGGATCCCCTGTGGTCCCCTTGGGGAATAGGCAAGGCTGCCCATCAGATTAGCTCTGATTTATCTATTTGCACTTCTTGGACTATTTCACTTAAAAAACACTTTTTTTTTTTTTTTTTTTTTTACATTTTAGCCTTAAAAAGTGACTTATACAATGCAAGTGGAAAAAACCCCACAATTTAAAAAAGCACAGTTTAGACCCGTTCCTTCTCTGGGCTTCAGTTTCCTCATCTGGGATGAGATAGGAGGACTGGGAAATTATGTCCTGTGATTGCTGTGGAAGAAACAGCTCTGATTCGTCCTCATAAAGTAATGAGGGACCCCTTTCATTCAGGTCCGGGGTGAGAAGGGCGGGAGATGGCCTCGCTTGGCCTTTGCTGCCCTCCCTGGCCTCAGCTGCTTGTCTTACACCCTGTCGCCTTTCGTGTTGTCATCCTGATTGCTTCTGCCCCCTTTCAATTCCTGTTGTGCCTACAAACTTGCACCTCCATCTTCCTCCTTGCTCATGCCTGCAGATAAATGTTGATTGTCCGCTTGCCCTGTCCCAGGAAACAGAGTGGTAGGAGGAAAGACTGTCCCGTGGGGGTGGTGGTCTAATCAGGGGGCACATTCCCGACCGAGGACTCGAGTTCTTTCTTCCCCCTGTGCCCCCACCTCACATAAATGGGCTTTTAAAACAGAAATGACGACTCAAAACTGAAGCGTTGTCAACGGGATGTGTACAATCAGCAGGGGCCACGGGGAGGGACGCGGTAGGAAATGCCACTGGGTGAAGGGGGCTGGGTTGGAATGTTGGCTGACTGGCATGTGCAGGCGGGAAGGCACTTGGGCTCATTGACGCTCAAGGCACTTTGGTGACCAGCACCTGAGACCAGTGTGCATTCTCTTGGTGTTTATCTAGCCCATCAAATAGAATCTCTGCAAAAATCTTGACCTGAAATTATTTTAAGTTATAATAAACTTTTAAAAATGTTTTTTTATTTCCAACATAGATAGTGGAAGGGGTTTTTTAAAGAGTACAATTTGGATAGCCTAGGCCTCTTTTTTCAAAAATAAAAATGATATTTGAGCTAAAACCCACTTTTTCTTTTGACATTGTCCTTTTGTGTCCTTGGAAGCAAAAGTTCATCCATATTGTAGCATGTATTTGACTTTGTTCCCTTTCATGATCAAGTCACATTCTGTTGTGTGGATATACTGCATTTTGTCTATTCTTCAGGTAGTGGACATTCAGATCGTTTTCATCTGTTGCCATTACAAAGAATGCTGCTGTGAACATGCCTTGTACATGGGTTGTACAAGTTTTTGTGTGGACGTAGGTTTTCTGTTCTCTTGGGTATATACCTAGGAGTGGATTTGATGGATCATACATGAACTCTGTTTAACCCTTTGGGGAACTGCTAGGCTATTTTTTTTTTTTTTACATTTATTTATTTTTGAGAGACAGAGTGTGAGCAGGGGAGGGGCAGAGAGAGAGGGAGACACAGAATCAGAAGCAGGCTCCAGGCTCTAGGCTCTGAGCTCTCAGCACAGAGCCCAACACAGGGCTCAAATCCACCAACTGTGAGATCATGACCTGAGCCGAAGACAGACACTTAATCAACTGAGCCACCCAGGTGCCCCTAGGCTATTTTTCAATGTAGCTGCACCATTTTATATTATTAGAGGTGCACAAAGGTTCTGGTTGCTCCATATCCTTGTCAACACTTGCTATTGTCTTAGCCATCCTAATGGGGGTGAAGTGATACCTCATTGTGGTTATTTATTTGGGGGAGAGAAGGTGAGTGGGAGAGGGGCAGAGAGAGAGGAAGAGAAAGAATCCCAAGCAGGCTCCACACTCAGCATGGAGCCCAACGCCGGGCTCGAACTCACCAGCCTTGAGATCATGACTTGAGCCGAAACCAAGAGCTGGATGCTTCACCAGCTGAGCCACGCGGGTGCCCCTGGGAGCTGCTTCCTGTTGCTTCCTTGGCCTGCAAGGCCTGTTGCCCTCCTTTATTTGCCTTCAGTCGTCTGGTCTCCATGGTGCCTCCTGAGACCTGCCCAGGGCTTGCCTGGCTGCCACCTCACGTTGTCCACTCTGCTGGAAGGGCGCCTGCGTGCAGAGTGCCTCTGCTGCCTTCTCTGCGCGGGGACTTTTGCGTGCAGGAACCACATCACCTTCACCTTTCTACTCCTGGGTCCTTGTTGATGGGGCATAAGCAAGATCATTGGACGTGTGAGTTGGAGTTCAGGCAAGCTGTGCCTGAAAGCCTCACATGACTGGTGGCATCTTTGGTAAGGAGAAAGCGGCCTGGCACCTGAAATCCAGACTCCTGGGATCCTGATCCTAAGTATGATTTATGAGCTACCGGAGCCTTTGAAACCACGATGCTCTCATCTAAAATGAGGATTATAGTACCTACCTCAGATTGTCATGCGGACTGAGATAATTTTTTTGGTACAAATGCCATGTATTCTAAACGTAGTACAGCCTTAATACATGTTGGCCGGTTCTTCAGGAAATGAGAGATTCTGAATACTGACATGATTCACATTAATGAATCCCAAAGGAAATCGAGAAATTTAAAGTTATCTATCCTGGGAGTACTCCAATTTCTTGAGATTTTTAGCAAGGATATATACATACAGGATATAGGCTTATGAAAAATTTCCATACAGCGGGAAAATGGTTATGTTGTAGTGACCGAGAAAAATAGGGTTCAGAGTTACAGACATGCAACACACACAAAAAGACCAGTAGGATCTTGTCTGTAATTTGTGTGTGTTTGAGTAGATAATCCATTTACATGGCTGTACATTTCAAGGGTACAAAAGGTACTAAGAACAGTCTCCCACTTCTGACCACTCAGCTCCCCTCCTGTGAGCAATCCATATTACCATTTTTTTAAAAAACTCGTTCCAGTGATATTTCATGCATAGCATGAGTATATTCTGGTTCCCCCAAATACACTGTCATGTAAGAGCACATACTCAGATCTGTATCCCTAAGCAACCCAACCAAGAAGAGAAAACTCAAAATAAAGGCTGTTTAAAGTAATTTCTTGTCCTTAAGGGGAAGGTTTGCCATGGATGTTTTCTTGCAGTCGGCTCAACTGGTGGATTTATTTAGCTTTCCATTCTTGTTTAAATATTTCACTCTAGGGTTTTTATTTTCATTTTTTTTAGGTTTACTTATTTATTTTTGAGAGAGAGAGAAAGTGAGCCGGGGAGGGGCAGAGACAGAGAGAGAGAATCCCAAGCAGGCTCCATACTGTTAATATAGAGCCCGACATGGGACTTGATCTCAAGAAATGTGAGATTGTGACCTGAGCTGAAATCAAGAGTCGGATGCTTAACCAACAGAGCCACCCAGATGCTCCTCACCCAAGGGTTTTAAAGCAGAGGGAAAGCTATGGAATTTAGTTGTTCCTGACATCAGAAAATTAACCTGAGACCTCAACATGTTTTTAAAATTTCAATTCTCACAGGCAAGGACCTGAATAGTCTAGTGGTCACAAGGTCTTGATGTGGGATTGGAGAGTTTGGGTTCAAAGTCTGACCCATCCACTGTGTGACTTGGGCACAGTTACTTGACCTTAGTGCCTTACCTTCATCATGTGAACAATGGAGATAAAGATACCTAAAGGGCTCCTGGCTGGCTCAGTGGAGCTGTGACTCTTGATCCTGGGATTGTGAGTTTGAGCCCCATGTTGGGTGTAGTGATCGCTTAAAAAAATAAATTAGAAAAAATGTTTTTAAGTTTAAGAGAGGCAGAGACAGTGCGAGCAGGGGAGGGGCAGAGAGAGAGAGAGAGAGAGAGAGAGAGAGAGAGAATCCCAAGCAGGCTCCACGTTGCCAGCACAGAGCCCAATGTGGGACTTGAACTCATGAAACTATGAGATCATGCTCTGAGCCAAAACCAGGAGTCAGGTGCTTAACCAACTGAGCCCCCGCCACCCCCTCCCCCCCAATAAAATTTCTTTAAAAAACTAAGATATGTTAAGATGAATGGAGATAATAACCCACCTCGTAAGTGTGGTCGTGGGACTACACGAGCTAACCTTTAAAACACTTAGAACACGTCTGGCATGTACTCTGTGGTTGAGAGTTTACTGTTGTTTTACCTGGTTCTGCTACCAAATAACAGGCTTTAGAGAAAACCGTTGAACTTGTCTTCTATAAAAAGGGAAACTGGGACACTTGCGTAATTGTTTTCAAGGTCTTTTGCAATTCTAACATCCTGTGATTCACAATCTGTGTCACTAGCAGAAGCCCAGGGTCCTGCACGTGGTAGCAGCTGCTGCTGACCAGTATTTAAGAACCCGGGTGTGGCACCACCCAGAGCTTTGCCCATGTTTTGAGTCTAGACAAAGCGAAGGCTAGTGTCCTGTTTGAAGCGTAACAAAGCTTATTCTAGAGGGGAGCGGGTCTTGAAGAAATGTTGCTAAAAATAGTAAACAGCCACGCACAATAAAACCGTATGGTCACGTTCCAGAGATGGCTCGTATGCTTGGAGGGGCGAGATTAAAGATGGCGCCAAGTGCTGACCCACATCCGCTGTGGGGATGATTTTGGTGGCAGCAGAGCTGTTTGGATCCGGCAAAATTTGATGACTGTCTGTGGTGGAGATTGTAGCATCTGCCTTCAAGGTCTCAGAAAATGCAGCTTCTCACACTGGCCTGTGCCACCCTCTCCTTCCTCCGGCCCTGACTGGAGGCCCACTCAAGATGGATTCAGTGATGGCTAAAGCCTGATGGCCCAGCAGAGGACAGCTTCCCTGCTCTGGGTGCTCTTTGTCCTTGTTTGTGGGTGTCACTTGGGTGTGGGGGGGGGGGTTAGCTTTGCTAGGGAACAGACTGAGGAAGATGGGAGATTCTGGTTTCTATGGATACTGGGCTAGCTGGGATTTGCATAATGCATTTCAGAGAACAGTCTGGGAACAATGTGGACCCAGGAGGAACATAAAGGCACATGGAAACGAGTTGGAGGGCCTAGAAAGTCAGGCTCCATTTCAGCCCTCATTTAGGAACAGGAGTCTGGGATCCAACCCCCTGCGCCCCTGTCGGAGAGGAAGCAAAAGGGAGCCCCGAGGATGCATGGAGGTTGTGCATACACAGCGCCCCTGCCACAGGCACAGTCTGTACTGTGAGCTCAAAAAATGTCCCTGCTCTTTGGCTCCCCCTTTATCTCAGCTACTGTCTGAAGGGGTCCTTAAATACCTGTACCCAGCATGGGAAGCTCCCAAGTGTGCTTCCAGAACATTTCACACAGGCCCTCTCATTTGAATCCTGACTCCCACATGAGACATGCTCAGGAGCCGGCAGGTCACGTGACGAGTCAGTAGCCCAGCCAGCCCTCAATGCTGGTCTGGTTCCTGTCCTCAAATCCCCAAATATCTCAGGTTTGCAGCAGTAAGGGTGGCATAATTGAGCCCGTTGGGTTTGTGAGGGCCTGAACTAGAGGAGGAGCAGTGGGGATAAGGAGAAATGGGCATCAGGAATACCGGAGGAGGCATATCGGCCAAGCAGCATCAGGCAAGTCAGGGGCAATGGCCACCAGTTTCTAGCTTGATGGAGTGTGGTCAGTGAGGCGTGGACGAGGGGAGCGCCCGGGTTCAGTGTTGTGTGGCGGGACAGCGGGATGGAAGTAGAGAGAGGGCCATCAGAGAGCACTCTAGATCGGGATGGGAGACACTGGAGTCAGGAGTCATCATGGAGTCACATTGTGGAGGCCCGTGGAGGCTGCAGGAGTCTGATTTCCCGCGTGGGGAGAGTCTAGGAGGAGAGGAGGAGGCAGGCGCAGAATCCTGGGGAGTACTGACACATTCGGAGGTGGGCTGAGGTCTCTGGGGAGAGACACAAGTGAATGCCGAAGCAGAACCATGGGAAAGTGGTGTGACAGAAGCAAAAGAACGTGTTGAAGGGAGAGGGCAAGTGTGGAAAGACCCAGAGAGTCCGTAACATGAGCACAGAAAGTGATTGAACTCCAGTTTAATCATGGCGCCTGGAGTAGCTTTTCCTGGTATCAGTGAAGACAGAAGAAAAGACGAAAACTCACACCATCAGGAAGTGATGGGTAGCCAACCTGTTGGCAGAACTTAGGAGGAATGCCCCCTAATTATGAAGCCGGGGGTGGTGGTGGCATTTTTAGCACCCACCCTGACTGCCTCTTGAAACACTCTCCCAAGAGATCTCAAAAGCTGCTGTGTCTCTCCTTGTGTCTCTCCCGTATCTGCACTGTGAGGACCAGACCCTACGAAGGTTCTGGTGTTAGACTCTGGGGTTCAAATGAGGTGGGCTTGTTGGTGCTACAAGGTCATGGCCCTGACTCCCTCCTTGCTTTATTCCCTTTTGCTCTCCATGAACCTGGTCTCAGCTGTGGGGATTAAAAGGGGAAAACCACACTGCAGGGCCATGGGTGACACCACAGCAGCGACTGGGGAGCTTATGGAGATCAATATTCGTTGAGTAGACGAATGCGTAAAGGAATGAATCAGTACCCCAAACGGGAAAGTGCATTTGGTGAACAAAAGTTGAGGTGGTGAGACCCAGCCATTCCCCTCACCAGGAAGTGATGGCTTTCACTGTTGAGACTGAGGATCACGACATTTTTTTTAACTAAGGGACTTCCCTTACCTGTCCTAACCCTCTACCATTCCCAAGCTGTTCTTTCAGGTGGCCAGGAATACTGGTTTCTTCTGTCCTTCACCCTGCCATACCCATTCGGTTGACCGCACATCCCAGAAAAGTACCAGGCAAAAAGGAGGGAGAAGTGATGGCAGCGTCGTGAGACCAGGGAGGTGTCCCTACAAAAAGGGGGAAGAGGTGGCCCTACCAGGGTGCACATGGATTTGTAGTTTGTCGTTGCTGTGTTTCTGTTTGTATGAGTCCACTTTTTCGTAGTCTCAGGAGAGCTGTAAGCCTGGAAGATCCCACCTCCATACAACAGAGCCCCCCTCTGCTGGTACCTGCGGGAAGGTGGGAGGTGCTGGGAACCCGGGCACCAGAATGGCCCTCCGTTGTCCACACATCGTCACCTGACGACCTTGTGTGGGGTGGAGGGAATCCATGCGTCCAGTTAGAAACCATCTTCCTGAGGATGAGTTTATTGATCAGAAGCAACAGAGGACATGACAAAATACCACAGAACAAAGGAAAAGAATCATCCTGACTCAGTGGGAGCGCATGCCCCTTTAAAAGGCCATCTGCAACATCCGGAAGAAAACTGTCTTCCTCAACAAGGAGTCTTGTGTGTAATAGGAGCAGAGGGAGCAGCAGGGGAGCAGGTTCCAGTGGAGACGGAGGGAGGGGAGGTGGGAAGGAGGGTAGAATCCCAGGAAAACTGAAAAGGTAACTGCAGACTTGAAGCCCATAGAAGAGACAGCAAAGACCCGAGGTGTAACTAAGGTGGGTATGATTGAGCAAGAAATGTGGAAATGGACTTGGAAACAATGCCAGAAGACAGAGGTGAGGGATTTTTTTTTTTTTAAAGAAAAAGAAATCAAGACATGGAGGACAGAAAATAAAAATCCAGCTTAAGAATGATAAAACTAAATTACTGGCATAACTGGAGGCTGAAAGTGTGTATCACATTCCGGACAAATTCATGACAAACGCTTTGAGTTGTAGAATATAAAATAAACTCTTCTAAATATCCATGAGTCCCAAGGAAAACAACACAACAATCACCCAGTTATGTACAAATCAAAACCAGCCCGTGCTACCAAAAGAAAAATAACAGGGGAGTATGTATAGAATCTTGAGCAAATTCTGAATTGTTTGAGAATTTTATACCCACACACGTTGCACGAAGGTAAAAAATGGCATTTTCCGAAATGTAAGGATTCAGAAAATATACGACCCATAAATCCTGCTTGCTTGATTGATTATGTAATTTTGTTGAAGATGGATTAGGTTGCAAATGTCAAAAATATTCCTGGAAGAGATAATATATAGTGTTAAATGAAATTTAACAACAATAATCTGATTATATGACTCCAGGTTCTATTAACCAAATCCAGAAAATTGGAGGCAAGAGAAGTAAAATTTCCTAAACCCCTCACTTGAGGAAAAGGAGTGGGAAAGAACAGAATTAAGATAATATATTGTTTTATTCTGCACTTTTGATATTGAAATAAGTATAGTGTACACTTCAGATATAGTATATTCGAAGATTGCTAAAACACTAGGAGACTTTTTTTTTAATGTTTATTTATATTTGAGAGAGAGAGTGAGACATAGAATTCAAAGTAGGCTCTGTGCTGTCAGCACCAAGTCCAAGGTGGGGCTCTGTGTGGGGCTCCGTATGGAGCTTGAACCCATGAACCAAGAGATCATGCCCTGAGCTGAAGTTGGATGCTCAACCAAATGAGCCACCCAGGCACCCCAAACACTAGGAGACTTTTAAAACAGCATATATATTCCTTCCAAAGCACGAACAAACAGGAAAGAAAAAAAGATAGTGCACGCAGCAAAAATGCAAACAAAGCTAACAAGAACCATAAAATTCAATATAATAGTCACTAAGTCAACAAATATATTCCTATTAAAAAGTTAAGATTTGCAAATAAGATTGTAAAAACTGCAATCAACTGCTTGTTAAAAACACATCGCAGAGGGGTGCCTGGGTGGCGCAGTCGGTTAAGCTTCCGACTTCAGCCAGGTCACGATCTCGCGGTCTGTGAGTTCGAGCCCCGCGTCAGGCTCTGGGCTGATGGCTCAGGGCCTGGAGCCTGTTTCCGATTCTGTGTCTCCCTCTCTCTCTCTGCCCCTCCCCCGTTCATGCTCTGTCTCTCTCTGTCCCAAAAATAAAATAAAACGTTGAAAAAAAAAATTAAAAAAAAAAAAAACAACATCGCAGACAAAATGAGAAAATGAACCACAGTAGTAAGGGGTCTGGTTTCTAAGTAGATACCCAAACAGAAAGGAAACAAGACTGGCAACACTTGCACACAGAGATTCAGAGGAAAAGGACAGAGTGAGATTTAAAGGGATATTTCACACCAACAAAAGCATCAACATCTATTACAAGAGGTTGGACACACACTGCAAGTTTGCTGCTGTAATAATTACTTACAAACCCAAGAAAATCAACTGAAAGCAGTGAATCCAAATGACATTAGCTTATAAAAACCAACACTTTTTTTTTTGCCAGCAATATCTACCTAGGAAATATGATAGAAGTATGATTCCATTTCACAAAATTAACTACAGTATAAAACTACCTCTTGATTTAAATTTTAAAACAACTAGAAAACTACTTAATTTTTAAACTCAACAGGAATAAGCAATCATAAATAAAAACACCTATGATTTTGAAATTAAATAAAGTGATTTTTAATTTAATTTGGAATAACAAGCAAGGTTAATCAAAATATTTGGGGGCAAAAAAAATCTTTTTTCAAAAAAATTTTATTTATTTATTTTAAGAGAGAGAGAGAGAGAGAGCAAGCAGGGGAGGGGCAGAGAGAGAGAGAGGATCCCAAGCAGGCTTCACACGGTCAGCACAGAGCCTGCTGTGGCAGGGAGAGGCTCATGAGCCGTGAGATAATGACCTCAGCCAAAATCAAGAGTCAGACACTTAACCCACTGATCTACCCAGGCATCCCAAGGGGGCAAAAAAAATCTTTAAAGCAATCACATCCCTAGGACTGCATCTCCAGGAAATACTCAGTTATTGGGACAAGAAATTATGTACAGAGTCTCCTTCTTCATCACAGAATTATTTTAAACAGGGGACAGTTGGAAATAAACCAAATATACAAAAGAAGGGGCATAAGACTAAGTTAGTCCATATGCTAGAATATTATGAAGCCACTAAAAACCAAAACAACTAAAAAATTTATTCTCCCAACAATATTTAGATTTAGACCTGCAGAAATGCTACCTGACAAAAGTCAAAGTTAAAAAAAGTAAACTATAATGAGTGCAAATCCAAATTTGTAAATATATCACATTTTTGATACGAATACCTGATATTGTGAACAATGGGTATCTTTGGATGATGTGTTTACATGTGACTTTTGTTTTCTTCCTCCTCCTCCTCCCTCATTGTGCTTCCTCCCTTGTTTTCTAAAGAAAGAAAACACTGCACCTAAAATCGGAAAGGGGGACATTAAGGAAATAAGAGTCGGTTAGAGGCGATTATTAGATGGTGACTGGCGCCCCTGACGCAGGGTTTTATTTGCAGGACTGTAAGGCTAGGAGGGAGCAGCCTGAACGGACAAGAGAGAGGGAGCACAAAGGCAGGACTGGGTCCCCAGAGAGAGGATGGGTGACACATCGGGACAAATGGAAGCAATCACATAGACTCATAATGAATCCAAGGGGCATAGGTGTCCAGGAAGAACAAAAACAAAAACAAAAAACAAAACACGCGAAGCCAGCGCACTCCAAAGAGCTGACCCGCAAGGGACAGAACCCGCGGACTTGGAGACCCCAGCGTGGCGCGAGCCCGCACACCAAGCACCGCGGGGCAAGGCATGTTTTGCAGGGCGGGACCACGGTGCTCAGCCAGCCGCGCCGACCATGGAAACGTCCGCGGAGCTGGCCCAGACGCCTCATTAAGGCATCCGGGTCTTGGAGAAACATCCTAAGCAGGGACGCTGCTATTGGCTCCTGCTACTGGCATGATGTCACCATCCACCAATCTGAAGTCAGTTGAGCCTCCCAGGCTAAGGAGTTAATGAAAGAGATAATTAACTCTTCCTAAACCAAAGGAGCCTGCAAAAACAGTGCCACTCATGTCTTATGGCTATTCTTTGCCAGGGTAGGGAAGGGTGAGGGTGAGGAAGTGGAATTGGAATTGGAAATGAACAGTAAAGACAGATAGTGAAACTCAAAAGTGTGAGATTTTATGGAAATTAACTCATGCTATGTTTTGTAGCTTTTTAAATTCACTGGCTGTAAGACTTTTCCTTTGTTACTAAATAATCTCCCAATGCATAGTATTTAATAGCTGCAAAACTTTTCAACTTAATGGACATTCCGTAAGTGCACCAGTATATAAATCTATGCTTATCATTTTTACTGGCTGCAAGGAATCGTATTGTATGTATAAAGAATAATTTATTTTAAAAGTGCCCAGGCCACTATTGAAAATAATGCTGCAGTGAACTATTGTATATTCAATGCATTGTAGGACACTTGTCCAATGAATTAATTAGGATAAATTCCTAGAAGTGAAATTCCTAGAAGTGAAATTCCTGTGTCAACATTACAATACATGTTCTCAGATTGCTCTCCAGAAATGTAAACAGTCTACGGGAATGTCCAGTTGTTCACACCCTAAACAAACTTGTATGTTTTCAATCTCTTACATCTTTGGTAATCTAGTACAAAATGATAGCTCATGAATCTCTTAATTCATTTCTTTTGTTATTAATGATGTTGACCATGTTTTTCTGTATTCAATGGCCTTTTATGTTTCTTTTCTGAATTATCTTCTTTGCCCATTTTTATATCAGGTTTGTCTTTTTCTAATCCATTTGCAAGATCTCTAATTTCCACTTGACAGTATTTTCTTGACTTTTTTTTCATCGGGGCATAGCAGGTGTATAGTTTTCCTTTATTATGTTATTTTGTCAGGCTTTTGTTTCTGTGTTCAGGTACTTTTGTAGTGCATCTGGACAACTGTCCTGTTTTTTCTGTGCTGTGGAATACTTTATGTAGTATGCTCCTGGAAAGTTTAAAGAACCAGAGACATTATTGGAGGTAATTCTTTGACTACTTAAAAACTATCTGACATAATTTTAGTCAATTCAGTTCAATTATTCTGTTCTTTATTAAATTAAAATTTTTATTTTAGTTCAGTTAAAGTTTTAAATAAAACGTCATTAAAATTTCTTTGTCAAAAAGGGCTAGTATCCAAAATCTATAAAGAGCTCACCAAACTCCACACCTGAAAAACAAATAATCCAGCGAAGAAATGGGCAGAAAACATGAATAGACAGTTCTCTAAAGAAGACATCCAGATGGCCAATAGGCACATGAAAAGATGCTCAACATTGCTCCTCATCAGGGAACTACAAATCAAAACCACACTCAGATACCACCTCAGGCTAGTCGGAGTGGCTGAAATGAACAAATCAGGAGACTATAGATGCTGGCGAGGATGTGGAGAAATGGGAACCCTCTTGCACTGTTGGTGGGAATGCAAACTGGTGCAGCCGCTCTGGAAAACAGTGTGGAGGTTCCTCAGAAAATTAAAAATAGATCTACCCTATGACCCAGCAATAGCACTGCTAGGAATTTACCCAAGGGATACAGGAGTGCTGATGCATAGAGGCACTTGTACCCCAATGTTTATAGCAGCACTTTCAACAATAGCCAAATCATGGAAAGAGCCTAAATGTCCATCAACTGATGAATGGATAAAGAAATTGTGGCTTATATACACAATGGAATACTATGTGGCAATGAGAAAGAATGAAATATGTCCTTTTGCAGCAACGTGGATGGAACTGGAGAGTGTTATGCTAAGTGAAATAAGCCATAAAGAGAAAGACAGATACCATATGTTTTCACTCTTATGTGGATCCTGAGAAACTTAACAGAAACCCACGGGGGAGGGTAAGGGGAATAAAAACAGATTAGAGTGGGAGAGAGCCAAAGCATAAAAGACTCTTAAAAACTGAGAACAAACTGAAGGTTGATGGGGGGTGGGAGGCAGAGGAGGGTGGGTGATGGGTATTGAGGAGGGCACCTTTTGGGATGAGCACTGGGTGTTGTATGGAAACCAATTTGACAATAAATTTCAAATTTAAAATAAAAAAAAATCTTGGAAATGAAAAAAAAATTCTTTGTCAAACATTTGCAAATTAGTAGTATTCACTTGGGTACAAATGCAAAATTCAAAAGGAAGACAGTACAAGTTAAGTTCCTCTCTTTTCTCTGTCCCCAAACATCTATATCCTCTTCCCATAGGCAAGCACCATTACTGGTTTATTATGAATCTTTCCAGAGATATACTAAAATAACAAAAGCACACCCTTTCTTTTAAGTACAAAATAGTCACAGATTCTAAATATCTTCATTTTGCTTTCTAAAAACATATTTTGAAGATTTTATCTTATATAACACGCAAGAGTTACCTCATTCTTTTTAAGACTGTATATTGTCCCATTGTATGGAACTTACAATTTACTTATCTACATCATTTTTTTTAATTAAGGCTTTTTCCTAATATTTGCTTTTATAAATGATGCTACAGTAACTATCCTTACATGTAACTATCAAATCTGTGAATCGCTTTCTTTTGTTTTTATTTTTAAAATTTTTTTCTTTAACATTTATTCATTTTTGAGAGACTGAGTACAAGTGGGGGAGGGGCAGAGAGCGAGGGAGACACAGGACTGGAAGCAGGCTTCAGGCTCTGAGCTGTCAGCACAGAGCCCAATACGGGGCTTGAACTCACAAACCGTGAGATCATGACCTAAGCCAAAATCAGGAGTTGGACACTTAACTGAGCCACCCAGGCACCTAGAAAACACATGCTTAATGATGAAATGTTGAAAGCTTTTTTCCTGAAGTCAGGAGCAAGACAAAGATGTTCACAATCACTGCTTTTCTTCAGTATCTTTTTGGAGGCCCTGGGCAATGGGATAAGGCAAGATAAAGAAATAAACGGCATAAGGATTGAAAAGGAAAAAATAAAACTCAGTATTTGTAGGTGATACAATTATTTGTGTATGTAATCAAAACAATTTACATATAAATTATTAATAAATGACCTTGGCAAGAAACTAGAATTTGAAATTTAACAAAAGGCATTTCAACAAAAGACTTTTTCAGTAATACTGAAAAATTAAATATTTAGGAATAAATATAACAAAATATTTTGATGACTCTACACAAAATTATAAAAGGTTTTGAAACTTAAAAAAAAATCTCTCTGATTAAAAAAAGCTTTTGAAAAAATTGAAGAAGATCTAAATAAATGACAAATATACCATGTTCATGGATTGTAATATTCAATCAAAATTGATAAGATGTCAGTTCTACCCCAATTGGTCTATAGATGCAACACAATTCCAGTCAAAATTTCACATAATTTATAAAAATAATACTGGGTAGATTTTAGAGTCAAATGTAAAAAGCAAGAAGTCCTTTCAAATGTGAAAGATAAAATAAGTGAGTATTTTTAAAACCTTGGTGGAGGGAAATAAATGAGGCACACACAAATATTTATAATGAAAAGACTGGTGAACTTGACTACGTTAAGATTAAGACGTTTTGCTCACCAAAAGAAGTCATTAAGAAAGTAATCATACAAGCAACAGAGTGGGAGAAGATATTTGCAAAACCTAGTGCAACAAAGGGCTTGAATTTAGGATATATGAAGAAGTAAAGATGGGCTTTAGTATAGTTCTTTAAAACCCAGACCAAAATGGAACACGAAAAGAAACGTTTTCATTTGCTATATGTATTCTTTCCCCGTTCAGAGAACCAGAAGCCCGGGGTGGGATGATTAGGAGGGAACCAGAACCCTCATTATTCATAACTGGGCATTTGCTTCTGCACTGAAGTGTCTTTGCTCTGCATTTTGTGCGGCTGACCACGTTAGGAGCAAGTTGGGTGCTCAACACTGTCTAGGGTGGTGCACTGTTCTCTCCTTATGCAAAGGTAACTAGGAGCAAGAATTATAAACAACGTTAATAGTCTAATTTTGCAAATCCATATTTAAAAAAATTGCTACGATGAACATGTATTTTAAATTTAGAAAACAAAATTCTAAGCCTTATAATAAAGTGTGAAGCAGCAGGTTGGCGGTACCATGATGTAAAATATCGACTACAGTAAAACCCCCATCTGCCTTCAAAATATCTTTCCTGGGTTCATACTTCCATATTTGAAATGTTACCATATGCTTCCTCCAGTTCAAGAATTCCACTCTCCCTGTGGGTTCCCCCTTTAAAAATTCTAGATTCATATTCAGCTCTTGTGTTAGCCGTTCTAAATCATTGTCTCCATCAGGTGCTTTAGGAAATACAGGAGTGAGAACGATTGTTTCCTGAGTCACAGAAAGCCTCTCAGAGGGGTTGACAACTGTGCTGGGATTTAAAAGATAAATAGGAGCCAGCCAGCCAGAGATGGTGGAAGTCACTGCAGCCATGAGGAAGGACAGTATATGCAAAGGTGAGTGGCTGGAAATTGTGTGGCATCTTTGGGGAGCCAACTGTATTTTGTTGTAGCTTGAAAGGTGTTCAGTGTGTAGTGTGTGTGTGTGTGTGTGTGTGTGTGTGTGTGTCAGGGGTGAGGTGCAGAAGGGCAGAGTGCTGTGCATGCAAGGCACTGGGGACACACAGAGAGGTTTAGATTTTTTCCTGTAGGTGCTGGGGAGCCATTGAAGGTTCTAAGCAAGGTCAAGGTATGATCAGGAGCAGGTTTCCCCTTTTTCTCTTTCCCCAGCCCCTAGCCCAGTGAGGTTATTCTCTTTGTGAGGAAAGAATGGCCATAATGGCTTGGCTTCCACAGCCATGATGCTCATTACTTAAAGAACCACAGTCACTCATGGTCCTTGGAAGGACTTGCCTGGTGTCATCCCTGGGGAGCTGAGGGCATCATTGGAGTCCTCAGAGTCTCAGCAGCCAGGATGATGTCATGCTTTATGTGACTTGAGTCGTTCCCCCAGGGACAGCTCTCACTGTAGCGGAGAGTGCATGCCCACAGGCTGAAGAAAGCCAAAGATGACTAGCTGAGATACAGGCTGAGGTAAATGCCCAGAAGCGGCTTGTGATGTTTTGTTGACTGTTTCACATGAAGTCGACAGTGGCTTCCAATCTCTCCATTTCCAGATCAGCTCTGCTAGGGAAAATGGTAGTAATTCCTTCTGTGCCAGACTTCTGACATAGGTCCTGTTCCCTTTGGCCTGTTGGACTCCTCTGTGCACTCCTTTCTCGACTTCCTCAGCATCCGTGAAGGCAGACATTAAATTATGGCAGATTCTAGCAGCTCATCTGGGGAATAGTTGTTCAGAACTTGAAACACATAACCCATAAAGTAGTAAAAGTTTGCTTCTCTTGCTTTGGAATGAATCCATCTACTGCCTCTATCCCCAAAAGTTTCCTCCTTCTCTGCTTCCCTCTTTCCAGGATGTTTCTGGTACATTCTGAGTTCACAGCCTGCTGGATTAATCCCCAACATGTGTTTTGTTGAAATGTACCACCCAAAGGAAAGAAGGGAGCAGACGAAACAATACACTGTCTTCCTTCTTTCTTCTTTCTGGACTCCTTAGGAGTCACAGCAACAGCCCTGGTCAGGGGTCTTAGGTGTGACCCAGCTCAACCTTTTCATCTCACAGGCTGGGAACTTGAATCCTCCTACCTTTCTCCCTCTGAGGGAACCCCCAGGAATCCCGTGCATCAAGTGCTGTGACCAAATTCTTGTGCCAAAGACTGGGATTTCTGAGGCCAGTTCATTCCCTGTCATGTGTTTCTTCGTGGTTTATTCATGCTTTCCTTAATCCCAGAGTGTTTGAGACTCTGCCAGGCAGTGAGATTCACAGAGTTTAAAAATTTCAGAAGTTCTTGGGCTCAAGAAGCTCACGGTCTAATGGAGAGACGGTAAAATACATTGTGAATGTTCAGTGTCAACATTCTGCTTGAGGCCAGAGAGGAGGAGGGGATATGGGGAAGGCAGGGGGCACCCTATAAGGCGGCACCCACTCAGCAGGAGAGGGTGGCCTGGAAGAAGAATGGGGTCATGACCTGCACTGTCTGGATTATAAACTACTTGAAGCCTTTTGGATTTCTCAATTTTGTTTCTATGATATCGACCTACACAAAACATTTACTCCTGGGATTGGTGCAGCGTGGAGTCTTGGAGCCAGCAAGCCTTGGCTCGTTGTCTGGCTCTTTCCTGTACATAGCAACGTGACCTTGGCCAAGTTAGTGAACCCCCTTGGGACTCAGTTTCTTTATCTGTAAAGCAATAATTGCCATCCCTGTCAGATAGGTTTGTTCTGAAAGTTAAATGAGATAATCTATGTCAAGAACCCAGCAGAGCACCTGACTCACGCAGGAATCAGTATGTGGCAATGTTGCTGGTGTTCTCTCAGGCTGGGATTCCAAGAAAATAGGCCCAAACACTCCCACATTCTAAGGTGAGGAGGTGGGACCCTGATGCAAGGGCACTGATACCTTGTTTAGCCATCCTCAGCCGACCACCCTTTTTCAACTTGTAAGAGAAGCTGGAAACCAAAAAGTAGGGCTGAGGTGAGAGGGAGGATTCCTTGGAGGGGTGTTGTGGGGATCCTGTGGGTTCCACCCTCCCTCCCAACCCCCCAGCTGCCCTACCCCCATGCTTCCACCACCACTGAGAATGAACTATGTGTGCCCTTCTCTTATCCCAAGACCAAGGGAAGGAATTTTGCAGGGGCCCCCTAGAATACTTCCTATATGAGCCCAGAGGTCACAGTGGGCTGGCATCTCAGTATTGCTTGAGGAATCAGACTAGGAGGGTCCACACTTGGCCAGCACCTCTGATGGCAGAGAGAGGCTGCTGCGTGGGGGACAGGATGGCCTGTCAGAACAAAGCACAAGGGAGACTCTCACATGTGATGTGGTCAGCGTGACAAGCTTTCTAGGGTTGCCTTAGATTCCATCCAAGGGGGCCGCCTGGAGGGGAGAGGGGCCCTAGATACAGAAGCTGGTGTGTATCTCCCTTACCCAGAGGCTGCTAGAGCAATCAGTTACAGAGGCACCCATCCACCCACCAGAAAGGAGCTGCAAGGGAGAAAGGCCAGAAATGGGAGTGGGTGCTCTTTGAAGAACCCTCCCAAGTGCTCCAAAGGAAAAGCCAGTTCTGACGCCCGTGAGGCCCAGAGAAGACAATTCATCATCATGACTGAGGCATCCTCAGAAGACCCTTCTCCTCCCCCGCCCAGGGGGGAAAGAAAGCAAGGCAGAGACCTGGAGAGGAGCTGACCCTGGCTCCAAACACCCCCAGGATGGGGGGAGACAGAAGTGGTAACTTCTAACAAAGTTGGAAATCTTTATGGAACATACTAATTCTAGAACTGAGGCTGCTTTAGAAACTGAGAAGAGTGTACACGGAAAAGTTGTGGGATTTGCTGGGATTTTCATCCCGGAACATTGACTGTCTGTCACAAGATATATTTGTTCACTTGCATTTTTAAAAAATGTTTATTTATTTTGAAAGAGAGAGAGCATGAGTGGGGGAGAGTCAGAGAGAGAGAGAGAGAGAGAGAATCCCAAGAGAGCCTCACTGTTAGCGCAGAGCCCCATGCAGGGCTCAAACTCACGAACCATGAGATCATGACCTGAGCCAAGATCAAGAGTCAGAGGCTTAAAGCGATGGAGCCACCCAAGCTCCCCGACTGCATTTTGATTTTACTATTAGTTCACTGAATACACCACTTAAGAAAGCCAGTGCCTTACACATGCTGACCTCTCAGCCTGAAATGTCCTCCTCACCCCTACCCCCCACCCTATTCTTGCATCTAAATGCAAGCCCATCACGGTCTCCTTTAGAAAGTCTCTCTTGACTCTCCTTGTCCCCTGCTTTCCTTTGCGGAGAGAGAAAGGCTACACCCGCACACCTGTTTGATTCCAGGAGGACAAAAGCTCCCCAATACCCCAGCCTTGGGGGAAGAGACTATTCTTTATAATAATTCTTTTTTTTTTTTTTGCCACTCCCACACAGTGTTGTTTCATCAGATTTATTTAGTGTAATTTACCAACGGTAAAATAAACTCATTTTAAGTTCAGTGAGTTTTAACAAATATATAAACCCATGGCCATCACTACCACAATCAAGATATGGAATGTTTCTCTCACCTCAGAGTTCCCTTGTCCCTTCCCTAGATAATCCTCACCCCTGCCCGGCCCCAGGCAACCCCGATCTGCTTTCTATTTTTTTTTTTTTTTAATTTTGTAAACTTTTATTCAGTTTTGAGAGACAGAGAGAGACAGAGCACGAATGGGGGAGGGGCAGAGAGTGAGGGAGACACAGCATCCGAAGCAGGCTCCAGGCTCTGAGCTGTCAGCTCAGATCCTGATGCAGGGCTCAAGCACCCAAACCATGAGATCATGACCTGAGCCGAAGTCGGACGCTTAACTGACTGAGCCCCCAAAGGCACCTCTCCAATCTGCTTTCTCATACTCAGATGAGATCTGTCTTTCCTAGAGCTTCTTGTAAGTGAAATTGTACATGACAATTCAGGTTTCATCAAGAAAAAAAATCTGTCTAGATAAGAAAAAGCCAATTTCTTTCTGGAAAATGAGAAAGTCGGTTTAAAATGTGAGTTGTTCTCAAACCAATATTTATTCTCCCTGGAAAGTAAACCCACTGAAATATAATCTTTCTGATTATATTTTCCAATTAGCTGAAAATCTCTGCCTCCTTCTCCATCGCCCCTCCTCCAGTCTGTCTGTTTCCATTTTCCTTTGATGTCTTATTTATTTTGCTAGAATATAAAAATGTTATTGGGATTCTGTTTATGGGTATGTCTAATTTCCTTGGATTTGGACACAAATTGATTTTGCATGGGCTCATACATCTTCAAGATTGCTTTGCTTGGGGCGCCTGGGTGGCGCAGTCGGTTAAGCGTCCGACTTCAGCCAGGTCACGATCTCGCGGTCCGGGAGTTCGAGCCCCGCGTCGGGCTCTGGGCTGATGGCTCAGAGCCTGGAGCCTGTTTCCGATTCTGTGTCTCCCTCTCTCTCTGCCCCTCGCCCGTTCATGCTCTGTCTCTCTCTGTCCCAAAAATAAATAAACGTTGAAAAAAAAAATTAAAAAAAAAAAAAAAAGATGGCTTTGCTTGCCTTCGGACTACTCATCAATCTAACATGTTTTCAAAGACGTTAAGCGACTCGAGGTGGATTCCAAACGAAATGAATGAAATTCACCATGGTTTTTGTCATCGTGGCAAGGTTGTATGCATTTCTTCCTTTTCTGCCTTTCTTTGTAACCTACCTTTACAGTCTTCTGCGTCCCTAGTGTCCCTTTAACCTAAATTCTGTAGGGGAGGTACTGGTTGCTCCCCTCCCAACCCCCACCCCCCATACACTCCTGAGTGGGATCAGGAGGCAGTGTGCCAGGTGACTCCAGAGATGAATCCATCTCCCTGGTTCCAGCAACTTCCATGTACAGACAAGAACCGGATGCCTGGCTGGTAGCCCCCCTCTCCCAATCCCCAGCCCTCTGACAGCCTGTGGTAGAGGTGCTTTTGTTAGCTGCTGCAATCACCAGAGGAGGAATCTCGCTGAGGGGTTCAGCCCTTGGGAACTGTGCACCGGAGGAGAAATAGCTTTAGTGCTAGGGGCCAAGATGTGCATAAAAGCAAATATTCTCCTGTCCCAGGCTTTCTTCTTTTTTACCTAATCCAATGGAAGTGTTCTGCCATTGGCAATTAAATTTTGTCCCAAGGCGTTGTTTGCAGTGAGCACGATGTTGCTGAGTTACGACTGGTGGCTGACCCCGATGGAGTACCTGTGTGGGATGTCTGCTCGGGTCTCCACAAAGGCCGCACTCTGAGAATGGTACCCGTGCAAATTCATACCATGCATCCCAGCCCTGGCCCAGATCCCTGACATCAGATACCCACACCTGATTGAAATTGGGCCAGACGGATTCTCTTGCTTGAATATTTGAAACTGGGATTGAAAGAGGGGCTAACAGGTCTATCATGGAGATGGAAGGAAATAGCCTTGATATAGATGCAGATGTGGATAGCAGTGAGCACGCGGTGTGAGGGGCACATCCATGTAAGGAGAGGGGAGGCAGGGAGAGAGGGGCAGAGGCACAGAGGGAGGGAGAGAGGGGATGGGGGGAGGCTGCTCGGATTCTGTTGGCTTCCGTCCCCAGTTCCAGCCCAGCTGTCCCTTTGTGTTGGTTTCTGCGTGATATTCCTGTAAACGTGAATGAACTTCCTGTTTATGCTTGAGGTAGTTTGGAGTAGTATCCTGCTATTTTGCATCCAAAAGATTCTGAAAAGGTTGCACCCGGGGGCCTCAGGAAAGTTGCACACAACCGCCTAAGTGGGCCATTTCAGGGCTTGGAAACAGTAAGGATTCCACCATCCCGGAACAGGGAGGAGTGTTGAATGGAGCACAGACTGCACCAGCCGGTGAAATCAGTGTCAGGGTTTTGGGAACTTGGACAATCTTCCTCCCGAGCCAGAGGCCGTAGCAGGCTCCAAGAGGCCATGTTGAAGGATGTCTGACTGTGCCGGCTCTTCGCTGGGACTTCAGTGAGGTGCGTGGAGGCATGGACCAGTCTGCGGCTGCCCAGCTTACTGTGGAGGGGGGAAATGGGGCGGTTATGCTGCTGGGCTCCTGCGTGTCCTCTGTCCTGTCGGGAGAGGAGCTGAGACCACCCAGGTCCACTCTCAAAGTGGACTCAGCCAGCGGCAACACATAACACGTGCAGCAGCCTGCATTGAGAACTGAATGCGGTGCACCACTTATGAAACAGGGAGGTCCTGGTGCTTGGAAAGAAGTCACCTGGGACGCACCGGGGGCACAGGGGGACCCTGAGCCTTTGATGCTTTCTCCAAGTCTGTCTGCTGTGCCCTCGTGCTGGGCAGACGTGGTGATGCCTGCGCCGTGAAGCACAGTTTAGGACCCGGTTTGGGATGCTCCACTGGGCTAATGAGGCGAAATAGACTGTGTCCACTGCCCTCTCCATCCTAAGGAGAAACACGTGAAGTGGAGAAGCCAGGCACAGCCCTCAGGTGTCCGTCTAAGAAACTGAAGCCTCCCAGACATGGCCCACCTCTGGCTGTCCAGTGTAGCCAGCTGTCTAGAAAAGGCTTCCAGCAAATCGAGCTTCCCTACATTAAATCAGCGGGCTGCCAGTTGAGGTTTTATAGGCATTATGCTGCCAGGAAAACCTCACAGGGTCTTTAGAGCAACACAAATCCACTGCACAGGCCTTCTCAGTCCCCGAGTCAAGCCCAGACCCAAGCTCAGAAGCTACGGGCTCCCTTCAGAAGATCTTCACGACCCCCTCGCCAGCTCCTCTCCAGTCTTCTCCCAGGGGTGGCTCTGGAGGGCCCTGGACAAGGCCACATCCCCAACGGGCAGAGCGTGGAGCGGCTCCATCGAATAACCAGGGACCTGCAGGAGTCAGCGCTCGACGGCCACAGCTTTGTCAGATACCCAGCCGCCGACACATGCCGCCCTGGATTTTTCCCTCCTTGTCCACATTTAAGTGGGACCTTCACGCTAATTACCCAGTCTCTCTCCCAGTGTTCGCTATCAGATAGGATATGATGGTGGATTTTTATCATTTCCTCTATGGACAGGACCAGCTCGAGACTGACTTGGAGGAGAAAGAGGCCCTGTGTAGGATCAGGGCCTCCACGAGAGGAAGTGAAGGCATTCACCTTGGCGGGCATGTCTGTGCTGTGTGATGTGACCGCACCACCATGACATGAGGCAGGGGCTCCCAGCCCTGATATGGCTGGTTGATTCTGTTCTCTTGGGGATTTTGCATTGAATCAGAGAGAGAGCTAATGGATTTCCCTGTGTGGCCCAACAGCAAAGGATACCAGCTCCAGCAGAAGGCAATGGGGTCCTTGATGGCTGTGAGAAAGCCACATGCATGGAGCAGCAGAGACTGCAGTCTACAAAGAAGGGCGCGGCTTTGCAGAGAGAGATGGGGACAGAGAGAGAAACAGAGAGAGACAGACAGACAGATAGATAGACAGAGACAGGGAGACACATTCTGATTCATGACTGCTTTCCTGGTTCTTGTTTTTGGGGAGAAGGTGTTGTACTCTTTGCTTTGGGTTCCATGAAATGTCCTGGATACTCCTCTTACCTTCAAACAAACAAACAAAACAAAACAAAGCAACCCCAAAATCCACCTTTTAGTTTTGAAATAATTCTAGATCTGGAGGAAGTTGCAAAGATAGTATAGAGAAGTCCCATGTACCCCTCACTGTTTCCCCCATGGTTGCAATTCACATAACGATAGTACAACATCAAACCAGGAAATTGACATTGGTGTAACGTGTGTCACTTTTTTTAATACAAAAATTTAAATGTTTATTTATTTTTTAGAGAAACAGAGTGCAAGCAGGGGAGGGGCAGAGAGAAACGGAGACCCAGGATCCGAAGCAGGCTCCAGGCTCTGCGCTGTCAGCACAGAGCCCGAATCAGGGCTCGAACCCACAAGCTGTGAGATCATGACCTGAATCAAAGTCGGACGCTTAACTGGCTGAGCCACTCAGGAGCTCCTGATGTGTGCCCTTTTATCATATGTGTAGATTTGCAATCAAGATACAGAACTAATCCATCCCATAATCATCTTCTTGTTACCTCTGTGTAGCCACACCTCCTCCCACTGTTCCTAATCCCTGGCAACTACCAATCTGTTTTTCACCTCCATAATTTGAGAATATGCTACAAGTAGAATCATATAGTTTGTGGCCTTTTGGGGCTGACTTTTTTTTTACTCAGCATAATTCCTTGGGATGCATCCAACTTGTTATGTGTCTCAATCGTCCACTCACTGTTCTCGCGGACTAGTGTTCCGTGGTACGGAGGTACCACATTTGTTTAACCATTCACCTCTCAAGGGACATGCTGGTTTTTTACAGTTTGGGGTTATTACAAATAAAGCTGCTGTGAGCATTTGTGTCCTACGCTTTTTTTTGTGAACATGTTTTCATTTCTCTGGGAATAATGCCCAGGAGTGCAATTGGTGGGTTGTATGGTGAGTTCGTGTTTTGTTTTGTTTTGTTTCAAAGAACTAATAGACTCTTTTCTGGAGTGGCTGCACCATTTTACATTCACACCAGCTATCTATATGAGAGTTCCAGTTTCTCCTCATCATTATCAGCATTTGATATTGTTGTTTTTTTTATTTTACTTGTGCTAATCTCATTGTGGTCTTAAATTGTATCTCTCTTATCGCTAGTTTTCATGAGTATATTTGTTGTTGGTATATTCTCATTGATGAAATGTCTCTTCACATCTTTTGCCCCATTTTTTCCCCTTGGCAATCGTATATTTCTTACTACCCCCAAATTCAACACTCATCTCATTAAACTTATTTGTAAAACACTGATATATGAAGTGGGGGTGGGACGGGAGAGGCTTCCTGCTTCTTCCATGTCTGCAAAGAAAGCTCTTTTTGGATGACAATCCCATGTGCAGATCTGAGCATAAGCGCATGACTGTTACTCTTAGCCATAAGCTAATAAAAAAAAAGGAAGAACGCATTTCTAAATCATACTATGTTTATACCATAGTCACATTTTAGTTGGCAGAACTGCTCCCAGGACAGACAGGGCAGAGATCTGTCACGCAGGGAAAAGTAAGTGAAGGTTTTTGTAAAGCTGGAAGAGAGAAGTACTACGCTCACACGGGCATTGCTACAGCAGCCTCTGACAATGGTGCGGGGAGGCGGGGGGGGGGGGGGACCAGCGGACAGGAACCAGGGGCCAGGGGCCCTCCAGCGGTCATTGGCCCATGTGTTTGCTCTGACGCCACTGCTGTTTCTCAAGTGAGAGGCAGCTCCTCCCATCACATTTTCGTCTCTGTTATCTTCTTGAGGGTCCGTTGAAATCAGGGAGTTATGGCATCAGACTGTTTCTTCAGGAGGTTTCTACCTGCCTTGCTCTTTTTAATCGAGCCTTCCTGAAGGGCTGTGCCATTCGCAAGGGAGAGGTCTGTTGGGTCTTTGCCTATATTCTGAGGGTGACTGTTTGGCTCAGGTCCCTGACATAGTCCCAGCTACAGTACCTTCCTCTGGGAGTCAGATGTATGTCCTCCCCATTCTCTAAAGGGTGTGTGTGTGTGTGTGTGTGTGTGCTCCTTGTTAAGATCTGATATAAATGCTCCTGTTTTGTTAAGTTTGAAACAGGTTTCTGTTACTTGCAAACTCGTGGGTAGTCTACTTTGAATTCAACCATAATAATAGCTAACATTTATTGAGCACATACTTGGCATCAGGCACTGTTCTTTGCTTTTTTCTTTTCTTTGCTTTTTTTTGAGAGAGGGTGCAAGTGAGCAAGGAACAGAGAGAGAGAGAGAGAGAGAGAGAGAGAGAGAGAGAGAGAAGCGTGGCTCACCTGAAGTGGGGCTTGTGCTCGCCCAATGTGGGACTCAAACTCACAAACCATGAGATCAAGACCTGAGCTCAAGTCAGGTGCTTAATGACTAAGCCATCCAGGCACCCCTCAGGTAGTGTTCTGACTCATAGGGTTTAGCCCCCTTGATAAATGTTGTTTTTATAAACACCATATGTTGTTGTTCCAAACATTAACCACCATTACAATTAGTTTACAACTACTTACCAGCATAAACAGCTTTGGGAATCCAGGATTGCCTAAATTTGAGCTGGCTAAGTGTTATTTGTATTTCAGTTGATTGAAAAATCTAAGGTGCGCCTGGCGGGCTCAGTCTGTACAGCATGCTACTCTTGATCTCGGGATTGTGAGTTCAAGCCCCACATTGGGCGTGGAGCAGACTTTAAAAAAAAAAAAAAGAAAGAAAGAAAGGAAAGGAAATATGAGAGTGCACGAGTCATGATAGCCATTCCTCAAGTGAAATAGCATTGCTCGGACATTTTTTTAAAATTATAGGGGCGCCTGGGTGGCGCAGTCGGTTGAGTGTCCGACTTCAGCCAGGTCACGATCTCGCGGTCCGTGAGTTCGAGCCCCGCGTCAGGCTCTG
Organism: Herpailurus yagouaroundi; assembly: GCF_014898765.1. Lineage (NCBI taxonomy): Eukaryota > Metazoa > Chordata > Mammalia > Carnivora > Felidae > Herpailurus > Herpailurus yagouaroundi. The sequence goes on along the minus strand of NW_024412376.1, from coordinate 10,523,410 downwards.
GGCTGATGGCTCGGAGCCTGGAGCCTGTTTCCGATTCTGTGTCTCCCTCTCTCTCTGCCCCTCGCCCGTTCATGCTCTGTCTCTCTCTGTCCCAAAAATAAATAAACGTTAAAATTATATAGTACGCACATTGTTATTCGTTTTAGGTAAATATCTGACAATGTTCAATTCAATAAATTATATAGAAGAAACCTCCCAAACTTTCATCTAAAAAAGGGCACAAAATAAAAGCTCATTTATTTTACGTTGTATAGTTTTCAGAAATTGCACCGGTGTGAGTGTAGCAGCCTGCACGTGCAGTGATCAGATAGTCTGAATTCTTGCACGAGGCAAGGACCATATTTCCTGAAGTTTGGAAAGCGACCAGAGGTTTGTTGAGGGTCCCCCAGGCGAATGTGCAGCTAGCCTCGTCGTAGAACTACCTCTGCGACAGGCAGGGCCCCCTGGGGGCCTGGGCACTGACCTCTGGGTCCCAGGAAGTGTAAGTGTGACCTGGTGAGCCAGGTCATTGGACAGGGACTGCCCTTATATGCCTGGCTTTTGGATAATCAGCCACCTCTGCTGCTGCTTCTTGGCACACTTCAGCATCAACCGGAAGATGTGGAGCCCCCTTTCCCACAAGTTAGACACTCGCGTTTCCACCCTTGGAAGGGGCAGGTGAATGGAGTCCCACAGCGTAGCCAGGCCACACATGTGTGTCCAGGGGATGGCCTCATGCGCCCATCTGAGTGTCATTGCCACAGTGTACCACGAGCTGTGAAAAGTGACAGCAGAGCAGTGTCGCTGATCCGCTCCTCATGGGCCCCTAGTCCCTTTGATGTCCAGCTGCTGCATTTAGATGGATTGAACACAGACAGCGGGCTCACCCGCAGCCGATGCAGCAGGCCCAGGGGTGGCCTCTGCTCGCCCACCTTCCTCAGTGGAGCTCGTGACACCTTCGGACATTGGGGTGTAAGGAGCATGCTGTCCAGCTCCTTCCCCGCCGTCTCTTCCCTGATGACAACCCCACCCCTCTGAACCTCCCAGCTTTGACCTTGCTGATTTCTCTCCTCACTCTTTATCCTTTGGACTCGATGCTTGGCACCTTTTCTACAATAACTGTGATTCTTTCTCTCTTCCACCCGGGTACTTTATGCCATCTTGGGGAGGCTCTGGGACTCTCCCATCGGGTAAGGCTGGTAGAGGGGCTCCACGTGGCTTGCCCACCCTCCCTCTTCCAATATTACTATCCCCCCATTCAAATCTAGGCCTCACCACTTTATGGGAGACTGTGCGAGTTACCTTGACCATTTGACTCCGTTTCTTGTATAAGTGGGGTGGCGAATCCCTTTCTCACCAGCTGTAGTGAGATTTACTGATTATATATATATGATATATATGGTCCATCACAACGTAGTGTGTATATATATATATAGTCCATCACAATGTAATATATATATATATGTGTGTGTGTGTGTGTGTATATAGTCCATATATATATATATGGTCCATCACAAGGTAATACAGATATAGATATAGATATGGTCC
>NW_024412376.1:10480063-10521873 GCF_014898765.1 Herpailurus yagouaroundi | reverse complement strand
ATATAAATATGGTCCATCACAAGGTAATACAGATATAGATATAGATACGGTCCATCACAACATGGTGTGTATATATATAAATATATACACACACACACACACACACAGATATATATATATATATATATATAGTCCATCACAACGTAGTACTCAAATGGTAGCTAAGTGACTCTAGAAACAAGGCAGTTTTCTGCATTTCCCTTCTCCCCCTCCTTGGTCTCCGGTTGTGATGTCCTGTCCTCCCCGCCTGGTCCCAGCCCCCTTCTCCTATCAGTCAGTGAGGGGGACTCTGAGCACTTCCCTCCCCTAGTAGCAGAGTATCTCTCATTGGCTGCCATCACCATGGCAACTCACTGTCTCCTCCCCGCACCCCACCCCCCTTTTCCAGAGCAGCAGATTGTGGAGTTCCAGACTTCTCAGCGCTGGAAGGGAGGAGGGGGGAGGGGAGAGAATGCCTTGACTGCAAAGGCGGCCACGGGGTTCTGGTTTACTTGGATTCCTGATACGAGCCTGGGAGGCAGTGTGGCCTCTATTATCTCTGCACATCCAGGAAACCATTTAGATACCCATAGGCACTCTTGATTCCGTTTAAAATGAGACAGCCCCGGGCCTGGGGGAGGGGGGGCTGGGTTCATGGCTTGTGGCGTGCGTGATAAGCATGTTGTTCCAACAAAAGAAGGGTTTTCATCCCACTGCCTTTGCAGGGCCGCTGGGGGTTACAGGACAGGACCCGTGTGAGCAAGCATTGTGAACTCCAAAGGCTGTCAGGGGTCATTCCTTATTCTGGTCACTCCCTCACCCCTACTCGGTGTGGTGGCCCAGAGTGGGGCAGTCTAATGGGTGCTTTCTTCTCTTGATGCGAAGTGGCTGGTTTGGAGATATATGTCCACATGGTGCCCCTGGAGGACAGCACAGGGCACTGGACAGTGAGATGCCAACCCTGGGTCCCAGCTGTGAGGTCCCTGCCAGGGCCTGAGAACCTGCTTCCTCCCCAGCACGCCTACAGAGTGGATACACAGGGCATCTTCCACCTGCACAAACTGATGTGCAAATGCTCTTCGGTGCTCTCGCAATTTAAAAACAATTTAAAGGCATGGGCTGAGCGAAGGTGACTTTCGTGTGTTCTCGGTCAGCAGGGATGTGGTGGTAGAGGGTGAGAGTTAGTGAAATTGACTGTGGGTGAACAAACCCTCCGTAAAAAGGGTGAGGTGATGAGATTCTGACACAGGCCACCACGTGGATGAACCTGGAGGACATGATGCTAAGTGAAATCAGCCAGACACAAAAGGACAAATACAGCGTATGATCCCAGTGGCATGAGGTAATACATGAGGTAATGAATTTGCTAGAAGAGGCAAATTCATCAGGACGGAGAGTAGATTAGAGGTCACCAGGAGCCAAAGGGAGGGGAAAGAGGAGTTAGTGTTTAATGGGAACAGAATTTCAAGGTGGGAAGATGAAAGGGATCGAGGGATGGGTGGTGGTGATGACTGAACAGCACTGTGAAGGTGCTTAATGCCATCCACGTGTATACGGAGAGATGGCTAAAGTGGTAAGTTTCGTGCTATGTATATTTTATCGCCACAGCAGAAATCCACCCTTTCCCACTGGAAAGAAGGAGGTGAGGTGAGGCGGGGTGGTGGGACGCTGCCTTGGGGGTGCAGGGATGGAGAGCCCACTCAGCGAGGCTTTGATGGGAGAAGCATTCTAGAGAAGGGGGTCTAGTCCGGCAGGCTGCCTGGCCCTGCCACTTCCGGCTGACTGGCAGGCTGAGAAGATGCCTTCAGGGCTCCCTGCCTCCGCTCCCTGAGGGAACTAGGGGAACCACCATGGGTGACCCGTCACCTCTGGTCAGCGTTCCATCTGTTTGAGGCATCACCAGGGTAGTGAGGGTCCTCAGCTTCAGTCATGGTCTCCTTCCTTCTGGAAGGCCCAGGGGAGTTGGGTGGGCTGTGAGGGCCCACCAGCTCTAGTCAGGTTGCCACAGAAGGGGCGTGGCCAACATCACAGCCAGGTGGCAAAAGGGGAGCCTTGCTCTCCCGGGACCCGCGTGCCAGGCCCTCACGAGCCCCAAAGCCTGGGGTGTCTGCAGCCCCTCCTTGCCTTCTGACTCACTGTTCAAACCCACCAGCCCTTCTGACAGAGCTGGAAACAGGCACCAAGCCCTCCGGAAGCTATTTTTAGGGTTCATCTGTTCTTTTTGATTTCTCCTCTAGATGCCATATTTTCCCACCCCCAGATCTGAAAGAGCTAAAGATTCTGGAAATCATTCATTGCTCCCCCTCTCCAGGTGCTCTCCCTCTGGCCGGACAGCTGAGCTTGTAAGCAGTGCCTTAGCCCCCACCTTCTCGTACCATTCCCTCCCTCCTTCTTTCTGCATCCCTACCCTTACCCTCTGGCCCCCAGCGCCACAGGCAGCATGGAAAGCAGGTTGTTTGTCTGACATCATCTTCCACTCCCTGGCCTGCTAAGAGTTACTCACTCAGGCAATCCCTGCTCCACCAGCGGAGACTGTCCAATTGCCAAGCAACCCCCTGTCAGCCAATCACAGAGCTCAGAGGTGATGTCATGGCGAGAGCGAGCAGTGGTGCTGATGTGAAGAGAAGCCCAGGGTACCACTAATTGAGGGAGTGAGGAAGGAAGCACCTCGCCTGAACAGGACCGCAGGTAAGTGGGAATGGGATGCAAATTCTTTGAGGCTTTTCAGACAAAAGAAAAAATTATTAGCAGCCGCAGGGAGGAGGAGCGAGGGGCCTGGCGCCCTTTGTGTTGCCTTTTGGTTTCATTCAATCAATGAAACTTTGTGAAATCCTGGCAGAAATGGGGTGAGGTGAAAAGAATGGGGCTACCCCGAGGGGCAAGGGTGGGCTACAGGCAGTCCTTCTGTTCCAGAGCTCGGAGGACAGGTGCGAATTGCCAGGGTTTCTTTTGGGTCAGATGTCCATGGTGAGTTCTTTCTGCATAAAAATGTTTTGTTGCTTTGGGAGAAAGGTTTTGTTCAGAGTCCGGCTTCCCTTGGAGCTGGCTCTGACCCGTGATTTGTTTCAGGCTAGAAGCTGCTTTTTGTTTTACATTTCCTTTCTCAGCCACAGTTTTTCCTGGCTCCCTTTCCCCTGTGTATCATCCTTTTCTTTCTCCTCCGTCTGCACTGGGTTACTTTTTGCTCTTGGTTCTAAGGATGCAATGAGATCACCACCTCTTCCTGGCTCCGCCTCGCCCTGAGGTCAACCCATCCTACCTGGGCAGGGCCGGCTGGCTGTCTGGCTACAAACTGCGGGAACCCACAAGTGCCACGCCCTGGTCCCCGCTGGTGGCTGAGCGAGGCCACTCCTCACTCAACCCGCCGCCCTTGCCTGGAGTTTAGGCACTGCCCTCTTCTCATCCAGGGGACCAGGACCTGGATCCGCTGTCCAGTGGCCAGCCTTGTCCCCACGTGGCAGTGCTTTGTTTCATTCCTCCCAGGAAGACACAGTCAGGTGTGGAGGGGTCCCATTGTCCTGAAAAAAGGCAGGTGCCCGGAATCCCTTGGGGGTCTCAGAATATTGAGGTAGCTTGAGTCCAAACACCCTGGGCAGGAATACCCTCGTGTCTCAAGACCAAGAGAACAGTGGGCGGGGATGGCCAGCGGTGGCCCGCTGGAGTCCTGCGGGGTGGGTGGCAGACTGAGAGAGAATGTGGGAGAATCTGTCTCTCCTGACGCTGAGCCCCTCTCTAGGGGGAGGAAATCTCTCCCACAGGCAGGGAGTCAGGGTGCTAGGGGGGATGAGATCATTCTTCTGTTGAGGAGATAATCATAGTGCTGGAGAGAGTGGTGAGGAAGCAGAGGGCCAAGGTCTGATTAGCAGCTCCACTGAGCAAAGCTAGAGTCTCCAGAGACTCTGCCCTGTCCTCTAGGGCCAGCCAGCCCCCTCCTCTCAAGCATGCCCCAAGCCCCCACCTTGCTGCTAGGAACTCCTTGAAACCCACTTGTCACCAGCACCAGAACACCTGTCAGCAGGTCCCAGACCTTCTGTGATCCCTGGCTCCACCTGGCCCACTCCTGGAACAAGTTTGGAGTGGACGGGGATCTTTAACTGCTAGATGGATTCACCACAGAGCATTGTAGGGAGTGAGCTCCCCATCACTGAGGGCATTCAAACAGAAGTTCGATGATCACCCAGGAGATCGGTTATAGAGATTTCTGCATTGTGTTGGAGACTGGGCTAGATTAGTGTTTTTCAAACTGCTGACTGGGATCCATTAGTGGACTGTGAAATCAAATTTGGGGGTTGTAACTGATATATATATTTTTCAAATAAAATGGAGTTAGAGTAGAAAAAAAGTCAAAACACGTTCCATATAGTAGAGTAAATATTTCCTATGCCATTTTTTAATGATGTGTTTTTAGTTATATAAATATTTGTAAATAAATTATGTTTATAAACATATTTAATAAATGTCATATTTATAAATAAATACACCCATATTTACGTCTATATTTTAGTTATATGTATATTTATGTGTATCCACGTAGATGTATCAATGACTATATATATGTGTGTGTATATGTCAGTATTAGGACATACACATGCTGGCTCATGATATAAAATGAAGTTCTTTATTGTCGGTCCCAGTAAGAAAAAAAACATTGGCTAAGGGACCCTTATGACCTTTTCTAAGACTATAAGCCTATGGATAATTCTTACTAGACTATGAACTTCTTTTGAACATTTTTTTTTTTAATTTGGTAAAATACACATAACATGAAATTTACCACTTTAGCCATTTTTACGTCGTGTTGACTATATTCCCATTGTCGTGCTGCCGTCACCACCATCCATCCCCGAAACTGTTTTTATCTGTCCAAATTGAAACTCCGTCCCCGTTGAACACTAACTCTTCATTCTCCCCTCCCCCCAGCCCCTGGTAACCCCCATTCTATTTCCTGTCTCTGTGAAGTTGACCATTCTAGGTACTTTATATAAGTGGAATCACACAGCATTTGTCTTTTTATGACTGGCTTCTTTCACTTAGCATAATGTCCTCAAGATTCACCCATATTGTAGACTGTGAACTTCTTGATTTAAAAAAAAAATTTTTTTTAACATTTATTTATTTTTGAGAGAGAGAAGGCGAGAGCGACAGAGTGTGAACAGGGCAGAGGCAGAGACAGAGAGGGAGACACAGAATCCAAAGCAGGCTCCAGGCTCTGAGCTGTCAGCACAGAGCCCGACGCGGGGTTTGAACCCACGAACTGTGAGATCACGATCTGAGCCGAAGGACTGTGACCTTCTTTTTTTAATTTTTATTTTATTTAAAAAAAAATTTTTTTTTTTAACGTTTATTTATTTTTGACACAGAGAGAGACAGAGCATGAACGGGGGAGGGTCAGAGAGAGGGAAACACAGAATCTGAAGCAGGCTCCAGGCTCTGAGCTGTCAGCACAGAGCCCGACGTGGGGCTTGAACTCACAGACCGCGAGACCATGACCTGAGTCGAAGTCGGCCACTTAACCAACTGAGCCACCCAGGTGCCCCAGGACTGTGACCTTCTTGAAAGGAGAACTATCTTGTTCAAACATGTCCCTATGACCATATACAATATCAAGTGTCCAAAATCCAAGTACTGTGTTTAAGTGGAAAAACTATCTCTTTAGGAGATCCTGTGTTCTAAAGGACCCATCAAAAATGGAAAAAATCTGTCCTTCCTGAGCAGAGTGTTGAACAGACATATTATTGGCTGGTGGGGTGGTGGGAGTGTCTTGCATTTTTTGGCTTAATATCTAGATTTCCTTTTGGCTCAGTAAAAGAAATCCAAGGGCCAAGCACAGTTGCTGCTTCTCTCATCCGACTAGGCCATTTAAACCACATTTGCCCTGTGGGACATGAGTGGGCTGACTGATGAGGTTTAAAGTAGGACAATAAAGATTGATAAACTGAGATCCAGAGTAAGGTGTGACAGATAGGGAGGCAGAAAAGGAAGGGAAGAGAGAGGAGAAGAGAGAAGGACCGAGTGTTTATATTAAACCAATCACATAGAAAGAACGGGAAAATTCAGATCTTCTGTGCTGTCGATTTTATTTTCTTTTATTTTTTAAAGTTTATATATTTATTTTGAGAGAGAGAGAGAGAGAGAGAGTGGGGAAGGGGCACAGAGAGAGGGAGACAGAGAGAATCCCAAGCAGGCTCTAACAGGAGGCTCGATCCCACGAACCGTGAGATTATGATCTGAGCTGAAACCAAGCATCGGACGCTCAACCAACTGAGCCACCCAGGCGTCCCTGTGCTGTTGATTTTAAATAATTGGATATTTTCAAAATCAAAACCCTAACCCAAGAAAGACGTAATTTTTCCTGAACCCTTAAGATCCTTTCTCCAGACCCCTTGATATCTTTGTTTTATTTCCCACTTACCTGGAGACTATCATTTGTAGACACAGAATTCCCAGAGATTTTGAAATGACAGGTAGGTAGAGCTGAGACCTTTATTTGGGGAGAGGGATAGGAATTTGGGGAAAAATGATGAAACATGCAAAATGTAATTTTTATAATGCTCTGTAGAGAAACAAACTCTACCCCGCTTTTTTTTTTTTTTGGCTTGGCTAATAAACATTCATCATGTATGATTGAATTTGCTTATTAAGTTAGAATTTGCTATATTTGGAGATGTGATAGACTGGAAAAATGTTACTTTGTGTGTTTTTCTTTGAGGAAGAGTAAGGACAAAGAAAATCTCTTCTGATATTTTAAAAAACATTTTCTAGGTTTTTACATTTTTAGTTCCACTAGGAAGACAGGAAAATACATAGATAATGGGTACATTACCCCTGCCTCCCCATACACATCTATCTTTTCCCCCTTCCTTCTCTCATGCTCACTGGTCTTTTCTATCCATTAAAACTGATCGCCGCTGTGCGTCCATTCCCTTAGGGTCCTCTGTCAGAGGTAGGTGGTGGGAAGCAAGAGGACAGAACAGATTGAAAGGAACAGGGGTCTGGGGTGGTTGACTGACCTAATTTATGGCAAGGCACAGGCAACTGGGAGTTCAGAGAACAAACCAGAGACTGTGAATCCAGAGAAAGGAGCCGAGTGCAGGCGACAGGGTGAAAGACCCAGCGGGCAAGGGGTGGGGGGGGGACAGATGGAGAGTTCCAGTGGATCATTTGGGTGTCAGTGCCCTGAAATGTGAACCAGGTAGAAAGCAAGGTTGAAACACAGAATGTGGAAGCACTAACACAACTTGACTATTGATCCCGGGATAGGTTTGTCTGTCTTCTGCATCTGCCATCAAACAGATATGTAAGGACTCAGTAGGTACTCCACAAACCCTTCTTGAAAAATATATTACCCCGGAAGTAGTCTCGGTAGCCAAATTTTTTTTTTTTTTATCAAATTAAAGAACCCAAATACAAAAAAGATATGACATTGCTAATGGTTACCACGAAAGAAAGCACTAGAATTTAGAGCCTTTGTCTCAATATAATCAACGCATTTACAAAGCTGAATGCAAATGTCGAATATCTTAAGGCCAAGGAATGTGTCTATTAAATTTATCATTATATATACATGTATAGTGTCTTAGCATCTCCCATAGTGCATATAGTAGGTTCTCAATGAATGTTTGTTAAATGAATAATTTAAGAAGGAAATCATTAATAATAATCCAGAACTGAAAATACAGTCACTGTGACAAAATCAGAAATTTTGTAGGGAAGGAAATTAAAGTATGCAAAACTCTCATCTCTCACGAAGAAAAACGTTAGATACTGTTTTCTCCTTAAAGTAATAAAATATAGATAGAAATGATTTTAACTTAAAGATCAAACACAAGATGTGAAACATACAAAGCATTGGGGAAGAATGAAAGAATAATGAAAACAAGAATAATATTGCCAAAGGTGAGACTGTCCCTTGATTATAGGTTAAATGTAGGTTGGGAACCTCTCTGTTCCTCCTACTTAATCTTGGGAAAGGCACAGAACCTCTTGGGGCTTCTGTCTCTTCATCTGAAAAGGGTGGGCAATGCTAGCGATCTCCAGGGCTCCTCCCATCTAAGGGCAGAGAGCTTGCCCCCTGGGAATGTCTACAAATCTATTGCTTGTTCTCTGCTGATGTGAAAATGATTTAATTTATTACACTTGGTAGGTCATGTGTATGCATTTTAACAGGACTTTTTTTTTCCTCATAAAAGGCTTTTTATTCCTTCATTTTCTAGCTTGAATATTTCTTAAAAATTTTATTTATTTACTTATTTATTTATTTCCAAGTTAGTTAGCATATAATGTAATAATGATTTCAGGGGTAGATTCCAGTGATTCATCCCCTATTTAACAGGACTTTCGAAGACATTGCCTGATGCAAGAGAGAACTTAGTAGTGAGAATTTTAAGCCCTGGGGCTGCCCATGGTGGGAAGGCAGATGTGGGGCCCAGGAGCCTTTGTGTGCCCTTCATCCACATGCCCTAGGCAATCATCCGTCTTACATTTTCTCTTGGCCTTGGATATGAGGAAGTACCATGGAGCTTTGACGTAAGAAGACACTAGTTCAAATCCCATCTTTATCATTTTCTGCTTGTATGACTTTAGGCAAATCAAGTAATTCACCTGAATTGATCATCAGTGAAATGGGTATAATAGTACCTATTTTATAGGATTTGGAGAGAATGCAATGATAAAATATATATGTCCAGATTGCAACCATGTAAAAATAATGGACATTAGGAAAAAAAAAAAAGCAAAACAACTAGAAGGAAGTGCCAACAGGAAAAAGTAGCAACCTGGCAGGGATTTCTTTTCGTTTCTCTGTCACACAGATGTTTCAAACTAGGATTTTAATATGCTTATAATTAAAACATTACATATAAAATGTACATATACAGATATACGCAATTGAAAATGTCTGATAAACTGTAAAGTACTCCAAAATATTGCTATTGGTGTCACTAGGACTCAGATTACAAGAGTTTCTTCCATATGCTGATGCTTCCAAGTAATGAGTCCAGGGTCTCTCATGGTACCCGGGTCGCAATGCTCTGCACTCCACCCAGAGACCCTGAATGGAAGTCCATGCCCTGGAACTTTGCTTCTGTTTTTTGTCTTTCCTTTTTTTTTTTTTTTTAATATAATTTATTGTCAAGTTGGCTAACATACAGTGTATACAGTGTGCTCTCCGTGTTGGGGGTAGTTTCCCTTGATTCATCGCTAACATACAACATCCAGTGCTCATCCCAACAAGTGCCCTCCTCAATGCCCATCACCCATTTTCCCCTCCTGCCCACCCCCCCATCAACCCTCAGTTTGTTCTCTGTATTTAAGAGTGTATTATGGCTTGCCTCCCTCCCTCTCTGTTTGAAACTATGTTTTCCCCTTCCCTTCCCCCATGGTCTTCTGTTAAGTTTCTCAGGTTCTACTTACGAGTGAAAACATGGTATCTGTCTTTCTCTGACTGACTTATCTCACTTAGCACGAGTGAGTTCCATCTGGTTCTTCTAGTTCCACGTTGCTGCAAATGGCAGGATTTTATTCTTTCTCCTTGCCAGGTAGTATTCCATTGTATGTAGAAACCACATCTTCTTTATCCATTTATCAGTTGATGGACACTTAGACTCTTTCCATTGGAACTTTGCTTCTAGGATGTTGATTCTTCTGTAGGTGTTGAATGGAAAATAAAAGCAGCCCAGAAAGTGCTATCGCTGTTAATTATTTGGGACTCATTTCCCCAGACTTAATTTTCCTTCTCTGGCTTGCCTCCCAATGTAGCTATTACAACTAGGAGGGGTTCCTCAGACTTAGGCCTCCAGAGGTGTGCACTTGTCAACAGGTGACTCCTCCTTATTTCCTAGAAGCACAACCGAAGCTGTATTTCTGAGTCCGTTAGGTACTGTCTGGAAGTTGCTCCTGACCATGGTTCCCACCTCTCCTATTCTTGATCCCCTTAGAAGCAACCCAAGTGAAGGTGGTGTTCAGGTAAGCGCCAGCTCCCCGATGCCAGCTAATTACACACTGTTGTGCCTGTCCAGTGTCCTGTGGATCTCACTGGCCCAGTCTTGACCTGTGCTCTAATATCTGCTCCTCCTGCCTTTATAACTGCTGGAGGATTGCTGAAGACCCGCGGAGCATCTGCAGAACTTCCAGAGGCCCCGAATTCTCACCCAAGGGACCTGTTTCACATTTTCATCACCAAAAACCCCCGTGGTTACTTTAGGACCCGGCTGAGTGTTTGGCACAGAATTAAATAGTCAATAAATAATGTGGAGAGAATGAACCGCATTCATGAAAAAAATAATTTCTCTCTCTCTCTCTTTGTTAACCTAGATATGGCTTTCGGTCAGAGTCTTCTGATTGGCACAAAATAACCAGGGGCACTGTGCAGAGATGATCTGATTTCGTGACACTGAGGTAGTTTGTGCAGCTTATTTGCAGCACACGCATAACTTTGGTAGGACTAGTGATTGGGACAGATCTAAAGAGCCACCTCCCTGTTCTGCCTGTGTTAGAAGACCTGGATCAGGGGCGCCTGGGTGGCGCAGTCGGTTAAGCGTCCGACTTCAGCTCAGGTCACGATCTCGCGGTCCGCGAGTTCGAGCCCCGCGTCGGGCTCCGGGCTGATGGCTCGGGGCCTGGAGCCTGTTTCCGATTCTGTGTCTCCCTCTCTCTCTCTGCCCCTCCCCCGTTCATGCTCTGTTTCTCTCTGTCCCGAAAATAAATAAAAACATTGAAAAAAAAATTAAAAAAAAAAAAAAAGAAGACCTGGATCAGAGCTCACTGCATCCATTCCACAGTCCCTCTATTGTCTCTGAACACCCCTGCCCCGGACCGCTCTATTCAAACCACTTGGATGTGTTCGCTTCCTATGCTTCAAAAATAGTCCTCATAAGGTTTGACACATCCTGAAGGCCTTATCTGGGCATTCGTTGCGGTAACAAACAAAATGCTGGCTCACTCGGGCAGTGGACGGTCAGAGTTGCCTTGGGAGTTCTAGCATGTGCCCAAGAAATAGCCACGTGGCGCTGGAGACTTTGGTGCTCTTGTCTCTCAGCTCCTGGCCACCAACTGCATTATAGAAACCCTGGGAGCAGGGGCCACCGTGTTTGGTCATGTGGACAAGTTCTTCTGCATCCCTTTCTCTTCCCTATCTCTGCTGTTCTGGTGGCCCCCGAGTGAGCTGTTCCCTCACATCCTCGTGGTTGGGAGGAGGGAAAGGATCAGTACGAATGGTGAGGGCAAACCCTTGGACCCTGGTCCCATCTTGGCCATCAACTCAGTGTGATCTCAGAATCTCTGATCTCTAGGAAGAGCATCTGGGCACTTTGGAAGGGACAGTTGCTGGTTGTGTGGGAATCTTATGTGCAGTTCAGGGTGTTGGTTTACGTGGCCTCTGCCCACTAACAGCCACCTCTAGTCTAGTGACCACCAAAAAGTCCCACATATATTCCTGGGAGCAGGCTGTCCTCATTGAGACCCTCTGGCTAGTGATCACCAGTTCAGTCCCCTCCATCGCTGACATTCTGATATTCTAGGAAAAAAACTGGGGGTTCTGATCTCTTCACTTTGGACACCTTGCCCCCCACTGTGCCACCTGAGATCCCCTTCAGTCAACAGCCTTAATTTCTAGACCTTCTCTCTCCGCCACCCTCACTGCCAGTCAAAATGTACTCATTCTGCGTCTTACCTCTTCATGGCCCGGGTCTCTGCTCGATGGGGTTACCGCTAACTAATTATCTACCAGTTACGTTAATGGTTCAGTCCATCAACAAAAACGTGTGATCACTTTTTCATACATAGACGCTTAGATGCTGGCACTGGAGTAAATGTACAGGTCAGTTTGCAAATGAGAAAACAGTGCTGGGTGGAATGCAAACAGTCCAAGGTGTTACTGGTTCTAGGCAGTTCCTCACCATTTTGTGCCTAGTCCTGGCTTCCAAACTTCTTCTCCTAATCTTTCCCTCAAGCTGATGTTGCCAGAAGAATCTATTTTTGCATGAGTAGCAGCTAATGGCAGAGATGGGCTTTAGGATGACAATCCCAGCTCTGCCCTTAACTACCTGTAGGACTTGGTGTCATTAACCTGACTCTGCCGAGCTTCAAGTGCCTCCTTACAAATAACCTCAGGGAATAACTTGAGATAACGCTTGTGAATTTTCTGGTACAAGCCGGTGTTCAAGATGGGGTAGCTATTATTATTGCTATTATCATCAGCATTACCATTTCCTCTCTCTCTCTTCGATGAGGGCAGTGCCTTCCTACTGAATAGAATATAAAGTACAAACGCTTCGTCTAGCCTGGAGGTCTCTGATCTTCCCACTGCTATTCTTGGTCCCAATGAGTCTTGCATGCAGCCCAGCAGGTCCTCTGTGTTCCCCCCAAAATCCAGTCTGCACGCCCACACACTGTCAAGTTCTGAAGCCATGGCAGCAAGAGAAGCACCTGCAGAATCTGAATTGCAGCATAACCCAGCACACTCCCACTTTTGCCATTGGAAGCTTGAGTCCCCTCACTACGGGCTTTGCTGGATCAGCAACTGACAGCCCCAGGGTGGGGCTGACCAGGGAGGCCCTGCCTCTTGACCAGCCGTCTGCACCCATCAAGAATGCTTGGGAGTGAGCGCGGGGCAAGAGTCAGGAGGCCACTGTCGTGGGTTCTGGTTCTGTGCTATTGGCTGAGTGAGTGTGAGTCATCTACCTTCCGTTGGGGACCGCTTTGATCTTTGCTATGGCTGGATACAGTCATTGTCCTGGTCTTTCCTAGGACTGGGGAGGCCTGGGACTGGCCTTCGCCATAACAGAAAACACACAAAGAGCCTCTGGGAGGGCTAGAGGTTTGCCTCAGTGCAGAGATTTTTTTTTTTTTGCCTTACGATGCTCTGATGTGTGATGTTTCAGATAGGATTTCCCCCCATGGGACTGACTCATGTCTACTCTGGCCTCTGTTGTCTCTCTTTTAAATGTTATTTATTTTTGAGAGACAGAGAGTGAGTTGGGGAGGTGCAGAGAGAGAGGGAGACAGAGGATCTAAAGCGGGCTCTGTGCTGACAGCAGAGAGCCTAATGTGGGGCTAGAACTCATATACTTTGAGGTCGTGACCTGAGCTGAAGTCAGACCCTCAACTGACTGAGCCACCCAGGTGCCCCTGGCCCCTATTGTCTTTTAATCTTCATATTGCCTCCCTGAATTCCTGGCATTTTGTCCTCTGTAAACTTGAGCAATAACATCTCTTAACGCCCTTCTCTGGCAGTTCTAGGACAAGCCTGGTGGCCCCATTGCAGTGCAGGTGTTTTGCTGTGGCCTGACAACATAACCCAAGCCACCATGCCGTTTAACAGATTCCCAGCGTTGTGAGAAGCTTGTAGGGACCAGGCCAAGGCTGGTCTGTGGGCCCTCAGGGTGATTGGATGTATCCAGGAGCATGGCCTGAGATGTTGGTGTCTAAGATGGGAGAACAGAGGCCAAAGGGCCATTCTGAAGGGCCTCCAGGCTACGGGTTAGCATAACCAGATCTTCCAAGTGGTGTGCATCCAATCTGGGTCTAACCCACCAGCCAACTTGGAGACGTCACGTAGCCGGGCTAAGTGCTGGGGAGGCAGGTATGACCCACCCCATTCGACTCTGATGCTCCCTGTTAATTAGGGGCAAAGTCAGGCTCCCTCCTGTGGCTGCCACCACACAATGGCTTGGGACCTCTTTTCACCACTGGCTTCTCTAGAAGAGTCTAGGCCCTCCCCTCCGCCCCCTTCTATCCTTTCTCAGAATGTCCCGTGGGCAGCAACATCTTTTGGGTCTTGAGTGCAATAGAAATGTCACGACTATGGCATGAGGATTTCTAGTGGCCCCGTGTACCTGTAGGTGCACCTGTAGGTGCAAATATACAAATTATCTTAAGGAACAAATTGGCTGTGTATAAACACTGGTAGTTGAGATAAGGTGGAAGAATCATGGGTCTGAGCCCTGGTTCTGCCACTTACTGCATGTATTAGTTTCCTGCAGTTGCCGTAACAAATTGCCACAAACTTATGACTTGAAACAACACAAATTAATTCTTTCACCGTTCTGGTGTGCAGAAGTCCAAGGTGTCATTCTCCCATAAGACCTTAGGGGAGGGAACTTTTGTGTCTCTTCCAGCTTCTGGTGGCTTGTGTATGCATCGGTCCAATCTCTGCCTCCCTCTTCGAATGGCCTCTCCCCTCTGTGTGTCCCTTATAAGGACTCTTGTTATTACATTTGACGCCACCTGGATAATACAGGATGATCTGACCTCAAAGTCCTTCACTTAATTAAATCCGCAGAGACCCTTTCCAAATAAATCCACGTTCCTGAGTTGCAGGGGTTAAGGACGAGGACGTATCTTATTGGGAGACACCATTCAACCCACCCCACTGAGTAGCCTTGGAAATGTCACTTACCCTTTCTGAGCCTCAATTTCCACACCTATAAAACAGGGATGATAATCTTTACATCATAAGGCTCTTATGAAAATTAAAATGAAAGCATTTGCCACATGGTAGATGCTCTATAAATACATATTTTTGATTATGTGGGCCCCAGTCCTGTGAAACACAGAGCTTTCAGTTACAGCTCCGTTGGCTATGCATGCCTCTGCCCATCTTTGGAGTGTCTCCTGTTCCCTGCCCTGGTCTTCCTTCTTGGCCTCTCTGACCTTTGTTCTCTACCTGGTTCTTCATGCTTCTATAACTCCCAGCACAATATCTTCCCAAGAAGTGTGGAAAGCACTCACTCATATTTGTAATTAAACCGTACCTTCAGGCCAGATCGGCTTTCCCTGAGTCTCCAGGACCATGGAGGACCCGGCCGCTAGCATCCAGTCCCTCCTCTGGCCAAAAGGGAAGAGCTCACAAGTCAGAAGAGCTGGGTCCCAGAGCCAGTGCTACCACCAAGTAGCTGTGTGACCTTAGCCAAGAGTCTCAGTTTCTCTAAGCCTCAGGTTCTTCATCTGAAAGTGGAGCTGATGATTCCTGTCTTGTTAACTCAGCCTCAAGTGAACATTAATTGGGATAACGTGGGTGACGGCAGTTGTCATCTGTGCTCCAAGGCTGGAGGGCCTTGATCATCATTCCCAGCTTAGGCTGAGGGGCGCAGTCCCTGGTTCCAGGCACCCCCCTCTAGAGAAAAAGCCCAGTTCAGTCCCCCTTCTTCCTCAGAGTCCCTTCTCTGCCTCACTTCACTTATTTGGACCCCTACGTCAGATCCATTACCTAGGTTAAAATCTGATGAGGCTCCCTCTGCTGGCAAGGACCCTCTCACCCTCCCAGTCACCTCATCAATCAGCCCAGTCGTGGGCTGAGATTGCGTGGAATGGAGCCTCATGACCAGGGATGTCCCCTCCAGGCCCTGTTCAGGGACCCGCTGGTACTGTCAGGATCAGCTTGACTCTGAGTAAAGAGGCCTATTGTGCTGCACGGCGAAGGGGGCGGTGCATGGCAGGGCCCCTGGCTCCAAAGAACATGAAGTTGCTGGAGGGAACTTAGTGCTTCTGACCTCGTTTCAGAGCTTTGACCAGAGCCGGTTGACCTAGCTTCCAGTTGCTGTGTTTTTAACTCTCTAACCGCATGACCCCGAGCAACCCACATAAACCCTCTGAACCTCTGTTCCCTCATCTTCAAATGGCAATGACAGTCCTTAACTGCAGGGATGGTGAGGACCAGAGAGGTAGTGACTCTGAAGCAGGTGTGTGGGGGCTGGTGGCCACCCTGATGGAAAAGGCGGACGAAAGGAAACACGTTTATTAAGTACCTCCTTTTTGCTGGATGCTGTATATATGCATTTCTCATTTAATGTGTGCAATTTGAGGTCAAGTCTGTGTTGGAGTCCACATGGGCCTGGCCTAAAGCTGAGCCCGCTGCTCCTGTTGGTGCCCCTGCCCACCCCCAGCCAGTACAGACCCCGGTCCCCATTGGGAATATGCCTCATTAAGGAAGGAAAGTGACTCTGAGTCAATCTCAGAGTCCTTTGCCTTGTGAGGATGCAGGCAGGGAAGCTGTTGGCTCATGCCGCCCTGGCACAGTGCCCACTGAGGGTGGCTGTGTCAGTCGGCATTCTCCAGAGAAACAGAACCAATAGGATGCATACAGAAAGAGATTTATTGTGATGGATTGCTCACGCGGTTATGGAGGCTGAGAAACCCCACGATCAGCTGCCGACAAGCTGGGGACCCAGGAAAGCTGGGGGCAGAACTCCAGCCCAAGTCTGAAGGCCAGAAAACCGGAGCTCTCGCGTCTGAGGGCAGGAGAAGACGGATGTCCAGCATAAGCAGAGAGAGCGAATTCGCTCCTTCTCCGCCTTCTGTTCTGTTCAGGCCCTCAACAGATTGAGCGAGGCCCACCCACACTGGGGAGGGTCATCTTTACTCAGCCTATTCCACTCAAATACTAACCTGTCCCTGAGAGGGGGTGTTCCTGAGACATCCAGAAATAATGCTCACCAGCTATCTGGGCATCCCTTAGTCCCGTCACGTGGACACAAAAATTAACCACCACAGTGGCCAAGGATCAAGTGTTCCCCATGATGGCTACTTACCGCTGGCTACTCCTCATTCCCTTGCATAGCAGCCTTCAGTAGACGTCTGTCCCCTACTGTCCCTGACCTTCTCCCTCCCTGCTTCTCTTGTTTCACCTCCCCCCTCCTCTTTTGCACTCTCTGGTCAACCATAGACGTAGAGATTTCTCACCACACTCCCCCACCTCCAGCTTATGGCTCCCTTAGCACAGTGCCCTCCAGGCTTAATTCCGACTCATCAGTTAAGACTCAATGCAGGTGCTGCTAACACCCGGGGTCCCTTGCTGGCTCCCCAGGCCTCGTGCTGAGCATGAAGCCCCATCTCTGTGCTCCCACAATAATCCTGCGTGCAGATTTCCATCTCTGTACCAACCGCATTGTGATGACATTATTCCTTAATAATATTTGTCTCTTCTCATAGTTGGTCTTAAACGGGGTCAGGGAGTGTTTGGTGGGTAGTGAGCGAGAGGCCATATGAACTAGGATTTTGACAGCCTCTGTCCAATGCCCTCTCACCCCCTATCAGAATGGGCTGGGAGGGGGAATAGGGAGAAATTCAGGACACAGAGTTATTTTGTGAAAACCTCCCAAGCGATTCTGACTTAAGATTTGTCTCTCACCTCAGCCTTTGCTTTGGCCCAGCCACTGAGCCGCACAGAGACAAATGAACAGCTCTTGACATGTACAGTTTTGGGAAATCCATGTCTGATGCTCGGGGGGGCTTGAGACTAGAAAGCCAATTATGAAGCTATCCTTAGTGCCCGGAAACTGAACTTGCTTGCGGTAATATGGAAGAGGGGGGTCTGTGTTTGGGAAAGGGAGAGTGGGTGTGTAGAGGTCCTGGAGGTGGGGGCAGACCAGGTGCGTCCTGGGATTCCCTCCCCAGTTGTGCAAAGACCTTTCTTATGCGAATAACCTGTCAGTGGGAACATGCTCTCTTTCTCAGATTTGTGACAGCGTCCTGAGCTGGTGACAGACCTACTCTGTGACTTTCAGCCAGATTCAGTCCTCACATTCCTGAAAACATGACCCTCGCCGGTAGGTACAAAAACTGTCTATGCAGCGGGACACCGTAGGGCAGGGTGTTTCTGTACACACATGTACGTGCTTACCTAGACACAGAGAAGGGTAAAAGACTGACAGAAAGTATACCCCAGGATTAAAAGGCGTTATCTCTAGATGGTGGGTGGGATCACAGCTGAGCTTTTCTTTTTTTTTTTTTTAATTTTTTTTTTTTTTTTAACATTTAGTTATTTTTGAGACAAAAAGAGACAGAGCATGAACGGGGGAGGGGCGGAGAGAGAGGGAAACACAGAATCTGAAACGGGCTGCAGGCTCTGAGCGGTCAGCACAGAGCCTGACGCGGGGCTCGAACTCACGGACCGCGAGATCATGACCTGAGCTGAAGTCGGACACTTAACTGACTGAGCCATCCAGGCGCCCCAGAGCTTTTCTTTTACTCATCTGTGCGTGTTTTAAAAACTTTTTACAATGCACACGTATTATTTTCACACTGGATTATGCTTTCAACAAGTAAAAGGAAAGAAGAAGGAGAGTGCTTGGGCACCACACTGGGTTTAGCTGAGAACTGAGAGGGCCTGAGCATGTGGAGCTTAAAACAAGGTGCACTGGCCCCAGGGTAGTGGGGGGACAGGCAGGATCACAGGCCGGGGCCAGGGCAATAGTGGGCTGGACTTGACCATATCAGCTCTAACTTGTGACCTCTTGGCTTTCAAATCCTCTCCTGACACAAAGAGACTAGACGGTGGGGGTGCCTTTATGGGCACCGGCACCTGTGCTGGGAAGGTCAGAGAAGGCTCACAGCCTGACCTTGCCACCCAGGGAGAGGCAAGACCGGAGGGATGGTGGTGTGCATCTTTACCATTCAGAGAAGCACTGCTGAGTACTTGGACTAAAACGGAGCGTGAATTTCCTGCATCTCGGAGCAAAGTAAATGGAATATTCTGGGCAAGTGTGAGGAGACAGAGCACTAGGTCCAGGGCGCCAGGTTGGGGTTTGTGGTCTTTACCTGAGGGCATTCTGCATTCGGTACTAAGAAGGGAAACAATGTACTCAGGAGAAGATGGGGTCATCTGGGTGCTCTGGAAGGGTCAGGTTCTAAGGGTCTAAGGGTCACCTGTCTAAGGTGGACAGAAGTGGATCTGAATCACACACAGGAATCCTAAAATGGGCCGCTCAGGGCAAAGGGGGCTGAATCCCCAGGCAAGGGGTAGATTTGGGTGGTTTAGGTGCCGCTGTGGAGCCTGGTGACCCCTGGCTGCTCAGGCACCCAGACTCACACGGAGGCTGACTCAGGAGACTAGGAGGGAGTCACCACCTTCTGCCGGTGTTTCTGCAGCCTACAAAGAGAAGATGAAGGAGCTCCCACTGGTGTCCTTGTTCTGCTCCTGTTTTCTGGCCGATCCTCTGAATAAATCATCCTATAAATACGAAGGTAAGTGAGGGCCACAGTTGAGGGTGTAGCTTGTGGAGGATTCCTGGGCTCGTATCCACGAGTAGCACGCTCCTGTCCCAATTTTATGAAACTCTCCTCCCCGTATCAAGTTTTCTTTCCCAGAGCCAGTAAAACCACTGCAGCTGATTCTGAGGGTCTAAGCATCAGGCAAAGGCTGGTGTGGGGCTGCAGCCGGGGGGACTAGGTAGCAGCTGAAGGTGAATCAGGCCCTCTGCCTCCTGGTCTTATCTTTTCTTCATTCATTTAACAAACGGATGCTGTGGAAGATGCCGAGGTGAGGCAGTCAGAGATTCTGCCCTTGGGGAACACCTAGAATAGAAGATGAGCGCAAACCACTGGATTCCACAGTTGATAGGTCTCCTTAGTGAATGGTGGAGATGCTCTGACGGAGTCCAGAGCGGGGGCGAACGAGAGGACCTCCCCCTGCAGCCAGCCAAGGAGGTTGTGCGGTAGCCATGTTGCCTGGGACCTGTGACAGGGTCCCAGGACACTGGCAGGGGGCACTGAGTGGCCACACTCTGCTCAGGGAGGGGTGGGGAGCAGGTCACCTCTTAATTTCCGTGGGATTAAAAGGAAGGGACAGGTTTGTTTTGGAAACGAGAGACGGGAGTGCTTGGGTTACCTGAGATTGTTTTTTCTGTCTAGGCTGGTGTGGGAGACAGTGTAGGAGGAAAGATCAAAGCCAGCGGAAAGACAGTGCTGACTGGAGAGAAAGAAGAGAGCAGGGTAGGAGGGAGCAGGGGAGAGGTGGCAATAGGCTGAGCCATCAGACTGGGAGTGGGACGAGGAGCGGACGGGTGGTGGGCGGTGGGCAAATGAACCACTGGCTGCCACTGAGGACAATTTGAGCAAGAGCTCAACGACGGTAGGAGCCTGTGGCAGAAACAACAGCGAAAGCAGTTGCTACGGCCATTATTAGAAACCGCGATGCCTGGGACCTCTACTCTTGGAGCCCGAGCCCTTGCCATGGCGACCAGCCCCTTCAGCCCCATTCACCTTAGGTGCCTAGTTCAGGACCAACCCAGAACTGATTGCCTTGGGGACCCTAGGGCTCCCATATACGTGTGCATGTGTGCATGCTTTGGGGGCACCAATCTAGTTTACAGGGGGTGAGCAGCCCCTTCTATTGCTTTCTTTAGCAGACACAGTGGACCTGAACTGGTGTGTAATTTCCGACATGGAAGTCATTGAGCTGAACAAATGTACCTCGGGCCAGTCCTTTGAAGTCATCCTGAAGCCACCTTCCTTCGATGGGGTCCCCGAGTTCAATGCCTCCCTACCCAGGCGGCGAGACCCATCGCTGGAAGAGATCCAGAAGAAACTAGAAGCAGCTGAGGAGCGAAGAAAGGTAAGTGCTGTCTTTTCTTTCCTCTATCTCAGCATGAGGGGAGGGACTTAGAGAAGACAGGTGGTGGCCCTGAGCTGAGGTCAGGTCACCACCAACGTACAAATACTTCGGCAGTGCCTCCCATGGATAGGGCAGAGAATGGAACAACCATTGAGGGAAACAAAGAAGTGAGGTACCTGGTCTCTAGGAGCTTACAGTTTGGTTAGAGGGATAAGGCACTGAATTACATATGCCCAAGAGATGGCCTTATGTGCACACTGACAAGAGGAAGACATCGGCAAACACTAACGATTTAGGGAAAGGCTAAACAATTAAAGAAAAGGATCCTTAACTGGGGAAAGGGTAAGAAGGTCATGGTGTGGTATATTTCACCCCCTTGTGTGCCTTCCATGTTTCCTATTGATTCCTCTGACCCATCTTTATGGAAGCTCTTCATATTTTTTTTTTGTAAATGTTTATTTATTATTTTTGAGAGAGAGAGAGTGCAAGCAGGGGAGGGGCGGAGAGCGAGGGGGACAGAGGACCTGAAGTGGGCTCTGTGCTGTCAGCACAGAACCTGACGTGAGGCTCAAACTCACGAACCGTGAAATCGTGACCTGAGCTGAAGTCAGACACTCAACGTACTGAGCCACCCAGGTGCCCCATAAGCTTTTCGTCTTTGAAGGAGAAAATAATCTTCTTCCTTGAATTCCTATAGCGTTTCCTCTCTACCTCTTAGGGCATATGTCACATGCTAGTCTGGGTTAGACTTATATATATGTCTTATCTCTAGTAGACTTCTTGTTTCCCCAAGTTGTTAGGATAGTGCTTGGCACTTGGTATATCATCATTTAATATTTGTGAAGGAGGGAGGGAGGGAAGGAAGGAATGAAGGAAGGAGGGAGGGAGGGAAGGAAGTAGGGAAGGAAGGAAGGAAGGAAGGCAAGAGGGAAATGAGAAAAAGAACTGAGGGTATGGTGGGAGAATCCAGAGTGTCTCAGCTTCTTGCCAATGTGCCAGGCTCAGGGAGGCGTCTGTTCTGGGTGTGCAAATCTTAAGTGATGGTGGTGAAAATTCACCCTGGTATGCTCACTTTCAAGGGCCTCTCTCTCCCTTTTGTGCTTCCTTAGTACCAGGAAGCTGAGCTCCTGAAACACCTAGCAGAGAAACGAGAACACGAGCGGGAGGTGATCCAAAAAGCCATTGAGGAAAACAACAATTTCATCAAGATGGCTAAGGAAAAACTGGCCCAGAAGATGGAATCCAATAAGGAAAACCGGGAGGCCCATCTTGCTGCCATGTTGGAACGGCTGCAAGAGAAGGTAAGTGGTCTTGGAGAGAGAAGAGATTACTGGAAACTCTCTTCCTTCCATGGCAAGTATAAAGGGCCTACATATTATTTTAGGCATCAAACAGCCTCAGGTAGGAAAGGGGTGTTTCTGTTAGGTTGGATCCTTAGAGAGTTCCAAGGAATGTTCTGGGAAGTCGTAGGCAAGAAACATGAGCCAAGCTTTGGAATTCTGTGGGGGCTATGATGCACAGCTACACAATTGAAGTTTCTCATTGTCTTAGGGAGATGAGACCTCTTATCTTCTAGAGGAACCCTGTGTGATGCAAGGGAGTAAGGACAAATAAGCAGTTGTACATTCTCAGCTTCATCCTTCAATGAACTG
Source organism: Herpailurus yagouaroundi (assembly GCF_014898765.1). Lineage (NCBI taxonomy): Eukaryota > Metazoa > Chordata > Mammalia > Carnivora > Felidae > Herpailurus > Herpailurus yagouaroundi. The sequence continues at coordinate 10,499,913 of NW_024412376.1, read as the reverse complement.
ATTCGATTTAATGCAAGATGATGATTTGGGCTCTTGGCTCTAAGCCAAGGGCATGATAAGCTGGGTTGACCATTGAGCAGGAAACCTGATTCTCTCCAAACCTCTTGATATGGACTGAGTGAGTCACGGGTCTTTCCAATATTCTGCCTTTTGTCAATACACCAAATGGTGTCACCTACATAGGAGAAACGTGAGAGACTGGGATTGGTCCCACGTGTCAGCAGAGTAACAGCCCGTTCTGCTGAGAACATGTTGGCCTCATTTCCTGAGTCTCCAGGCTGCCCCAGTTTCTCCTGCAGCTCCTGGGAGAGCTCCAGCTCTGTGTTTTATTTCCAGGAGCCGCCTGCTGCGCGGTGACTCCCGGGACCCGATCGGTGGCCTCGTCCCATGGTGAGCAGCGTGGTCCCCACTCTTTTCCTGCCCATCCACCTAGAGTCTCAGGCCCTTGGCAATAGCTACTAGAAAGATCGGTTTCTTCACAGGGGATCTGAATGTTGCGTAGGCCCTGCCTCTGGCCAGCATGTGGCAACCCTTCCACTCTCACGCTCCACCCTCCTAGGGGAAGTAAGGCCTCCACCAAGTATCAGATGGGAGGGAAGTGATCTGGGTCTGATTTCAGGCTTCCCCAGTTACTGAGGGCTGGCTAGGAACAAACTCTTGCAGGAAAAAACAAAAACAAAACAAAAACCTGGGATTGCGATAAAATGGGGCGTGGGCTCTCAGGCCAAACCCAAAAGAAATCATTGAAGCTAGAGCCACGATATGGTATTTAAACCATGGCAAAAACACGTTTACTTTTCATACCCCTATCCCCACAGCAAATCCATGAGGTAAGCACAACAGTGTTATCCTTATTTAATTGATGGGCAAACCATGTCGGAGAAGGTCAAATAACTTGGCCAGGGTCACACAGACACTAAGCAGTGCAGCTGGGACCAGAACCCGGTTCTCTGGGTACCATAAACCTAGGGGACTCTTTCAACACCTATTTCGGGGGGATCAGTCCACAATCATCCTGTTTTCCCTTTGGCCAGAGAGGGGACCATTGGAAGCCAAAGAAAAGGAGCCCAGAAATCTAGGGTTCTCCCCAGAGAGCTCACCTGAGTGGAGGTAGGTTCTGAGGGGAAGAGATTGAGAAGGTCCCCACTCTGGTGTAATAGCTACGGAGGTGAGGTAAGACTTCAAGAAGCAAAATGTCAGAGTAAGAATCTGAGTGGGCATCACTCTTTTGGGATCGTGACCCCATTCACTCTTGGTCACTGATGGAGGCAGGCGGTGGAATGAGAGATAGATGTATGACTTCTGCCCTGCCCCAAGCCAATGCTTTGTGTCAATTTCTGTGTGGATCACTGACCATCTGCAACAGATTCACCTGGTGTTAAGTTTAAAGCTACAGATCCTTGGGCCCTACCTCAGACCTACGGACACTGGCTCTCTAGGAATGGTGCCCGAGGACCCGGCGGTGTCACAAATTCCTTAGGTCATGCTGATTATGGGGTGAGGTTGAGAACCACTGTCCTAGACACACCACTACCCACACTTTTCCTAGGGCCACGGACATTTCTAGGGCCTCTTCAGGGATGGATTCATAGTTTAAGATATATCTTGAATTCCTGGACTGGCTTAGTGGGCCTACTCCAGGCTGATTTTTGATATGTGGATATGATGATGTCTGGATGATTGCCAAGGTCTGGTAGAGACAATATTTACTGAGCACCTGCCATGTACGAGGTGCTCTAGGAAGAATGGGGAAATACAAAGAAGAAAAAGGTGTGCTCCTTGCCTGCAAGAAAGATACCGTTCAATAGGGGACCCAGGCAGATGTACAACGAGCGGTGACAGAAGGCAGGCCATGAGGTGCCCTGGAGGTGAATACTAAAGTCACAGAATTCTAGAGGTAAAAGGAGCTTTCCGTTCATGGCCCTCTTTAAAAACCAGGTTGCTGAGGCCTGATCGGTGACGTGATTGGTCAAGGTCACATAGCTGATGGGTCTTTGAAGTCAGATCCCATCTTTTGGCTATTATGCTGTGAGGCAAAGAGGGTTCTCATACCCCACTTGTGAGAGAGTCCACTTTCTGGAATTGGGTGACATTTCCAAAAATTCTTCCGTCAATTCATACCTTAAGAGCCCTCATCTTTCACCAAAGGGCTTAAGAAAACAACTTGCACGGAGGGAGGGGAAGGACAGAAGTGAAGGCAGTGGTCACGTTGCAAGTGTTGGGCGGGGGGGGGGGGGGCACTTGTAATGAGGCCTGGCCGTAATGCCACATGCTCCTCTCACATAGTGACACCGAGCTGCTTCTCACACTGAGTCAAGCAATGCACTGAGTGCGAGCTCAGGACGGCCAGGTGAAGGAGGGAGAGGTGGGTGGGCTCTGGGGTTCCCCGTGGGAGGTTGGCCCCAGTCAACGAGCTCCCCGGGCCGAACCAGTGGGCTCGCTCACCTGCCTCCTGCCAGTCTCACCTGCCACCTTCTGCCCCTTCTCAGGACGTCTTTGCAGACTTTGCTCTTCACTTCCTGTGGCGGCAATTCTTTACTTTGTGTTCTCTTTCCCCTGGCTTCCCTTTATCCCCTTATCCCGGGGGAAGCCTGTGTGACCTGCCCTTTTCGCTCCCTTCCTTCTCAGGACAAGCACGCGGAAGAGGTGCGGAAAAACAAGGAGCTGAAGGAAGAGGCCTCCAGGTAAAGCCCAGAGGCCAAAGAAGTTTCCAGAACAGCCGGACAGCTCCAGCAGCTCCGCAGTTCCCGAGGCAGCCTCGTCCGCCGCGGGCTGCTCTCCCAGCACTGGGGTTTGGGGGGGAGGGGGGTGGCCAGGGGTGTTTCCTCTGCTTTTGGTGTTTGTACATGTAAAGAATTGACCAGTGAAGCCATCCTATTTGTTTCCGGGGAACAATGATGGGGTGGGAGAGGGGAGAGAAGGAGAGAACTTGGGAAAGAAGATGGAGAAGGACTCACGGACATTGCAACCCTGCCCACCGCAGACTCAGGTCAAGTCCTTGGCTTTTCTTCGCGGTGAATGTCCAGGCACCATGTTGAGGGAGGCTGCAAACGGGGCAGAGTCCGGGGTGGGGCAGCGGCTGCAGGGCCCTGTGGGGGAAGCCCAGGGAGAGGGTGGGGGGGCCCCCGGACGTGTTGCTTCCGCCCTACAACAGGTGGGATGAGGTCCGAGTGTGTGTGTATTAACCATCATCTTTTGATCATCATGACCAATGAAATATTTACTCCAGGTCTCCCGTTCTTTATTTCCTGAATTTGTCTTTTCAGTGACTGACAAAATATTCTTGAATTTGGTTTCCACCCATCAGGGAGCAGCTGCCTCTTTTGTTCCTGAGTTTGACCATCAGAGCATCTGAGAGGTGCTGGGGGAGGTGGGTTAAACATGCCAGACGTTGGCATAATTAAAGAGTTCGTTTTTTGCTTTTCTCCTCCCCCTTCCTTCCCCTCCTCCCTCCCTCTCCCTCCCCTCCCCTCCCCTCCCACCTCCTCCACTTCTTCCTCCTCCTTCTCCTCCTCCTCCTCCGTCTTCTTCTTCTTCTTCCCCCTTTGTGGATTGTCCATTATTGGATTGAATTCACTGAATTGATGAGGGAAGAAATTCCATCTTGCCCGCTATGGGTTGACATTTGAATGGTCCCTGACATCATCCTAAGAAAGAAGTTCTCCTCACTTTGGGGGTGTGGGATTCTAGGTGGTCACAAAAAGTGAGCAAGAAAATTAAATGTCTGTTAGTGGAAAGCAGAGGGATCATTTCAGAGCCAGCATTCACCTTATCCAGAACACTAAACCATGAGCAAGAAAGGGGTCTCCCTCCCCTTCTTCCCTGCAAATAAGGGCACAGCCTGCAGAGCAGGGCCCCCACCCTGTCCTGCACACTGTGTAGTTTTGTACAGCCTTGTAAATAAATCTTTTGGTATTGCTCCCGCCCCCACCCACCAGTGGTACTGTATTTGGCTTCTCCATTTTAGGTTGGGATAGCAGGAGGGATCACTGATGATGATGAAGAGCAGGGAGAGGAGGAAGGTAATGGCAGTTAACACTTAACCAGCACTTACTAGATGCCTGGCAATTTTCTGGAGACCTATATCTATATTTACCTATACCTGTATCTATCTATACCTACGTTGTCCTATTTTGCAGACAAGGAAACTGAGGTATAGAAAGGTTAAGTAACCTGCCCAAGCCACACAGGTAATAAGTGAGGGAACTGAATTCTGGCCATTTGCTCCCAGAGTATAAGTTCTTAGCCACTGTACTGTGCTGTTTCTCAACACTTCCAAACTCACATGTGAGTTCTAGAATAGGGTTTCTCAAAGTCGGGTTGTGTCTTATTGGATTGTGAAATCAACTTAGTGGGTGCCACCCAACCTTAATTGTTTTTAATGGAATAGACTAGGAAACAAAGCATCAAAATGATCACAGGAAACAATGGACACTGGTGGAAATTGTGTTTCAATTGTATGTTTGCTGATGTGTGTTCTAGCATAACATGCACTTCTTCTGGGGGTTGCAATTAAACTCTTTGAAAGCCACTGCTCTCCAGTGAATGTGGAGACTAGAGGTTAGCCCTAGGGGCCTCCGAAGCTGCTGAGCTTGAGAAAGTGAGAAGCTGGGGCTATGCCATCTAGAACTGTCTGCTTCCAAGCGGAAAGAACCAAGAGTGGCCTCAAGGGTCTATTCCCACAAATCTACGCCATCAGCGTCTCCATCCTCCCACTGGAAAACCCAAGGCCAAGAGGAAGCTTCATTCCCACTATTGTCTTTCCCCCAACTCTCTTGCACTTATCATTCATTCCCTGATAAACCCAATAACCACCCCTCCATCCTTTGCAAAGGCTGTTCTCTTGCTGGGGTTGCTCTTCCCTGCCTGGCTGAATATGAATTCTCGCTCATTCTTTAAAACTCAGCTCAGATATTAAGTTCCCTGACTCCACCAATATTTCTATACCTCTTATAGGCTGTGTTTACTATGTAATTATTTGTTTCCCTCTGTCTCTCAACTATTAGATTTGAAGTTGCTTGGAAACAGGAACCAGTTTTATTACTCTTTGTGTTCCAGGCGATGGCCGTTCCAGAATTTCTGCATAGGATGGGATTATGGGCAGCAATCTGGATGAAAGAAACACCAGGGTACTTGTCCCGAAGCTTCATTTGTATAGATAGCATTTTACTAAAGCACTGTATATAAGACCCAGAAAATACTATCAATTGCACATATCAAAGAATATGGCTGATCCAGATGATGTAGAAGACTGTAAAATCTGTCAACAAGACAGATGGGTCCCACCAATTCTCAGTGCCTGACATTGAAAGCTGGAAACTCCAACTATGTGCTCGGCATGGGACTAGCTTCTAAGCATTAAAAAGGATTCCTACATTGGAAGGGTTTACGCATCAGTTGGGATGCAAATGAAATGTCTAAGGCAGTGGGTCTTAAATTTTTAGTCGACATCAAAATGCCTCTGAGAGCTTGTTAAAATGTATATTACAACGTACATTACAAACATTAGGTGTTTGTAAGTGAAAATAATTTACCAAGCTTATTGAAATGTTATCTTTTTTTTTTAATTTTTTTCAACGTTTATTTATTTATTTTTGGGACAGAGAGAGACAGAGCATGAATGGGGGAGGGACAGAGAGAGAGGGAGACACAGAATCGGAAACAGGCTCCAGGCTCTGAGCCATCAGCCCAGAGCCCGATGCGGGGCTCGAACTCACGGACCGCGAGATCGTGACCTGGCTGAAGTCGGACGCCCAACCGACTGTGCCACCCAGGCGCTCCCTGAAATGTTATCTTTTTGAAGATGTTGCCTGGGAACCTACATTTTGAAAAGCCACTTTCCAGGTTTTTAGGTGCCAATCATGACCACGGTGTGAGGAATTCTGGACAGCTAAGAGCTAAGCCTCAGGTAGTATTTCCAAAGGCAAGAGGAAGGGAGAAGTCTTCATGAAGTGGGCGGCACTTGAGCTGAGACTTTAAGGATGAGCAAACTTGGAACAGAGAGGAAGAGGCAGACCTAGGAAGGGTGAGCCGGATATGTGAGTTGGGAATCATGAACATTGGGAAGCAGCTGCTGCCGAAGTGAACGAATTCATCACCCAGGAAGAGTATACAAAGAAAAGGGCCCTTGGGACGTCCCTGATGTTGTGCAACATGAGGAACGGGGCTAAGGAAGAGCAGAATAAAAGGCGGATTTTAAATCCTGAGATCCCAAATCAGCGGTTTTCAATGGGGCAGGAATGCCCCCTGGAGGGCATTTTGGAAATGTGCAGCAGCGATTTGGTAAACAAGACAGGCTTAGAGCACTTCCTTTGAGTGGATGGAGACCAAGGCTGCCTGACTGCAACCAAGGGAACGTCTCATACCTATAGCATTCAACTTCTGAATGTAAATAAGAAACCCTTTTATGATTATCGAAGCCCAGAGCCTAGCTCAGTTTTACATATAAACACAACTTCTCCCACCCCCACCCCAATTTAAATATTCACTGACTTTTGCAGGAATACAGCTTCTCAGGTCTGCTGGGCGCTGATATTTGCCCCCTGATCTATCTCATTCCTCCCGCTCTTTTCTGCCTCCTGAGTCCTATTCCTGTCCATTCACTCTGTCCTTGGACTCAATTCCTCTCTCACTCAGCACCTTCTTAAAGACAAAGGCTAATTTGAACCCACTCTGAGAACACTTAAAAGCAAGTCATACTGCTTTCAAGTAAATTAAAGGCATGCCAGAAAAAAGTCCCAGTTGATTTAAAGGAATCCAACAAAACCCAGGACCAATAATGTAGAATTCAAAATGTCTGGCATTCAAAACAACTTCATCAGGCATACAAAGAAGTAAGACACTATAACATTTAGTCAGAAGAAAAATCTATGGATGCAAATCTAGAAATGATGGCTGTGATGGAATTAAGCAAGATTTTAAGATTTCTACAAATGTGCTCCATATGTTCAAGAAACTAGTGGGAAGTATAGATAGAAGAAATAGAAGATATATAAAAAAAAAGACCCAAATGCATTTTCTAGAATGAAAAATACAATATTGGAAAAAAATACAGGGGGTGATATTAATGGCTGGTTAGTTACAGCAAAGGGAAACTTGAAGTTAAAGACAAAGAAATAAAAAGTATCTAAAACTAAGCAAGGAATGAAAAGGACTAAAGAAATGAAGAGGACAGCAGTGACCTGTGGAACAAGATAAAATGCTTTATCTTATGTGTAATTAGAGTCTCAGGAGAGGAGAATGTTGCAGGTGGTGAGGGAACAGAAAAACATAGGAAGAAATAATGGCTGACATCTTTGAGATTTCATAACAAGTATAAGCATCAGATTTAAAAATCCCAACAAGCTCCAAGGAGGATAAACAGAGAAAAATCATACCAAGACGCACCCCAACCAAAATGCTGGAAAAAAATGATAAAGAGAAAAAGCTTGAAAACAGCTTACAGAAGAAATACCTTACATACAGAGGATCAAAGCAAAGAGTGATAGCTCACTCTTGTCAGAAAATAATTGCTATGGGCTAAACATGAACTCCCCAAATTCCTATGCTGAAGCCCTAACGCCCAGTACTTCAGAATGTGATTGTGTTTGGAGATAGGTCTTTAAAGAAGTAATTCAGTTAAAATGAGATTGTATGGTGGTCCCTAATCCAATCGGACTGCTATTCTTTTTTTTTTAATGTTTATTTATTTTCGAGAGAGAGAGAGAGAGAGAGAGAGAGAGAGAGAGAGAATGAGCGAGGGAGGGGCAGAGAGAGAGGTAGACACAGAATCCGAAGCAGACTCCAGCTGTCAGCACAGAGCCCGACGCAGGGTTTGAACTCACAGACCGTGAGATCATGACCTGAGCTGAAGTCAGACGCTCAGCCAACTGAGCCACCCAGGCACCCCTGACTGGTGTTTTTATAAGAGGAGGAGGTAAGGACGTGTACAGAGGAAAGACCATGTGACAAAGGAAAGACACAGCAAGAAGACGGCCATCTGCAAGTCAAGGAGAGAAGCCTCCGAAGAAATCAACCCTGCAGAAACCTTGATGTTGGACTTTCCAGCCTCCAGAACTGTGAGCAAATAAATGTCTGTTGGGTAAGCCACCTAGTCTGCAGTAGTTTGTATGGCAGCACTAACAAACTAATAAAATAATGAAGCAAAATCTTTAAAGTTCTGAAAGGAAAAAAAACTGGCAACTAAAAATTATAACTGCAACAAAAGTATCCTTCGAGAACGAAGGTGATTCAGATCACCAATATCTGAGAGAATTCGTTGCCAGCAGATCTGAACTAAAAGAAATGATAACAAACTTCCCTCAAGGAGAAGGAAAATGCTATCAGATTTATGTAAAATAGTATCAGGAATCATAAATATGTGGGTGATATAAACACATTTGTTTTCTTATTTAAAAATGTTTAGGGGCGCCTAGGTGGCGCAGTCGGTTAAGCGTCCGACTTCAGCCAGGTCACAGTCTCGCGGTCCGTGAGTTCGAGCCCCGCGTCGGGCTCTGGGCTGATGGCTCAGAGCCTGGAGCCTGTTTCCGATTCTGTGTCTCCCTCTCTCTCTGCCCCTCGCCCGTTCATGCTCTGTCTCTCTCTGTCCCAAAAATAAATAAACGTTGAAAAAAAAATTAAAAAAAATGTTTAAAGCAAAATTAATGACAGTGTAGTGAGGGCTTTTTAACACATAAAAATGAAATGTATTACAAGAAGGAAGGAACAAAAGATTGGAGGTCCGAAATGGAGGTATTTATAAGGTTTATATACTATAGGAGAGGGGTTATGATGTTTAACAAGAGACTGAAGTAAGTTGAAGATGTATGTTATAAGCCTTAGAGTAACAATGAAAACAACAACACCAACAAGAAAGATGAGAACCAGAAAAACAGAGAGGTGTAGCTAATAAGCCAAGACTGGGGATAAAATAGAATATTAAAAAAAAAAATCCAATCCAAAACAAGACAAGAGAAAAGAAACAAAAGCCAAGTGGGACAAATGGAAAGCAAATAGCAAGATGATTTATTTACATCTAACCACACTAATAATTTTTTCATTTATTTTCTTGAGTTTTATTGAGATATAATTGACATACAGCACTGTAAAAGTTTAATGTGTACAACATAATGACTTGACTTATGTATATTGTGAAATGATTACAATACGTTAGTATCCATCATCTCATATAGATACAAAAGAAAAAAAAAGAAAAGAAAAAGAAAAAAATGGATTTTTCCTGTGATGAGAACTCAGAATTTACTCTCTTAACAACTTTCACATATACCATATTGATAATTCCATTAAATTTAAAGGGTCTAAACACTCCAATTAAAATGTACAGACTGTCACGTTGGACAAAAAAGCAAGATGCAGCTATTTGCTAGACACAGGTAACCCACTTTAAATATAAATACAAAGGTAGGTTAAAAGTAAAAGGATAAATTAAGATATATCATGCAAGTAGCAATGAAAACCGAGCTGGAATGCCCACATTCATATCAGACAAATTAGATTTCAGAACAGGGATTATTGCCGGGCACGAAGGGAGAAAATATATAACAAAAAAGGAGTCGATTTATCAAAAGAAAATAATAATTATGGATATATGGGCATCTAATAACAAGAACTTGAAAATACACAAAACCTGATAGAACTGAAAAGAAAATCAGTTGACCAACTAAAACATTATATCCAACAATAATGGAATGTACATTCTTTTTCAAATTCACATGGAATTCATCAAGAAGGACTATATTCAGGGCCATAAAACAAGTTCCAAAACATTTAAGAGGATGGAAATGATACAAGTAAGTTTTTTGACCATGATGGAACTGAAGTAGAAATCAGCAAGAGAGATATGTGGAAATCCCCAAATATCTAGGAATTAAACAACATACTTTAATCCATGGGTGAAAGCATAAATCACAAGAAAAATTAGAAATATTTTGAACTGAATGAAAACAAAAACATATGAAAAATTATAGGATGCAGCTATAGAAATGCTTAGGGAGAAATTTGTATCTTTAAATGCCTGTGTTAGAAAAAGAAGATCTGAAGTCCATCTTAAGAATTTAGAAAGGGAAGAACAAATTAACCCCAAAGAACTGAAAGGAACGCATAAAGGTAAGAACAGGGCACCCAAGTTGGCTCAGTCAGTTAAGTATCCAACTCTTGGTTTTGGCTCAGGTCGTGATCTCGTGGTTCTTGGGATCGAACCTGTGTCAGGCTCTGTGCTGACAGCATGGAGCTTGCTTGGGATTCTCTCTGTCCCCCTCTCTCTGCCCCTCCCCTACTCTCTCTCTCTCTCTCTCTACACACACACACACACACACACACACACACACATATATATACATATATATAAACATTTTTAAAAACCAGAGAGATAATAGCCAATTATTTCTCTGGATGAAGATATAGAAATGACAGTGCCCCATGGATAATGTTGAGTTTGGTTTCCTTGCAAGTGTGATGCAGAGTAATGTGTCTCAAACTGGGCACGTGACACGTGGGGATATGCAAAGCTACAAGATAAAAATTTCACATCTTCCTAGAGGATTATTTTTATTGGAAAGTTGGGAGAAAATCTTGTTATGGTAAATATGAAAATCAAATACAATACAAAAATGTACCTAGATTCTTAAATTGCAGTAAAAGCACATCATGTAAAAGCTACCATTTTAACTATTTTTAAGTGTACAGTTTAGTAAGTGTTAAACATATTCACATTGCTGTGAAACATATTTCCAGAAATTTTTCATCCTGCAAAACTGAAACTCTGCACTCATTAAACCACTCCCCTCCCCTTCTCCCTCCCCTCAGTCTCTGGTAACCCCCACTCTACTTTCTGTGGCTATGAGTTTAATTGCTTTAGATACTACATATAAGTGGAAGCAGACAATATTTATCTTTTTGTGACTGGCTTATTTCAGTGAACATCAAGTCGTTAAGGTTCAGCCATATTGTAACATGAGGCATGATTTCCTTTCTTTTCAAGAATTGTATGAATTCCGTTGTATGAATACATCACATTTTGTTTATCCATTTATCCATTGGTAGACATCCTCTTTTTGGCTAATGTGAATAACGATAATGGGAGCATTATGAACATTACAGAGGGTTAGCTCTGTCTACTATATTCCACAAACCCTAAGGATCAATTTTCACTCTTCTCTACCATTAGGCTTACTTGGTAGAAAAGTTTGGGTAGTCCCAGGGTAGTGGTTAAAAACACAGTCTTTACAACCAGGGCAACCTGGATTTATGCATACCGACCTCTTATTAATTACCTCTGTGAATCTTGGTAAGTGACTAAACTTTGGAAGCCTTTTTTATCTCTCTGTAAAACAAAGATTCAGGAAGTACTATAGCTACAACACTTAACACAGTGCCTGGCACACGACTAATGTTCAATAAATAGTAGCTAGTGCTATTCTATTGTTGTTTTCTATAAATGACACCAAAGTCTGGTTCCTCTTCCTAATGATAGTGTTATCATAATGTTGTCTTCATGATTTAAAAATATCATTTCCACCCTTACTTCTATTCCATGTATCTCCAATAATTACTTGCATGTGATGTTTACGAATTCCTCAAATTTGTTTCATTCTGCTATAGGTGATTTCTAGTGGGCCTGTATCTCTTAAAATGTGATGCTCACCCTCATGTACTGCTTTTCTAAACCCAAATAGGTTGGGCCATTTTAGCAAGCCATTTGGCAATATTTAACATGACCCTTAAAAATGCCCATACCCATTTATTTAGGTATATTTCTTCTAAAAATCTAAAGAAATATTCTGAAATACAAAGCTGCATCAACACTAATGCTCATCAAAGTGTTAAATATAAACATGCAAATAATGTAAATGTTTAGCAATAGGGAAATAATTTAAAAAGTAGACAACAAAGGGGCAACTGGGTGGCTCAGTTGGTTGAGCGTTTCTTTTTCGGCTCAGGTCATGATCCCAGGATAGTGGGATCTATCCCCACATCAGGCTCTGTGCTGAGTGTAGAGCCTGCTTGAGATTCTCTCTCTCTCTCTCTGTCTCCTCCCACCCACCCGCCCCTCTCTTGTGCCCACACTTGCTCTCTTTCTCTCAAAACAAGTAGGGAACAGTTATATAATAGATATTTATTAAAAATTTTAATGTTATAGGGAATGTGATTCAGCAGTCCCTATGAAATAAAAAAATTACATAATATTAAGTAGAAAAAGCAAGATAATTCTCAACCATACAAAATTATATGGGCATAAACACAGCGACATGCTAATTTATGCATTAAGTCTTTCATTTTACTAAGATCCTATTATGGGTTAGGTCTTGTGCAAGGTTCTGAGGACACACATATAAACACGATTAAAATTCCTGTTCTGAAATGTCTTGCAATCTAGCTAAGACAGAGTTTTAAAATATTGTAATAAGTCCTATAATGAAAGTCTATGCTTCACGAGCAGAGGGCAGGCCTTACTCTTCAGGGGAGGGGGAGGAGGCGGGGGCAAGAAGGGTACACAGAGGAATCATGTCTAAGCTAACTTTTGGAGGATAACTGGGAAAAGGTAAGGCCAGCAGAGGATGGAAAGAAAAGAATGGGGGACAGAAGTGGAGAGCCTTCCAGACCAAGAGAAGAGCAGGGGCAAAAGTGAGAATGTCACATGGCATTCTGGAAGTGACAAGTGGCCCCCCAAAGCAAGGATTTATGTTAATATGTGGAATTGCCAAGAGCTGGAGCTGGAAGGACTGGCAGGATTCCTCACATGGCCTGGAGGGGTGGGAACTAACCAGTGTGGGCGTGGTCCTGTGAGTCTTATGGGGCGTTTCAGGCAAGAGAACAACACACTTGTAATTTGGAAGGCCATTAGCATCGAGGAAAGGGCTGTGACCAGAAGCAGGAGTCTGGTGGGGAGGATACAGAAGAAGACCAGGCAGGGTAGGAGCCTGCACTAAGAATGTGATGGTGAGAAGGGACACTGGGTGGCTCAGTCAGTTAAGCGTCCCACTCTGGATTTTGACTCAGGTCATGATCTCACAATTCATCAGTTCGAGTCCCACATCGGGCTCCATGCCACCAGGGCCGAGCCTGCTCGGGATTCTGTGTCCCTCTCTCTGTGCCTCCCCTGCTTGCACTCTCTCTCTCTCTCTCTCAAAATAAACAAAAATAATGTGATGGTGAGGGAGTGGAGGGAGGGATTGAAACAGGAGGAATCAACAGAACTTGGTGACTGAATAGAGAGATTTCCACGTTTCTGGCTTGAGCAGATGGGCAGATGGTGCTGCCATCATCAAGATGAGAGTATGGAGGAGGGGAAGGTTCCGTGAAGAAAGATTCGGTTTGGGGTGTGAGAAATTTGAGATGTGATTTCTTTAAGTAATATAATTAAGCTGATTTCTTGATTACAATTAAGTTACGTAATTTGCTGATGAGCCGTTTCTCATTAACACCATTAGGGAGTAGTGGGGTGCTGTGCTTAACAACCAAAGCTGGGGAACAAGTAGACATAAGCAATCTCAGAAGCAGGAACCGCAGGAATATCCCAATATTCACATGGTTGAGTGAAGTTTCAGCCCTAGCTATAAATACATGAGAAAATATATGCTTGAATGTAGAGTAACTAATTAATGCTAAGTGTGGTGCACATTTTAACTTGCCTTGAGCATAACTTCAAATTATCATAAGTCATTGCGGCCGCAGGGAGTCTGTTTCATAAGTACGTGTTTAATTTGCATCCTGAAACTTTGGATAAAGACTCCTCACTTCCCAAACTCCCTTACTGCTAGGTGTCAGTTTACCAATTTTTGACCAGGAAATGGAATTAGGACAATACGATTTCCAGGAAGTAGGGTTTTTTTTTTAATTAATTTTTTTCACATTTATTTATTTGGCAGGGGGGAGGGGCAGAGAGAGGGAGACAGAAGATCTGAAGCAGGCTCCACACTGTGAGGGCAGAGACCAATGCGGGGCTCAAACTCAGGAACCATGAGATCATGACCTGAGCTGAAATCAAGAGTCGGCCACTTCACTGACTGAGCCACCCAAGTGCCCCTCCCGGAAGTGTTTTTAATTGGAGAAGTGTGCCCTTTTTCTTCCATTTCCTACCTCCTGCTGGATTGACCATTGGTGGGATGGCTGGAGCTGGGTCAACCATCTTGGATCCTGAGGTGAAAATAGGAAAAGAAGTATATACATGGGGGCAGAAGCCTGGATCCCTAACAGCACAGGCACCAAATATACTTCAGACATTTGAAAGAGAAATAAATCCTTTTGTGAGTGTGTGTGTGTGTGTGTGTGTGTGTGTGTGTGTAACAATTGGATCTAATCATATTGAATTTAATTTCTGTTTTCATTAGTAACATTAATATAAAATTGTTGTCTTCCCAGTGCCCTGACATTGTAATAATGCTGTGGGAGCACTGGGGTCATGGACATTGAATAAAAGGACTATAAAACTTGCGTTCTCTTGGGGAAGAATCACCCACCACCAACCACACAGCCACAGGTGATCGGTTCCGTTGCTGTTATGTGCTGGAGGCACAGAAGAGGGGGTCATTAGCTCAGGTTGAATGAGAATGACATTTAAGCTGAATCCTCAGGGTAAGGAGGCAGTCACCAGGTATGGAAGGAGTGTGGGGAGAGGACATTTCGAGGATCATACAGCACGGATAAAGGCAATGGCTATGTGTCACTTCTAGGAACGTTCTCTGGAAGACTAGTGTGTTTAGGGAACAGTGTGTTATCCAGAAGAGCCAGAATGACATTTGCAATGGGACTGGCAGAAGATGAGCCAGGGAAGGGCCCCAAATGTCAAACTAAGTAATTCACACCTAATCTACAGGTAGTTAAGAGCCATCTAATAATCTGCAAAGATAAGAAGTCTAGTCCCAGCCTGCCAGGGCAATGATCACACAATTCCATTTTCAGAACATCAATCTGTTGGCAGCAAAGTAGCAAAGGGACTTCCTATAGAAATACAATATAATTACGACTTCTTTTCAGAGACTCAAATAATTTTTTGGGCAAGAAGTGGGAGTTCAGAGAAGGAAAGGAGGGAGGGAGGGACATGCGCGCACACACACACACACACACACACACACAGAATGTGTACGTTGGACATATTTAATAGATGCTCCAGATGGTAGATAAGGGAGAGAAGAAAGCCTGAAGCCTGAATAAGAAAAGATTTCCAAGGAATGGAAGGAAGGATCAAGACGAATTTTGAAAAGTTTAATTAAGATCATGGGAGATTTTTGCCTTAGGGAAGGAGAAAACTGTGTCTAAATTTATTCGTAATGAGATCTTCACACTTTCTTCCTTGGTCTATTTTTGTGGCTTCTTTGCAGGTGAATGGTAATAGAGGTTAAATGTCTGTTTAGTTTGGTTTCTAGAAATGTTATATGTGGTATTTATTTAATTTCAGGCTTATTTTTTTATAAATACCCAAGGGAAATTTTATAATTTTAAAATTAAATTCTGCACTGGGAACCAGAGAAGAAAACAGACCTGAGATGTCTCCTGTATGCACTATGGCCCTTAGACAATCTCACTTCATTTGGTTTACTCATCGCCATAACCCTATGAGGTAGGCATTATTGCACCCATTTCACAGAGGTTGCCGATGGTCTCAGAGATTGAGGATAGTGTCCAGGTTCTTTCTAAGTGGAAGAACCAGGATTTGAAATCTTTTTTTTTTTTTTTTTTTGAGAGAGAGACAGGGAGAGAGAGGAGGAGGGGGGAGGGGCAGAGGGAGGGAGAGAGAGAATCTTAAGGAGGTTCCTTGCTTAGCATGGAGCCCGACAGGATGGGGTTTGACCTCACGACCCAGGGTGGGATTGACCTCACGACTGTGAGATCATGACCTGAGCTGAAACCAAGAGTTGGATGCTTAATCCACTGAGCCACCCAGCCCCCGCCCCCCAACCCCACAGGATTTGAAATCTAATCAGCTTGACTGTAGAACCTATGTCCTTTTGAAACACAAAGAACATTCTGGCTCTGCCTTTCACAGGCTGAGAGAATTAGGGCTTTGTCATACAGCTGTAATGAGGTGAACTAAGTTATGCTCTGAATTCCCAAAGGAGATACCTCTGGGTACCTTGAAATGAGGCACACTAGTGATTCCAGGTTACTTTTCTCATGGGAAGGAAATAGAGCACTCATCCATTTTTTCTTGTTGGCAGTTTTATTTGGGTCCCTTGAATCTATGCAGAAAAGACTTCTAAAGCCACATGTAATGCTCTGGCCTCAGCGAAACAGGGGAGATAGCTGAACAATCCTAAGCCGCCTTAAATCACCTAATCTCTTCACATATAAACCATATGCTTCTTTGAAAGGTGAGGACTATAAGGCTCTTGATTCATATGGGAAGCTTCAAGAACACGGGGATGCCTTGTTATGTGCTGTTTTTAGTCCGTTTGCTTCGGAAGTCTTGAATGTCTCAAAAACCAAACAGGATATTAATCTATTTTAACTTCTAAAATTCAAGAGAGGTATCCGAACACTCATGGTAATGTGCATTTAGTTTCCTTACTTCCTTTCCTCCATGGTGATTTCATGGAATTGCCATACATGTGGAGGTAGAAATATGGTCTTATGGGTCGAAAGCTCTGTCTTCAGACTGTGGGACCCTGATGCAGAGACAGGAATTGGTCGAAGACATACAAGCACCTTGTATTGCCCTAAAGACCAGACGTCAAGAGTTCACACATTCTGGCATTTCTCTTTCCAATCCTAGCTATTAATGTTTCTTTTTTGCAAAGCCCTCTGGCCTCTGGGCATCATGCCCATCATGAAATACGTATTTCCAACTCTGTGCCTTCCCTCCTGCCTCCCTCCTCCTTCCCTCGCGCTTCTCCTTCATCTATTTATTTGCCTCTGATTAAATTATTTGAGAACCTAGCCAGCACTCAGTGGGCTGCTTAGGAAATGCTTGTGGAGAACTGACAGGTGGCACACCCCTGGGGAAACCCTCCTTTCCGCTGCCTGGCGGGTAATGGAAGTACAGCTCCACTCTCAAAACCTCCCGGGGACCCAGCTCTGTTCTCCACCTTTTTTTATTCCTGGTGTTTCTCACTCTACTTCCTGAGAGTCTTCTGTTTGCTCACACATTGCCCACCGTTGTCCTCTGATGCTCCATCTTTCAGATCCTCAGGATTCTTGATGCTGGCTTTCTGCTGTTGTCTGGCCCACAGACCTGGTGCGCTCTGTTGGTCTCAGAAATACCAGGACGTGCAGCTCTCTGCTTCCCTGAAGGACTGACAGTGATCGCGATGCCTATAGCTCATCTGTGGGATGGTGGTAATATAGTTGTGGCAAGTCACAGATGCAGTGTCTGAGGCTTTACTGTGGTACAGGAAATATAATAAACACTTAATAAAATGTTAGATCTTATCATTAGCTTCCTTTACATGCCTGTGCTTCCTCACACCTGGGATTACCTGACTTTTCTTGATTAGTTTTGGAAAAGTTTCAATTATTATTTCTTAATCGTGTATGCTGCCTAGAAGCCAGACAGTTTACTTTTTTTTTCTTAATGCTTATTTATTATTGAGAGACAGAGAGTGAGCAGGGAAAGGGCAGAGGGAGGAGGAGACACAGAATCTGAAGCAGGCTCCAGGCTCTGAGCTGGCAGTACAGACCCCGACACGGGGCTCGAACCCACAAACCGCGAGATCATGACCTGAGCCGAAGTCAGACACTCAACCGACTGAGCCACCTAGGCGCCCCTAGAAGCAAGACATTTTAAATATAAAGAGATAAAGAAGTTTAAAGTAAAAACAATAAAAACAGACATGCTAACGCTAAACCAAACAAAGTTGGTCTGGCTTTCTCATAGGCAGCATATAACTGAGTTCTGTTTTTCTACTCAAACTATTTTTATCTTTCAACTGGCATGTTTAGATGATTTTATATATATATATGTTTTTCTTTTTTTTTCTTTTTAGAGAGACAGAGTTCGAGCCAGGGAGGGGCAGAGGGAGAGAGAGAGAATCTGAAGCGGGTTCCATGCTTATCACAGAGCCCGACTTGGGACTCAATCTCACAAACCATGAGGTCATGACCTGAGCCAAAATCGAGAGACGGACACTTAACCGACTAAGCAACCCAGGCACCCCGAACTGCCTTATGAGCCAGTAATCACACTACTGGATATTTACCCAAAGAATAAAAAAACACTAATTTGAAAAGATATATGCACCCTTAAGTTTATAGCAGCATTAATTACAATAGCCAAATTATGGAAGCAGCCCAAGTGTTCATCGATAGATGAATGGATGAAGAAGATGTGGTGTACACACACATACACACACACATATATGCATATGTAATGTATTATGAGTAATATTACTCAGGCATAAAAAAGAATGAGATCTTGCCATTTACACAATATGGATGGATCTACCCATATGAAATATTATGAACATGAAATATTATGTGTATGAAACATTATGTATAATATGAAATATTATATGAAATATTATGTATTATATGAAATATTATAAACATGAAATATTGTGTATAATATGAAATATTTTGTAAAAGAAATATGTATAATATGAATTATGTATAAAAATATTATGTATAATATGAAATCTTATGTATAAGAAATTTTACATATAATATGAAATATATATGAAATATTATCTATATGAAATATTACATATAATATGAAATATTATGAATATGATATATTATGTATAATATGAAATATTATCTATAAGATGACATATTATGTATAATATGAAATATGAAATATGTATGAGAAATAATATGTATAATATGAAATATTATATATAAGAAATATGTATAATATGAAATATTATGTAGAAGATATATTATGTATAATATGAATTATGTATAAGATATATTATGTATAATATGAACTATTATGTATAAAATGAATTATGTATAAGATATATGTATATGAAATATTATGTATATGAATATTATGTATACTATGAAATATTATATATAACATGAAATATATATAATATGAAATATTATATATAACATGAAATAGTATATATAACAAACATAAATATTATATATAACATGAAATATATGTAACATGAAATATTATAGATAAGATATATTATGTATAACATGAAATATTATGAATATGAAATATTATGTGTAATATGAAATGTATGAATAATATGAAATATTATGAAAATGAAATATTATGTATAATATGAAATATTATATACATGGACACATAAGATCTAAGTTATTCAGTTATATTTCAGTTGTATACCTCCTTAGGTATACACCCAACAGCGATCACACAATAAGAGGAGACAATGTAGATGCATGTTTTCACAGAGTGGTTTGCCCAAAGCTAGAGTCTCACGCATTTTCTCTTCCTCTCTTGACCTACCCTGTGTTCTGATTTCATCTAATCCCATAGTTTAAAAACCGTGTTTAGTTGGATGTCTTCTGAATCATCTATATCGGGTCTTTCTAACTCCCCTGAGCTACAGACTCTAGAAGGACACTGTCGCTCTTACTTAGATCTTACTGGACACCGCATCCTAGTCGTATCCTCAAACCAGTTCCCAAGGCCGGTGGCCCTTTACTTTCTTCCTGATTTCTCTGTAGCTCTCACAGAAAGACACAACAATGAGATTAAAGCCCAAGTCTTCATGGAAAGTCTTCCACGCCCTTCTCTGTGTCCTATGATCTGCGTGTGCTCCCGATGCCAGAGGTCCTGAACCAATGCCAGGATATGAAATATTACATATGATATGAAACATTATATAAAATATGAAATATTACAAATCATATAAAATATGACATATGATATTAAATAGTACATGTGATATGAAATATTATAGATGATATGAAATATTACAGATGATATGAAATAATATAGATGA
>NW_024412376.1:10386072-10480053 GCF_014898765.1 Herpailurus yagouaroundi | reverse complement strand
TATAGATGATATGAAATATTACAGATGATATGAAATAATATAGATGATATGAAATATTACAGATGATATGAAATAATATAGATGATATAAAATATTACAGATGATATGAAATATTATATAAGGTATGAAATATTACACATGATATGAAATATTACACATTATATGAAATATTATATATGAAGACATAACACGTAAGTTATTCAGTTATATTTCTGTTGTATACCTATCCTTAGGTATACAAACAACAGCGACCACAAAATACGAGGAGACAATGTAGATGCATGTTTTCACAGAGTGGTTTGCCCAAAGTTAGATTCTCACGCATTTTCTCTTCCTCTCTTTACCTACCCTGTGTTCGGTTTTCATCTAATCCCACCGTATTTAGTTGCATGTCTTCTGAATTTTCTATATCGGGTCCTTCTAACTCCCCTGAGCTACAGACTCTAGACGGACACTGTCACTCTTACTTAGATCTTACTGGACAGTGCATCCTAGACATATCCTCACACCAATCCCCAAGGCCGGTGGCCCTTTTCTTTCCTCCTGATATCTCTGTAGCTCTCACAGAAAGAGATAACAATGAGATTAAAGCCCAAGTCTTCATGGAAAGCCTTCTACGCCCTTCCCTATATCCTAAACCTGCATGTGCTCCCGATGCCAGAGGTCCTGAACCAACGACAGGAAAGGAAATTGTATATATACTATGAAAAATATTATATATCATATGAAATATTATAGGTGATAGAAAATATTACAGAGGTTATGAAATATTATAGATGATATGAAATATTAGAGATGACATGAAACAATATAGATGATATGAAATATTGCAGATTATATGAAATATTGTAGATGATATGAGATATTACATATAATATGAAATATTACAGATGATATGAAATATTATATATGAAGATGTAACACATAAGTTATTCAGTTATATTTCAGTTGTATACGTCCTTAAGTATACAAACAACAGCGACCACAAAATAAGAGGAGACAATGTAGATGTATGTTTTCTCAGACAGGGTGTTTTGCCCAAAGCTAGATTTTCACGCATTTTTCTTCCTCTCTTTACCTACGCTGTGTTCTGTTTTCATCTAATCCCACAGTTTAAAAACCGTATTTAGTTGTATGTCTTCTGAATTTTCTATATCGGGTCCTTCTAACTCCCCTGAGCTACAGACTCTAGACGGACACTGTTACTCTTACTTAGATCTTACTGGACACTGCATCCTAGACGTATCCTCAAACCAGTGCCCAAAGCCGGTGGCCCTTTGCTTTCCTCCTGATTTCTCTGTAGCTCTCACAGAAAGAGACGAGATTAAAGCCCAAAGCTTCATGGAGAGCTTTCAACGCCCTTCTCTGTATCCTATGACCTGCATGTACTCCTGATGCCAGAGGTCCTGAACCAATGCCAGGATATGAAATATTATATATCATGAAATATTATATATCATATGAAATATTACATACAATATGAAACATTATATATAATATGAAATATTACAGATAACATGATATAGTATGTATAATATGACATATTACAGACAATATAAAATATTACTTATAATATGAAATATTATAGATACTATTAATATTACATATAGTGAAATATTACAGATGATATGAAATACTATATATGATATGTAATATTATATATGATATGAAATATTATGTATAATATGAAGTAGTGTTTTTTCTACCATGAAAAAAAATATATTACATTGATGGTACTCCTACAATCTTGTCATCATGAAATCCTAAGAATTAACCATGCATGAAAATGATAAAGGCAGTAGTCATAATAGGATGTTTTATTTCATGAGGAGCCCTCCTAACCTGAAAAGAATAAAGGACATAATGAGTGTTTAGTCTGGATTAAGGGTATTGAGTAAGGAAGTGGGCAGTCAGAAAAAAGTAGGCTTCCCCAGGAAGAACCTAACAAAGATTTGTCTTGTTGGAGTCAAAAACGGTATGTTTAAAATTTTTTGATATGTATTTATGTTTGAGACAGAGAGAGAGAGTGAGAGCAGGGGAGGGGCAGAGAGAGAGAGGGGGACAGTGGATCTGAAGCAGGCTCTGTGCTGACAGAGATCGTGATGCAGGGCTTGAACTCCTGAACCAAACCATGAGATCACGACCTGACTCGAAGTCGGGTGCTCAACCGACAGAAACACCCAGGTGCCCCCAAAACAGTATGTTTAGCTTAACATCACAGAGAGCAGAAGAGGATGTAGGAGAGTCAAATGTACCAAGTTCAGTGACATCAAAGCTAAGTATTAAAATTGAAGTCACATAGTTAAGAATTCAGAAACTGAATTATTTAATACCAAGCAAAGCAAAACAAGAGGAACAGAGAGTGGGGTGTTTGAAGCCATGTTTTCAAATGCCAGTTAACATTTAAACTATTCCATGGATGTCCTCAGCAATAAGAAAGGGCTGGGCCAGTCCTAAATGGCTTACCTATGTTAGGGAGTAACCTCACGGGACCCCTCTTCTGACCCTTCCTAGCCCTTGCTGGTCCCCATGAGATATTTCTAAAGCATCCGCTCTGCTCTGTTTGGGAATTATTCTATATCTGTTTCCTGCCCTTTACACTCAAACCTCTCTCTGTTGGCAGCGGGTTTTACAATCTTCATCCTTTTTCTTGGATAGAGACTAACCCTGCAAATTGACCACCTAGATAGGAATGCTTTCTTTTTTTCCCCTCCAAAAGTGTCTGCATGTGGGGTTAGCTTAGTATTTTTTAATCAAGATTTATTTAGTCAGACACATTGGTCTTATACACAGAGTAAATTCAACCCTTGGTATCAGAGATAAATGTTGAGTTCCAATTATCTCCAATTGTGGGACTTCATAGTAAAACCCTTACTCAAATTCACGTTATGGGTGTTTTTCCATGGCAACAAATGAAATACAAGTCTTATACTACCTAGAAAGTAAAGAAAAGGAAACAGTTTACTCATGAAATTTACTATCAAATAAATTACACTTCTAAAACACTATCTTAAGAATTAGAATTCTATCCAATTTCCATCTGAGTATGATCACTTGACTGTAGCAGCAAAACCAAATGAAAGCCAATTCAAAATTACTTTAGAGGAGAAACAAAAAATTGGCAGTGTTTCTGGAACAACAGAAGAGATTTGTGAAGTAGCAATGACACGTCTAGACTCCCTAGAAATCAAATTAAGAGGATATAATTTAGTAGCAGGATTCACATTTATATAAATGTACATTTATAAAACACTATCCTAAGATTTAGAATTCTTTCAGACTACCATTAGAGCTATTGTAGAGTCACTTTGAAAATAGCAATAAAACCAAAGGGGAAAAAGAAATCAAAATTACTGTACCAAGTCCAAGAAGAAAGACAAAAAAAAAATTCTTTGGTCATTCTGGATTATTCAAATGGGTTTGTTAACAATAACAAAAACATTAAAACAAGAGCATACTTACAAATAGAATCAAAAGAAAGCAATTTATAAGATTGACATTTAAATCATCTACAATTATAAAACATTACCCTAAAAATTATAATCCTACCAAGCTTCCAGTGAGCCAAAAGACAGCCTTCATTTTTGAATATGAATATTATATACAATATGAAATATTGTATATAATGTGAAATATTGTATATAATATGAAATTGGGGAAATTTGAACATAGACTCGTTATTAGGGTGTTCATATAAGTTGTCATATGAACAGGGCGTGTTGAAAATGAAAGGGTCCGAAGGTATAAACTGGGTCTGTCCAGCAGACTTGGTTGCCCTGGTATTACTCATTTGTGTGGAATTGTTGGTAATTTTTAGGCTGACCATGTTATTCTATTTATTTTTTTAAGCTCTGTGCTAGAAAAACAGTTCTTTTTTTTAACTTGTTTTATTTTTTATTTTTAAAAATTTACATCCAAATTAATTAGCATATAGTGTAACAATGATTTCAGGAGTAGATTCCTTAGTGCCCCTCCCCCATTTAGCCCATCCCCCCTCCCACAACCTCTCCAGTAGCCCTCAGTTTGGTCTCCATATTTATGAGTCTCTTCTGTTTTGTCCCCCTCCCCGTTTTTATATATTTTTTGCTTCCCTTCCCTTATGTTCATCTGTTTTGTCTCTTAAAGTCCTCATATGAGTGAAGTCATATGATTTTTGTCTTTCTCTGACTAATTTCACTTAGCATAATACCCTCCAGTTCCATCCACGTAGTTGCAAATTGTAGTTTCATTCTTTTTGACGGCCGAGTAATACTCCATTGTGTGTGTGTGTGTGTGTGTGTGTGTGTGTGTGTGTGCGCGCGTGTGTGTGTGTGTGTATCACATCTTCTTTATCCATTCATCCATCAATGGACATTTGGGCTCTTTCCATACTTTGGCTATTGTTGATAGTGCTGCTATAAACATGGGGGTGCATGTGTCTCTTCGAAACAGCACCCCTGTATCCCTTGGATAAATGCTTAGTAGTGCAATTGCTGGGTTGCAGGGCAGTTCTATTTTTAGTTTTTTGAGGAACCTCCATACAGTTTTCCAGAATGGCTGCACCAGCTTGCATTCCCAGCTAGAAAAGCAATTCTTAAAACTTTCAGTCTCGGGGCACCTGGGTGGCTCAGTCGGCTAAGTGTCTGACTTTGGCTCAGGTCATGATCTCACAGTTTGTGGGTTTGAGCCCCGCGTTGGGCTCTGTGCTGATGGCTTGGAGCCTGGAGCCTTCTTTGGATTCCGTGTCTTGCTCTCCACCCCTGCTTATGCTCTTTCTCTCTCTGTCTCAAAAATAAATAAAAAACATTAAAAAATTAAAAAAAATTTCAGTCTCAGGACTCTTTACACTTCTAAATATGAGAGTCATACTCACAAAGATGTCTAGAATCAAGAACACTGGAAATAACAAATTTGGGGAAACCTGTGGAGAATTGGAACGCCTATACATTGGTGGTTGAAACGTAAAATGATGCAGCTGCTGTGGAAAGCAGTTTGACAGTTTTTCAGAAAGTTAAGTGTAGAGTTAACACAGAGTTCAACACATGACTCAGCAATCCTGTTCCTGGGTGTAGAGCCCGGAGAACTAACAACAAGGATTCTTACAAGAACTTGGACACAGATGTTCACGGTGGCATTATTATTCCTGATAGCCAGAAGAGGAAACAACCCCAAAGTCCATAAACTGATAAATAAATGAACAAAATGTGGTATATACGTGCAGTGGAATATTATTCAGGTATAAAAAGGAATGAGGTTCTCACCCACGCTACAATATGGATGAACCTTGAAGACATGCTAAGTGAAATTAGCCAGACACAAAAGATTCCATTTATATCAAATGTCTAGAAGAAACAAGTTGGAGTCAGAAAGGGGATGATGGGGAGAGGGGAGAATGGAGGCTCACTGGTAACAGTTAATGGAGTTTCTTTACAGCATGGTAAGAATGTCCTAGAATTAGCTAGTGGTGATCATTGCCTAACCTCATAAATACACTAAAACCTACTGAATTATATACTTTAAAAAGGTGAATCTTTTGGTATGTGGATTAAATCTCAATTAAAACATTAAAAAAAGTATTGAGGACCCCCCAGAGCTTTTCTTTATGTGAAATAGATGTTTCTCTATAGTAGAAATTAAAACTGAAAAGATTTTTAAATCATTTTTTTTTTAATTTTTTTTTCAACGTTTATTTTATTTTTGGGACAGAGAGAGACAGAGCATGAACGGGGGAGGGGCAGAGAGAGAGGGAGACACAGAATCGGAAACAGGCTCCAGGCTCTGAGCCATCAGCCCAGAGCCTGACGCGGGGCTCGAACTCACGGAGTGCGAGATCGTGACCTGGCTGAAGTCGGACGCTTAACCGACTGCGCCACCCAGGCGCCCCTTAAATCACTTTTTTATGTTTACTTATTTTTGAGAGAGAGAGAGAGAGAGAGAGAGAGCACATGAGCAGGGAGAGGCAGAGAGAGGTTAGAGGATCCAAAACGGGCTCCGCGCTAACAGCAGAGAGCCCAATGTGGGGCTCAAACTCACGAACCATGAGATCATGACCTGAGCCAAAGTCAGACACTTAACTGACTGAGCCACCCAGGTGCCCCCAAACCGGCAAATTTTTAAAATATCCATTTGATTCTTTTAAGAAAGCAACAACATAAGCATACATGTTTAAATATGTTTCCAAACTTATTTTTATAGAAAAGAAGTATATATTCGAAGACAAAAAAAATAGAGTGGCATTGTCTTATATTTTTATGAGCAGATTCATCAAAATTTGCAACTCTCTTTCATGTGGGTTTAGTTCAAGACAGCTGGCTTGTCAGATCTGCCACTGTGTTCAGTCTGTGTCAGAAAACTCCAATGTACCTTCGTGAGGAAATGAGAATGAAAAGACGAACAGTGTATTAATATTATTATAATAATAGTTTTGACCTGGTAAGAAAACCCTCCTGATAAGAAAACCCTCAGGGGTCTCCAGATCACACTTGGAGAACTGCTATTGGGAGGATACACAAATATTCGCAGTTGACACGATATGATATCTAGGATTCACTTTAACATTCACTCCCTGGAGGGGGTGGAGAGAATGAGTGATTGAGAGATGGACGGCCAAAGGTTATCGTGGCCGTGGTGACAATGTTGAATTTTGGTGGTGGACCACGGGTATTCGTTCTGTTAGTCTTTCTACTTTGGTGTGAGCCCATAATTCTCCATAGTAACAAATTGTCATTGCTCTTACTTTTCATCAGTGCTGGTTTAACTGTGCAAAAGGCCTTGTGGTCATTGGTAGGAAGGAAAACCAAGGTAGGGGTTAGATACGTAAAGATGCAAAGGTGAGTCCGATACAATCCCTGCTTAGCAGGCTTTCATCCGGTGGGGGGCACACATGGAGAGGGGGCTGCGGGGAAGGCATTTGAGAAACAGTGTCACCTATACCGAGCATCAGGCACTCTGCTCGGGGCCTTCTAGATGTTTCCTCCTCACAGCCACCCTCCAAGGCTGACACCATTATCTCCACTCTGCAGATGAGGGAACTAAAGCTGAGAAGTCAGGTAACTTGCTCAAGATCCCACAGTGGAAAGGGGTAAAGTGGGGACTTGAGGTGAGGTCGGTTTGACCCCCAAGCCTGTACTCTTCATGGTTCTGACCTTCCTTTCTAAACCCCCAGGTGCACAATCATGGAGGATCACTTTGCACACCTTGTGAATAGAGTCCCTCCACAGAGGCCCAGATGGTCACCTGGGGTGCCTCCAGTCTTTAGAAGAAGTAATAATAATATAAACTGAGTTGGTCATTACCCTGTACCTGTGCCCTCATTCAATCCACACAATTTATTTTATTTTATTTTATTTTATTTTATTTTACATCCAAGTTAGTTAGCAGATAGTGCAACAATGATTTCAGGGGTAGATTCCTTAATGCCCCTTCCCCATTTAGCCCATCCCCCCTCCCACAACCCCTCCAGTAACCCTCTGTTTGTTCTCCATATTTATTTATTTATTTATTTATTTATTTATTAAAAAAATTTTTTTTTCAACGTTTATTTATTTTTGGGACAGAGAGAGACAGAGCACAAACGGGGGAGGGGCAGAGGGAGAGGGAGACACAGAATCGGAAACAGGCTCCAGGCTCTGAGCCATCAGCCCAGAGCCCGATGCGGGGCTTGAACTCACGGACCGCGAGATCGTGACCTGGCTGAAGTTGGATGCTTAACCAACTGCGCCACCCAGGCGCCCCTGTTCTCCATATTTAAGAGTCTCCTGTTTTGTCCCCCTCCCTGTTTTTATATTATTTTTGCTTCCCTTCCCTTGTGTTCATCTGTTCTGTGTCTTAAAGTTTTCATGTGAATGAAGTCATATGATATTTGTCTGTCTCTGACTAATTTCACTTAGCATAATACCCTCTAGTTCCATCCATGTAGTTGTCAATGGCAAGATTTCATTCTTTTTGACTGCCGAGTAATACTCCATTGTGTGTGTATACTACATCTTCTTTATCCATTCATCCATCGATGGACATTTGGGCTCTTTCCATACTTTGGCTATTGTTGATAGTGCTGCTATAATCATTGGGGTGCATGAGTCCCTTTGAAACAGCACACCTGTATCCCGTGGATAAATGCCTAGTGTGCAATTGCTGGGTGGTAGGGTAGTTCTATTTTTAGTTTTTGAGGAACATCCATACTGTTTTCCAGAGTGGCTGTACCAGTTTGCATTCCCAACAGCAGTGCAAAAGAGATCCTCTTTCTCTGCATCCTCACCAACATCAGTTGTTGCTTGAGTTGTTAATGTTAGCCATTCTGACAGGTGTGACGTGATATCTTATTGTGGTCTTGATTTGTATTTCCCTGATGATGAGTGATGTTGAGCATTTTTTTTCATGTGTCGGTTGGCCATCTGGATGTCTTCTTTGGAGAAGTGTCTATTCATGTCTTTTGCCCATTTCTTCACTGGATTATTTGTTTTTTTGGGTGAGTTTGATAAATTCTTTATAGATTTTGGACACTAGCCCTTTATCTGATATGTCGTTTGCAAATATCTTCTCCCATTCCATCAGTTGCCTTTTAGTTTTGCTGATTGTTTCCTTCGCTGTGCAGAAGCTTTTTGTTTTGATGAGGTCCCAACAATCCACACAATTTAAATTCACAGGGTAAGCATCTTGTCCACATTTGCTGTCCTCTCCTTGACTCTTCCTTCCTCTTCCAGTTTTTTGGAAAGCAATCTGACAACACCTCTTAAAATAATGAATGAGTAGGGGAACCTGGGTGCTTCAATTAAGCATCCGACTTTGGCTTAGGTCATGATCTCACATTTTGTGGGTTCGAGCCCCACGTCGGGCTCTGTGCTGACAGCTTGGAGCCTGGAGCCTGCTTCAGATTCTGTGTCCCCCTCTCTCTCTGCCCCTCCTTTGTTTATGTTTTCTCTCTCTCTCTCTCTCTCTCTCTCAAAAATAAATAAACATTAAAAGAAATTTAAAAAAAGAATGAATGAATTCACTGGTAGCTGGACTCCTGAGACCCTGTCAGGTACAGACATCCATATGTAAGGATATGGGTTCAAGACCACAAGGGTAAACAAGTAGGTTCATTGTGTGACTTCACAGGGCAAAAAGCTGAACACAAAGTGAAGGCTCATCAGTGGCACCTCCGCACTGGGGAATTCTTCCACCATTTACTAAAAGAATGAAGCGGAGCTCAACCAGACTACTGGGAGGGTTCTCCCCAAGGTGTTGTGCAGTGGTGATCACAGGATGCAAGAGAGACGCTATGACCACCGTTTTATAAAACAATGCTTTTAAAAATGCATACTTCTGCAGGAAAAGACCTCTCTGACCTCAGCCGCAGCAATTTCTTACTTGACACATCCCCAAAGGCAAGGGAATTAAAAGCAAAATGAACTATTGGGACTTCATGAAGATAAAAAGCTTCTGCACAGCAAAGGAAACAATCAACAAAACTAAAAGGCAACCAACGGAATGGCAAAAGATATTTGCAAGTGACATATCGTACAAAGGGCTAGTATCCAAAATCTATAAAGAGCTCACCAAACTCCACACCTGAAAAACAAATAATCCAGTGAAGAAATGGGCAGAAAACATGAATAAACACTTCTCTAAAGAAGACATCCAGATGGCCAATAGGCACATGAAAAGATGCTCAACGTCGCTCCTCATCAGGGAAATACAAATCAAAACCACACTCAGCTATCACCTCACGCCAGTCAGAGTGGCCAATGAACAAATCAGGAGACTATAGATGCTGGACAGGATGTGGAGAAACGGGAACCCTCTTGCACTGTTGGTGGGAATGCAAACTGGTGCAGCCACTCTGGAAAACAGTATGGAGGTTCCTCAAAAAATTAAAAATAGACCTACCCTATGACCCAGCAGTAGCACTGCTAGGAATTTACCCAAGGGATACAGGAGTACTGATGCATAGGGGCACCTGTACCCCAATGTTTATAGCAGCACTCTCAACAATAGCCAAATTGTGAAAAGAACCTAAATGTCCATCAACTGATGAATGGATAAAGAAATTGTGGTTTATATACACAATGGAGTACTACATGGCAATGAAAAAGAATGAAATATGGCCCTTTGTAGCAACGTGGATGGAACAGGAGAGTGTGATGCTAAGTGAAATAAGCCATACAGAGAAAGACAGATACCATATGTTTTCACTTTTATGTGGATCCTGAGAAACTTAACAGAAACCCATGGGGGAGGGGAAGGAAAAAAAAAGAGGTTAGAGTGGGAGAGAGCCAAAGCATAAGAGACTCTTAAAAAATGAGAACAAACTGAGGGTTGATGGGGGGTGAGAGGGAGGGGAGGGTGGGTGATGGGTATTGAAGAGGGCATCTTTTGGGATGAACACTGGGTGTTGTATGGAAACCAATTTGACAATAAATTTCATATATTAAAAAAAAAAAGAAAAAAAGAAAACTGAGCATAACCTAAAAAAAAAAAATGCATGCTTCTGTAAGTAAGATACATGAATATGTGTCAGGGTCGAAGAATACCCGGGTGAGAAAACACGGAAGGATACATCCCAGGTTCTCGGCACAGATGGCCTTGGATGTTCTGGTAGGGCAAAGGAGGAAGAGAGGAAGCTGCTAGAGTAACAGCAAACCAAAAACACGGAGAGGAAAGACTGGCCACACCACTTCACAAAGCGTATAGGTGACTTCCGGAAAATTACATATGGATGTGGTTATGTGTAAAGGGATTAAATTGTTAAATATTTCCTTTAAGGAGACATGGAAGAATGCAATAAATTCCAGAGATTTGGTGGCTGAACATTTAGCAGTGCCTCTCTGTTTCTCCAAGGCCATATAATTAACGATTTGAGGAGAAGACTTCTTCCTAAGGAGAAACAAATATGAGAGAAAGTCAAACAGACAAGGGTCTGCTCCCCTGCATGCTAGGAAGAGTAAAAGCTGATGTGTTCAGAGCGTGACAGCATTGCAGCTACGCCTCTCAGGGTTCCCGCGGTCTCAGGGTGGTTAATAATAGGGTTTGGAACACACTGAAGGTCATTACTGCTCGTGGCAGAGCCACTTTTCTGATTTCCGGCCAAATGGGAAAAGGAGAGGACGATTTACAGCCCTTGAATGCCTGTGGAGAGCGAGGCGGCCACTATATCGTTTTGCGTATGAGGCTACAAAATTTTTAACCTAATGGGCGAAAAGAGTATACGAATTATTTGGAAGGTTCACACGTGCATAAGATTTGTAGGGTAAGCACCAAATGGCTTTTAATGAGCCAGAATTCTTTGAAACAGTGTCAAGAGAGCTATAAAACAAAAGAATCCCGTAAACACCGAATATCCACCAGAATAACAAAAGCCATACCTGTGTTGAAAATTTGACTACATGAGCCCGCTTTGGCTGTGCTATAAATCCACTGCATCTCCACTATGCCTTTCTCCCTCCTAAACGCTAGGTTTGCTTAGCTCCTTTTTCAGATCTGTGCCGTCAGCTTAATATTTCTACACGCGTTTCTTATTAAGGTAGCATAGGCTCTAAGAACACCTTACCCAGGGGCTGCTCCTTCTACGGGGCTGAGATCCTGCTCACTTGTGTTTCCTTGAGGACTTCATTCCAACGGCATTCCCTTCCTGTGTTCTAATCATTCCCCTTAGTGCCCCAAAGGGCTCCCTCCATTCCACCGTTCAAATGTTCTTCCTGATGCCAAGCCCCTCTGCGGCCACCACCCTATTTGTCTGCTCAGCAAAACGTCTCAAAACAGAAAACAAAATAGCAAACCCACTCCCCATCTCTGTCACTCGCTTAGAAAAAATTTTTTTCGAATTTTTATTTATTCTGAGAGAGAGAAACACAGAGGGAGAGATTTAGAGCCAGAGCAGGGGAGGGGCAGAGAGAGAGGGAGAGAGAATCCCAAGCAGGCCCCACATTGTCAGTGCAGAGCCTGATGTGGGGCTTGAACCCACAAACCTGAGCTGAAACCAAGAGTCAGATGACCAACTGACTGAGCTACCCAGGCGCCCCTAGAATTTTTTTTATCATGGAAATTTTCCTCCTGGTTATCTCTCTTGAGTTTTGAAATCTGTATAATAGCTTCCCTATTTTTTAAAAAGTGCCATCGAAGGGGCGCCTGGGTGGCACCGTTGGGTTAGTGTCAGACTCTTGGTCCTAGCTCAGGTCATGATGTCGCAGTACATGAGTTCGAGCCCCAAATCGGGCTCTGTGCTGATGGTGTCCAGCCTGCTTGGGATCCTGTCTCTCCTCTCTGCCCTTCTCTCTGAGAGAGTGCTTTCTCTCTCTCTCAAAATAAATAAATTTTTTAAACAATGCCATTGAAGAAACAAGGCTATTTGTCTTGTGAAAGGACTGAAACTCTGGATTTAGCAGGTTGCTGCTTCTTGGTGTCATTGACTTTTCCCCTTTATCTCCCCCATTTCCTATAGAGTGATCGTTAGATCTAGAGGCACAATTAAATGCAGGGTCAGCCTCAGGGGCAGGGTTGTGTACTTCTGATTGTATCACTGGAGGCACGTGACTTCCCCTTTACATTGATGAGCGATCTATCTGGTATAAAGTTCCCCATCAACCTTTCCCTTGATATTTCAATACAGTTTGTACAGGAAAAGCATGGTAAAGGCTTGGTTCTTCTCCTTTACTTACCAAGTTTAAGGATGAGTCCAGCGTCCTACCAGCCTTCAGTGAATACCTGATAGTTTGCTGTTGTTAGTTTCATATGATCTCAAGGAATTTCATATATTTGATGAGCTTTATTCCATTGTCATTATTCTTTTCATACTCAAACTATCCTATCTCTTGCTAAAGGGAGTCTTGAAAATATCTTTAAAAATACAGTAATTTTTCGAGCAGTTTTAGATTCACACCAAAACGAAGGGAAATGTACAGATTTCCTGTATACTCCCCCACCCCCACCCCCACTCACACACACATACACACACACACACACACACACACACACACACACACACTTTTAAGGCCAATGGGAGTCTTTTCATGTTGGCTCCTGTGTCTTTTTGACATGACCAGAAATCTTGGATTTCTTCCTTGCTTTCTAGAATAGTAAGATTGAATTAACCATTCAGGAGCCCGGGCTCCTTCTAAAAGGAAATGTTATTTAAAGGCTATAATCCAGGGTCTCCTGCGTGGCTTAGTCAGTTGAGTGTCTGACTCTTGATTTCAGCTCAGGTCATATCTCCCGGTTTGTGAGATCGAGCCCTGCATCAGGCTCTGCACTGACAGCGCGGAACCTGCTTGGGATTCTTTCTCTCCCCCTCTCTCTCTGCCCCTCTCCCGCTTGCACACTCTCTTTCTCCCTCAAAATAAATAAGCTTTAAAATAAATAAAGGCTATTCTCCAAACAGTGGGATACCATTCCTCCTGAGTTTTTATTGATTTTAGGTTTCCAGGGGATGCCTGGGTGGCTCAGTCAGCTAAGTGTCTGACACTTGTTTCAACTCAGGTTATGATCTCACGGTTAGTGAGTTCCAGCCCCACATCAGGCTCTGTGCCAACAGTGCAGAGCCTGCTTGGGATTCTCTCTCCCTCTCTCTCTTTCCCTCCCCTGCTCACTCTCTCTCTCTCTTTCTCAAAATAAAGAAATAAACATTGACTTTAGGTTTCCAGCCTCAGCAGACACATCTAGGAAATATTTCAGCACGTCTGAAATATTTCTTCTCAGAAAAAGAAAATAAATCATGAATTCATATTGATATTCCCAATTCAAATTAAGGTATTAGGTTTATACTTTCGAAGTATAAGACATATTTCTCTTTCACTGAAAATCTTATTTTCTAAAAACATTAACAATTATTTGCTTTATCCTAAATATACACATAAAGATATTTAAAAAGTGTTATCACTAAACATAAGGTTATTGAACATGACTTAAGATTTCTTTGCTGTTCTTTTTTGTGTTTAGGATATGCCAGTGAATAATCACAATCAAATGTGTGTCAAGCTGAAAGGAGCAATCCAAATGACAGCCCTGCCTTAGTTTAAAGCTAGGTTCTCTTTTCTGCTTATTATGGATCTTTGATAAGAAATACAATTGCTGAGAAGTCTGTTTTGCTTGCTGTTTGCTGCGAGCATTGTGAGGCCTTTCCTGAATGTAACCTGCTGTGTAGTAGAATGGGTTGTAAACCTTCCTAAATGTAGTCTGATATGTAATGGAATGAGTGATTGTACATAAACTAACCGGCATTTCTCGCTTCTGTAAACCTGCTTGCTTAGCACATTCCTCACCTACCCCCTTCCCCCTTCCCCCTTTTTCCTCCCGCCACAAGTAACGGACAAAGCCTTCCCGCCAAAGGACAGACAAAGGACGCCCAATCAGAGAACAACAAATGTCCTTACTTTAAAATCAACTAATCAGGCCCCTCATAATTTGAAACCTCCCCTGTGCTATTTGTCTCTGTCTATAAAAACGCTGTACCAACCCTGATCGAGGCCTCTTGCGTCACCGGCGACGAGTGCGCAGGGGACCAGGTTCGAACCTGCAATAAACGACCCTTGCCGCTTGGCTTTGACTTACGACTCTGGTGGACTTTTGTGGGAGGTTTTGGAACTTCGGGCATTACAAAGCCACCTGAAAAATGTTTTTCCTGTCTTTGTGGCTCTGGGACCAACCTGATATACATGTACTCGATTCACTTACTTTTGTTTCTTTTCAGTTTTCTAGGAATGGCTTCTTTCTCCTCATTGACTTTTCGACACCCTCAACTCCACCTTCACTACCCACCCACCCCAAATCTAGAAAGACTGCTCTCGGGCCACCGATGGTCCCCTCGTTGCCAAAGCCAGCGGCCGCTTTCATACATCTCTTGTTTGATGGCTAAGGAACATTCGACTCTTGATTTTCTCTCTTTAAAGCCTTCTCTTCTCCAGCTTGTGCAGAGCTCACATCTCCTGGTTCTCCTTCCCCTTCTGTCACTCCTCCTTTCCTGGATCCTCTGCCTCCTCCTGGTCTTGAAAGGCTGTAGTGCCTCAGGGCTTGTCACAGACCCCTTCCTCATTGCCAGCCTTCTCTCCTGAGGTGAGCCCATGCTTCCTGCAGCCTTCAGTCCTACCTGTAAGTTCAATCCCCACTGTGAACATGAAGCCCACTCTCGCCACTGAGCTTCGGAATTGTGCATTCAGGGGACACCTGGGGGGCTCAGTCAGTTAAGTGTCCGACTGATTTCGGCTCAGGTCATGATCTCACAGTTGTGAGATCAAGTCCCGAGTGGGGCCTGCTTGGGCTTCTCTCTCGTTTTCTCTCTCTCTGTCTCCCTCTCTCAAAATAAATAAATAAACTTTAAAAAACAAACAAACAGGAGCTCCTCAGTGGTTCAGTCAGTTAAGCTTCCGACTTCAACTCAGGTCATGATTTCACGGTTTGTGAGTTCGAACCCCGTGTCGGGCTCTGTGTTGGGCTCTGTGCTGATAGCTCAGAGCCTGGAGCCTGCTTGAGATTCTGTGTCTCTTTGTCTCTCTGCCCCTGCTCACTCTCTCTCTCCAAAAAATAAACATTAAAAAAGACATAAACAAACAAACAAAATCATGCATTCAGATTCCTATCTAGCATTTCCATTGGTATGTCTCATGAGTAAATTTAATATTTCTAAACCGAAATTAGAATCTTCCCCTCGAAAACTTTTCTTTCTATATTCTCATTCTGATTGAATGACCCTTCCATTCACCAAGTCGTTTAGCCAGAAACCTGTCACCCTTCCTATTCCCTCCCTCCCCACATGCAATCTGTTGGCAATTCTGTTGATTTTATCTCCAAAAATGTACGTTGAATTCATCAATTTTTCTTTGCTGCTGCTAGCCCCATCTCAGTCCAGGTTTACCTCACCTGATCCATTTTGGTAGCCTTCCAGTTGGCCTCTTGCTTCCATTCTTGTCCACCATCCCATCTCCTTTAAAAACTCAACTCAGGGGCGCCTGGGTGGCTCAGTAGGTTGGGCGTCCGACTTCGGCTCAGGTCATGATCTCACGGTCTGTGGGTTCGAGCCCCCGCGTCGGGCTCTGGGCTGATGGCTCAGAGCCTGGAGCCCACTTCCAATTCTGTGTCTCCCTCTCTCTGACCCTCCCCCGTTCATGCTCTGTCTCTCTCTGTCTCAAAAATAAATAAACATTAAAAAAAAATTAAAAACTCAACTCAAATAATGTCACTTCTCTTTAAACCCTGTTATCATAACTTAAAACCCCTTCCTGTCGCTGCTTGGACCTACATGATGTGCCCCAGTGTCCCTTCAATCTCATCTCGTACCTTTCTTCTTCTCTTGCTGAGCTCCAACCACACTGGATTCGTTCCCCAATCATCCGGGCTCTGTCTTGCCACCACGTTCTCACGTATGCTCTCCTGTCTGGTCTTTCCTCAGTTTTTGTCATTCTTCCGGTTTCTGCTTAAATACCTCTTGCCTCCAAGAGGTCTTTCCTGCCTGCGCTAACACCAACCCCATGTTTAATTTATGTGGGCGATGCATACTTTATCACGTTTGGCACATGTATACATTATATTTAGTATCTGTCTCTCCCATAAGACCATAAACATCTTGGGTGTAGGGGCCATTTGGTTTTTGTTTATCAGTTAATATATGTTGGCCGATGAATAAATTTAAGAGTTTGGAATACATATTCCTCAACATTTGGCTCTAAGTACAAGGACCCATATCAGACTTCTCTACAAACAGCATATTCATCGTCTATCAGCTATGCCCAGTCAAGTAAAGCAAATCCTGGGTGCGGCACCTGTGACATCGTAAACGCTTGATGAAGGACTACTGGACTGTTGGAGGAAATACACAAGCTTTCTTATTTCTTGCAGACTTTTCATTTAGTCCCCTTACTTGGGGGTCTAAATCCCTATTACTTTAGAAACAAAAATAGCTTATATTTGAATCTGACTTTGAGCCTGTGTTATACATTCTTTTATGTATTCTTCTTAACCACAGTCTGGAGGCGGTATGATTATCTCCATCTAACAGAGGAGAAAAGTAACGCTTAGATTACTTAGATTAGCCAGGTCTCCCAGCTAATTAGAGACAGAGCTGGGTTTAAAACCCATTTTTTGTTCCACTACACAATGTATGTAGCCTCCTAATGAGAAGCAGCACAGAAGGTGCCCCTGATCTCCTAAAAAGCCACAGTTCATCGCTGTAAACCTTTTGCTTCTCCAATACTGAGCCCTTCCCCCACTGTAAAACTATAATGAACAAAAAGCATTCATTCAAAACTTTGCACTCTTCATTTGTGCTGACTTCATGCATTTCTCTTTGCAAACCAGACTTAAGGAAATTCTGTTGCATCCTATAGGTATCCCTTGCTTTAAGAAAACCTGATTTTACATGAACATTTTAGTGTTTCAAATTTCAGGAATTAAAAAGTGAAAAAGTCCTTAAACATCTTTTTAAAGACTTTTTTTAGTCCTCAGTAGACTCAAAGGTAGAATTCCCTTAAGTAATGAAACAGGCTTGACACATTCAAGGCAACTATTCAATCCCGTGGGCACCCTCACCGGAACATACAAGATGCCTGTCATGCATTGCCTTGTTCTGAGTCTGAATGTAGAAGCTTCTGCTCTTACAGACCTGTAATGAATTTGCTGGGGTTACTGTCTTTACTCTCTCTTCAGCATATAATAAAGGAATAATCTGCTGCTTTGCAGAATAGCTTGAGGACATTATATTCTAATTCTAACCACAAAGAAATGCAGATTTCCCCCTCTTTGGCATTTTTCTTTTCAAAAAGGTTGCTTAAAGTGGTACTTAAAAGATAATTCTAGCTTGCTAAATTTAGGGTGTGGAAAAAGTCCAAAATGAGAATATTCCGGGGGTAATTGTGCAAGAAATGTTAGTATGTGCAGTAAGAGGAGGATGTCCTACACTCTGGATGTATTTCTCCCCTCCCCTGCCCCTTCTTTCTTCCTCGACACCAGCATAACGTTGAGCAGGGTTCAAAGTTACCAGAGGCAGTGAAAAATTCTTTACTCACCCCATTTTAAATATAAAATGACCTGAGTCGTTTCTAAAACCACCCTGAAGTCAGAGCTTCCCTTCAAAATTTATCTGCAAGTTATCAAAAAGTGCATCTCTTCATATTCAAGGCAGATTTCTGGTCATTCTCCATTCAGCTGGAAACAGAGAAGCTAACTGTCAAGTGTAATATAAGAAGGGTACTGGAATCTGAAGTTTGCTTTCAAATGCATTGAAAACAACACATGGATTGTGGATAAATGGATAGATACGGGATAAAAACAAACATAACAAAATGTTGATTGTGGAATACAGGTGGTTCACGCTGTAATTCTTCAACCTGAAAAGGAAAATGGTGGCAGGTCCCAAGGTTAATGGGGGCTGGCACCTTAGCCTGAGATGGTGTCAGTGGAGGAAGTTGTGTGGGTTGGGCCCTTAACGCCTCAGCAGAGGCCTCTCAGACTGCAAACTGGGCACCGGGAATGGTAGATATGGAGTCTCAGAGCCCAGAAAACAGACGGATCAGTGGTTTCATAGGGTGTACAGAGGATGGGGTTAGAGGGTTGATCTGCATAAGACTCTAAGACTCCCGAATAATTCGGGGAGGAAGACAAGCATGGTGTGTACGGAAAGATGAGGAGAAAGTTGGTGGCTCAGGGTCGAAGGCAATTTGAAGGGAAGAAAACAATGTATTTCCGGAGTGACTGAGTTTGTCATGGAGATTCATGCTTACAACATAATTTGGAAGACCGCCATGAAGTTGCTTGCCCCTATGTCTTTACCCATGCAGATTTAAAATACGCCAGTTTCTTCCTCATGGGACTTTTTATAGCCTCTCTGTTTTTCCGCAGACATAAAAATCTGAATAAAATTATTCAATAGAGATTTGGTCAATACTGAAGAACATTGAAGAAAGTGGAGAGGATGCTGAGTATAGACATGCTATTGCATTTTGGATTTATTGGGATTTTTACTAATTTATGCCCAACTTGACATCCACTGTGCTTCCAGATCAGTTTCTATCAGCTAAAGTAAACCTGTTGTTTCCTTCTTTTGGTTTTGGGTGTAGTGGCCCCTCTCATATTGCATCATGCCTTTATTTTTTTAATTCATTTTTTAAATTTATCTTTTTTATTTGAGAGAGAGAGAGAGAGAGGGCATGAGCAGGGGAGAAGGAGAGAGAGAATCTTAAGAGAGAGAATCTTAAGCCCCCCTGATGTGGGGCTCGATCTCATGACCCTGGGATTATGACCTGAGCCAAAATCAAGAGTCAGATGCTCAACAGACTGAGCCACACACACACCCCTGTATCGTACATTTAAAGTCATCATAGATTCTTTTTGTGTCTTAGAGAATATCAGCCATTCAGCCACCTTCTTCTTCTTCTTCTTTTTTTTTTTTTTAAAGCAGGGAAAAAACCCTTCATTTCTATCAATTTAAAAAGTAGGAAACATTCTTCAAGCAAGATAATCAAAACAGTCAATAACAATTAAGAGAGCATGTACAGATTAGACTACAGATTTAGATACTTTGCATTAAGCATGTATAACCAAATCAAGAGGGCTGACAACTTTTGCACTGAGGAAAAGCAGTGATTCATCATGAACACACAACTTCTGGGAAACTGGAGCTGACTTTTCGCAGGACGGCAAACCAAAGCGACAAACTGTCACTTGCTTAGAGAACAGCTTTGAACATGAAAGGGGTCACAGTGAAACATCATTGTAATGCACCAGTGTCCCCAGAGATCTGTTCATCTCTAAAACAGGGGTATATATGGGGCACCTGGGTAGCTCAGTTGGTTAAGCATCCGACTTTGGCTCAGGTCGTGGTCTCACACCTTGTGAGTTTGAGCTCCGCATCAGGATCTCTGCTGAGAGCCCACTTCAGATCCTCTGTTCCCCTCTCTCCCTGCCCCTCCTCCACTTGTTCTCTCCCTCAAAAATAAATTAATAAACGTAAAAGAAAATTAAAAAAATAATAAAACAGGGATATATGAAAATCAGTACTACAAATTCTCATAAAACTAGAAAAACCCTCTAAGCCCTAACACTTTGGAGATTACATAAAGACTGTTTTTTTTTCCTTCCCTTTACTCTTCTCTAAATTAAATACAAAACAGGGGCACCTGGGCGGCTAAGTCAGTTAAGTATCCAGCTCTTGATTTCAGCTCAGATCATGATCTCATGGTTTGTGGGTTCGAGCCCGCGTTGGTTCTCCACTGACAGTGTGGAGCCTGCTTAGGATTCTCTCTTCCTTTTCCTTTCTCTGCCCCTCCCCCACTCACACACTCTTTCTAACGATAAGTAAGCTTATGGGGTGCCTGGGTGGTTCGTTCGGTTAAGTGTCCGACTTCAGCTCAGGTCATGATCTTGCAGTTTGTGAGTTCAAGCCCCGTGTTGGGCTCTGTGCTGACAGCTCAGAGCCTGGAGCCTGTTTTGGATTCTGTGTCTTCCTGTCTCTTGGCCCCTCCCCTGCTCATGCTCTGTCTCTCAGTAATAAATAAATGTTAAAAAAAATTTTTTTTTAATAGGTAAACTTAAAAAAAATCTTCAAAAAAATAAAAAGCAAGGGGCACCTGGGTGGCTCAGGTCATGATCTCGCAGTTCATGAGCTCAAGCCCCACGTCAGGCTCTGTGCTGACAGCTCAGAGCCTGGAGCCTGTTTTGGATTCTGTGTCTCCCTCTCTCTCTGCCCCTCCCCTGTTCACACTCTGTCTCTCTCTCAAAAATAAATAAACATTTAAAAAATTAAAAAAACAAAATGAATAAATTAAATACAAAACTTTTTATTTAGTACATTTTTTTTTTTAAGAGAGAGAGAGAGAGAGAGAGCAGGGGAGGGGGCAAAGGGAGTGAGAGAGAGGATCCCAATCCCAAGCAGGCTTCATGCTCAGCACAGAGCCCAACTTGGGACTCAGTCCCACAACCCCAGGATCATGACCTGAGCCCAAATCAAGGGTCAGATGCTCAACCAACTGAGACACCCAGGCACCCCAGTATATTTCTGACTTACAACCAAAGCTTTGAAATGAAGAAAGGTTTTATGAAATGGAAATAGACCCACATCAACTCTAGGGAGAATCTCAAGGATTGCTCCTTGGAAAAGTTTTAAAACAGGAAATTTTATTTCCAGGATGACACTGTATTTCCTTGAATACCTAATTATTACCAGGAAGGAATGCATATCCATGCCATCCAAGGGCTCTCATTCTTTTGGAAATGTTTCACCATCTCTCCATCCCCCACCTACTCCCTCCCTACCTCTACTCCCAACACACAGACACATAGACAAACAGACAGACACACACACACACACACACACACACACTCATCAAATTGGGAGAATTTCCTGAAGCATACAGATAATGGCATTTATTTTGGCAAGAATTCTGCAATTTGTCAAAAGAAAGATAAAGTATGGCATTTATGAGCAATTGTAATTATAGTATTTCTCAACAGATGCAGGAAGTAGATTTTTCTTCATAGTTGAAATATGGCTTCATGGTTTTCTGCATCTGGGTCTTGCAACTTTTCATCTAGAAACCAGACTAGATCAGTTATTTGTGGAAAGAGATGATAACTTATGACTGTATTTTTTAAAAAGTCACCATTGCTAGGTTCTTCTTTTGAGACACTAAATAGACAAGGGAGTTACTAAAAATGCAGGGGAATTGAAAAGAGCAATTCCTACTAAGAACATAACTTGGCCTTATGAATTGCCTCTCTGGCAAATTAACTGTGGCAAGAAAAGACACTGTCTTTTAAATGAAAAGTAATTAATGACCTTCATCAGGTGGATACAAATGTCTCCAGAGATCCTATAACCCAGTGGAGTGCAGGTGAGATACATGCCCTCTGTATATACAGTGTGCAACTACCACCAGGACCACCTGAGTGCCCATTTCTTGCCTCAGCACCAGAGCACCAAAAGCAAAGAGTCCAGGTACAAGCAAATAACACTGTTTTACCTATTAATTAGAATGGGGAACTCAAAGAAGGAAAAGGTACAAAAAAGGCGCTTTTGAATTTCCTGGTTGATCCCTACAGGGACATGAAAACACACGATTAAGTAAACAGGATGATTTCAGGGTTTTTTTGTTGTTGTTTATTTATTTATTTTGAAAGAGAGAGAGAGAGAGAGAACGGCTGGGGAGGGACAGAAAGAGGGAGAGAGGGAGAAAAAATCTCAAGCAGGCTCCATGCCGTCGGCGTGGTGCCCAGTGCGGGGCTCAATCGCATGACCCTGGGATCACGACCTGAGCCAAAACGAAGAGTCAGATGCTTAACCGACTGAACTACCCCAGGTGCCTCTGATTTCAGTTTTTATACAAAGATATCAACTACCTTCCTGGGACTTAATGAGCATATATAAATATTAAACATTTAGAAATTCAGAGCTGGTCCCTGGGGGACCTCACACCATCATCTTGGTATAAATCTTTAGTAATTGGTGGTATCTTTTGAACCATTCATGACAATCATGGGCCATCAGGAGGGGTCTGCAGTGGCTTTGGTGTGCTCAGTAATATCAGAGAATAGGCTGGGATGAAGAAAAAAAGGAAGAGGGAGAAAAAAGGAATAAGAGAGGAGAGAAGAAGGATAAGAAAAATGGGCTGATGGATAGCAGTGGTGGAAAGTGACAAAGACTGAGAAGAACACCAGGAGCCACCAAAAACATCTTCTTGTGTTCCTGGTGCTGGCAGCTTCCCTTTTGTCTACAGAGCACATGCCCTGGATCATTGTTGAGGCTGTCACATAGAGATAAGAACAGAAGCTACTTCAAAGCACAAAGGTGACATTGGCCATATCCCCCTGTTTACATAGTACTGTCAGTGTATCAAAGGAAGAATTAAATGGGCATAATTTCTTAGAGTAGGACCAGTAGGAATCCAGTGCTGTTGATGGTCTTGGGTCTGGAGGACATTGGCTCTATATCAGCCCACACGACTGGTCATCATTTGACCTTCCTGTCTCTAATTTGGTCACATCAGTTGCTCTGGATCTGTCCATATGGCTTTGACAGAAGATTCACCTGTAGTGAGTAAGTGGTGTGGTCAAGGGCATCCATGATGTTATTCTGACACCCAGAGACAGAAGAAGAGGGTAGAATGGAAGATACAGGCTGTTGCGGGGGCGGGGGATGGGGGGGGGATGGCAAAAATGGGGAGGCAGAAAAGGCCCTAATAAGAATGGGCAAAGCCCCAGTGGGTAGAGGGTGACTTTGAGTTGGAATAGAAGACTTGAAGGGAGAGAAACAGGAACAGTAAGCCTCCATTCTTCAAGGCAGCCATTGTCCCAATCTGTCAAAGTCTGGGATGTTCAAATTCTACTCTGAGTTTCTCTTTCCTATTTCAATTACCCATTTTGTGAATGGTGGATCGACGTATGATTCCTTAAAAGAAGTAATCTACCGTGGAGTTAAAAAAAAAAAATCCAGTACTAGATAATGGTAATCACACAAATCACTTGACAGTAATCTGGGGTTTGTGTCTTCCATGAGGGCATCCGCCCAGGAGCTCATAGCACCTGCTACTTTCAGAATCTTCATGGAGAGCAGTCTGCCGCCAAAGCTGTTGTTGGTCAGCAAATCCAACGTTGAACTTAGCTGTGCACAATCTGTGTAAGTATGAGTAGGCTACTTAGGTGCTTTTCTCAACACTCTTTTCCTAATCCCAAACTCAGAGGGGTATATACAGAAAGGAAAGCAAAATGTATTTTATAAAAGAACACACTGAGGGGTAAGTGCTTGTTATCTTTTGATTGATTGGTGTTTGCTTTGCCACAGATCATTGGAGTTGGGATCCTGGTATATATGATTATCGCTCAGCTTCCTTCAGTTTTTTACTTTGTTTTTTGTTTGTTTGGGTTTAAGTAATCCCTATGCCCAACGTGGGGCTCAAATTTATAACCCCAAAATCAAGAGTTGCATGCTCTATCAACTGAGTCAGCCAGGTTTTTAAAAACCCATGGTTTTTACTTTCTTTCTCTTCCTTCCTTTCCTTAGAGAGCGCAAGCCTGCTAAAATCAAGAGTCAGATGCTCAACCAACTGAGCCACCCAGGCACCCCTTTTTGCTCTTTGAAACACGTTTAAGATTCAAATTCTTTTTCAGCAGTGGGAGCAGTGCTATCTACACTGCAGTTGCCTGTGAACATTTTGTGCAAGGAAGAAAAGCATTGGCTTAGCTTCCAAATGGTGCTCTGATCTTTTAAAAGCCTGATCCAAGGAACTTCGGGATTCTTACTCTATCAAGTCTCAGGTTCCAGTGCCACCTGGGACTGTCTCTCTCCCAGCCTTTCCCCACCTCAGCTTCACACTGACTCGAGTGCACTCTCTGACCCCTACGAGGCTGGTTAATCCCTGGGGTGCTTTTATCCAGGATACTCCCTCAGGATTCAGCTCAGGTATCCCCTCCCCACGGGTGAGCTTGCTCACCCAAAAGACACCGTTGCTTTCCCAACGCAAGGAATGTCTTGCCTTCCAGCACGTGGCAGTGTCTAGCCCAGGTGATCTGGACACATTGCGCTGAGAAACAAGACCACGCTAATGACCATGAATTTGAGGCTGGGACTGTGACTCGTTACTGCCATTCCCATCTGATCAGTGAGAACATAGTGCCTGTTCGCCGCTGCGCACCGTACCACCACCTACCTAGCTCCGAGGCATTTTTACCCCGTCATTTTGACGTCAGGACAATGCCATTCAAGTTTGTAAACACATTTTAGTCCCAACATTCTAATCAGAATATGCCAGCACTGGTAAATTCTCCCTAAGAGGAGGGGAGACGGCAAGGTAGGAGCATGTAGATGGTGAAGCCAACCTGTTAGACCACCTTTCCCCCCTCATCCCAGACCTGCCTCCACCATAAGGCTGTAGCAGGAGCTAGAGGGAGGGTCTGTTTTGCTAAGGAAATACATTTATTCTGCACACTGAAACTGGCAGGACTCGAACGGGTGCCCGGTGAGGAAAAGACCAGACTTTGTAGGGTTGGCAACAG
This sequence comes from Herpailurus yagouaroundi, assembly GCF_014898765.1. Lineage (NCBI taxonomy): Eukaryota > Metazoa > Chordata > Mammalia > Carnivora > Felidae > Herpailurus > Herpailurus yagouaroundi. Next base: position 10,455,123 of record NW_024412376.1, on the reverse strand, counting down.
CAAGGAGGGGGCAGAGGCAGGGAGCAGGGGTTATGCCCAGTGTGGAGGAGGTCCTTGGGCAAAGGAGAGGTGCTGACAACCTCACGAGGACCGCCTCGGGTCTGTCAAGCACGAGCACCCGGTGTGCTGACAGCCTCCATGGCACAACCGCGTGGAGGGAGGGGGTCACGCCTGCCCTTTAGGCCTGGCTCCTCTGGGTGCACGGGCGGCTCTTGCACATCCATGACCCACGGCTACATTAGACTTCGCTCAACAAATATTCCTACTGTGCCCAGGGCCTGCTCCCCTGGGACGACCATTGGCCACTGCCGTGTTCCACCGACAAGGGTCAACCGCGGCCCACCGGCTCCATGCTGTGATGCCCAAGAACATTGTTCCCAGCCCTCATAATCCATTTTGCATATCCGTTATTGGTTCCACGCTCCCTTGAGACACTGAGAGCAAAGCTGGAGGGTGTGGGTACAAGATCTGAGCGCACAGAGGGGCATACATTCGTTAATGCCAACACTTCTAGATGTGGGTTCAGGGGGTAGCATGTGTCCATGATGGTCAGCAAGTAGGCAAGAGAAAAGCTTAATAAGGGAAAGAGATCAAGCCTCTATGGTAGCAACCTTGACCTTTAGTTGTGCTAAGAGCACAACTGCTTGAATTAAACATAGGACGCTATTCAAGTCTTTGGAATTTCAGCATCCCGTCACACACTTGGGTGACATACGTCAACTTTCTTTAAGCCCGCCTTTAGAATATTTTTAGTCTGGTCTTAAAGTACACTGACGTGAGCCCTATGTTATATGGGTAATAACCTGATATCAGTGTTTTTTTAAGAATTAGGAACCTTTGTGCGCATAGTGTGCCCTGAGTATGGAGAAGCGAGAGGCGGGTAGAGAACTTGTTTCCTCTGCTGGCAGAAAAGGGCCAAGAGACACAGGCCACAACCACAGGCAAAAAGAGAAACTGGTTATTAAATTTAATTTTCTTTAAATACATACCTTTCTCCCACCCTCACCTATTCTGCGGGGGGAAGAGGAGAGAGGAAACCCCACCCCCTCCATTCAGGGGATTCCATGTATAAAGCCTGAGATGGTGAGGATGAAGTATAAAAATACTATTTACAAAGGGGAAGAAGGTATCTGTTGCCACCTTAACCTTCAGACACCCCCATCCCCAGGCCCCTTTTGCTCCTTTAGAAAAAGCCCCTGGGAATTCATTTGAGTGTAAAATAAGCCCTTCCTCTGGAGGGGTACTATAACCCCAAAATGGAATAGGATGCTCTGAGATCAGCTGAGGAAGACAGTGAATGGATAGCACCTCAGATCCTAGCAGAGGGAAGGCATCCGCCCCCCATTACCCTGTGGTCAGCAGGCCTACAGGCCAAGCCTTTATTTCCATAGGCCCCATGTAAACATTGACTTTCCTTTTTCCGTGTCCCTGTTCTTCCTGATTTCCTACAGAGCCTCCCTCGCTTGCACTGGAGGCACTTGGTTCCTTGATGGTTCCTTCCTCCCCTTCTCCCCTTCCTGTGGAAGAAGCGAAGAGGGGAGGCAGGTTACAGGTGGGGCAGGGCCCATCTCCTCCCTTCTTCTAGGTCAGGGCAGCCAGTCCTCCTAAGGGGTGAGCTCCAAGTTCTCGGCCAGATAGGGGTGGATTGCCTTCCCCAGCTTCCCCCACAGGGACAGGCAGGTAGACAGTCCGGTACCAGGATACAGCGTTCTTGATGGGTGACAACGCCAGTGCTGAGTAGCAGGTGCTGAGTAGCTGAAGAAGGCTTCAGGAGGCAGAAAGGTGGGGCGACTCAGGCCTCCCCCTGATGGTGGGAGCCCAGCCCTGCATTACTGCCCCTTCAGGTAAGCACGTCAGTCACCACCCACCAGTCTTGTTCACCCGTAGCTGTGCGGAGGGGCCAGGCACCCATGAGGCAAGCGGTCTTCTCCAGGCCTTGGTGTAGAGGCAGCATTCACACCAGCTCGTCCAATAGGATTCCAATGCTCTGAGTGGCCTCTGAGGGCCCAGCAATGGGCTTGTTACACATAGGGCAGACACAGCGTACTTCTAGCCACTTCACCAGACACCTGTGGGCGGAAGAAGACCAGTTTTCCCCTAAGACACCCAGCCCGTTCCACGTGTCTCTCACTCAGAGAGCCCAGCTGCTTCTCCGAACAGCAACACCTCCATCCTTGCCCCGGTCCAACCCCTCCGGCTTGCCTGGTGTCCAGACAGGATGTCAGGCATCGCTGGCAAGGGGCAGATGGGAGGGGGTAGGGATTACAGGTTCTCGAAGACGCTCCCTACTTATTCCTTTCGAAAGGTATCCCCTGGACACACGTCCCCCACGGTGGATACTTACTTCCGGTGAAAGGCATGTTGGCATGGGAGCACACCTAGCTCGTCCTTCCCCTTGAAGTCTTCCAGACAGACTGCACAGGTCTGCTGTGGGAAGAAAGGGAAGATGTGAGAGGAGACTGGGGAAGAACCGCATTCACCCATCGGCTCATCCCCATCCAAGAAAACAAAGCTCTAGCCCAGTTTCCTGATTAGCCACGGAAACTTGAGTCATAGGGTAGCCACTAACCACACCAGACTGTTCACAAGACCAAAGGAAGATGAAATTAAAGGTTTAGTTCCTCCATTGCACTAGGTACATTTCAGCGGCTCGGTAACCACAATGTGGCCATGGTGGCTCCCATACTGGACAGGGCAGATACAGAACATTTCTATCATCACAGAAATTTCCATTGACCGTAAGTGTTCTAGAGGAGTATTTTTTAAACGTTTCTAGCCTAGTACATTTTGCAAGGAGGCATGCATCTATATCTAAAGGTAAAAATGGGGGTATAATGTTCAGTTCATATTCTTGGACTCTAGCTTTCTGTAATTCTGGACTAACTTCTTGATCACAGCTGAATTCTCCCTCTCAAGGAGGGCTCAGGGAACACTGAATTTGCTGAGATGTGATAGCACACATCCAAGAGGGATAAAATGAAGCATTCCTAGGCTGTCTCATGCCTCGCGATCCCCGTGGGTCCGCCCAGTGCCCAACCACCACAAACACCCTGTGCACAAGTGTCTGTGGTTATGGACAGAAGTCTTGAGAAAGTTAGATGATCTCATGGGCACAAGTAGGGAAGGAAGAGGCAACTGCCCACTCCTAAAAAGTCTGTGTTGATGGGACCCAAGGAGTGGCAGTATTGCTTGGGGGAGGGGACTGGAGAGCAAGCAGGCGAGAATGGCAGGGCTAGATGCACTGGTCAGGTCCCCAGTCTGCCAGGACAGAGTATATGTGTAAGGGTAAAAAGGGCCTTCTTTAGTGAAAAACCAAGACGGGAGACCTAGAAGCAGGGAAGGGTAGCTGGGATCTGGCGTGGAGAGGTAGACCCATCCTCCCCTTAAACATGATGCACAGCAGCCTTTCCGGGGCCACGTGTCCTCGCTCATTCCAACCCTTCCGCGATCCCGTTATGTTTTCTGCCTGCGCCGGTTCCAGACATAATGAATTCCATACACGGATTACCTACTGGAATGAGTCACATTTATTTGGCCCAAGGAGATAAGTTCCTGAAAGGCCCTGGCTGAGAGCTGGAGAGGGTGCTGTCTGCCTTGCCAGCCAGGGCCCTCCTGCACCCTGGCCGAGGACACTTACCCCATATAACTGCAACTTCTTGGCATCACCTTTAAGCACCACCTGAAAAGGAGAGAGGAGGCATGGCGTCAGAAGCCAAGCACAGGGGCCAGGTGCTATCATCCAGCCAAGGGAGTCCCCAGCCCCGCACAGGCGTGTCTTCCTCTTCCTCTGGTGAAGGGGGAGGGCTTGGCCACTGCCTGGGCCGGGCCAGGCCAGACTCGAGGACGGTACAAAGCACTGGCCAGGGGGAGCCAGCAGGGAGGCCGAGGGGGTTCAGCTTGCTTGCTGCCTATCCTCTCTCTAGCAGGGCAGGTAGCAGAGAGGAAGTCTCACAGGAAGATGTAGCACTTGGGGCGCCTGGGTGGCTCAGTCGGTTAAGTGTCTGACTTCATCTCACGTCATAATCTCACGGTCCGTGGGTTCAAGCCCCGTGTCGGGCTCTATGCTGACAGCTGGGAGCCTGGAGCCTGGAGCCTGCTTCGGATTGTGTCTCCCTCCCCCACTCATCCTCTGTCTCTGTCTCTCAAAAATAAACATTGAAAAAATTGTTTTTAAAAGAAAGAAAGATGTAGCACTCTACCTCTTTATAGCCGTATCGCTCACTCTGTGCCTGGTTCCGGAGTTTGCTAGGGGAGAGCGAAAGGAGAGGTTACCATGCCTTTGTACAAATTAGAGCCATTCAGAGTGAGAGAGGCAGGCAGGCTGCGTGGGCCCTCTTCTGGGGGCGGAGAGGCTGCTCCTCAGAGGGGCGTCTTGTCCCGGAGAAGCCATGGAGTATGGTGTGGTTGGACCTGTGCAGGTCGCCCAGAGTTGATTAGGGACTCAGACTCTTACTCAGCCACAACAGCCTCAAAGCTTTACCGTCAGGTCCCACAGATCGGAGAATTCTGGCAGAGCACATTCTGGCAGAATTATTCATTCGTACTCCCTGCTGTTTCCCAGAAAGTCAGTCTCCTCAGGCCCCCCAAGTCGAGAGGTCAACACTCCGCTTCCTGAGTATACAGAAGTTAGATATTCTTACAAGGGATCTTGCCATTAAGCCAGGGTAGCAGTGTAAGTGAGCCTCTGTTGACTCTGGGGAACTTTCCACCCAGGGGAACACTAATATTCTGAACCAAAGCACACTCTCCCCTTCACGGCACCCAGGCAAACACCGAGGATGCCCTCTTTGTTTTCTTCTCTTCGGTTTCCAGCTGGTGGCCTGCACACAACCTCACTCAATAGCCAAAACCCAGTGAGTTGTTACTAACGGCAAACTAACTTCCAAAGAAGTAACTCGCCCAAACCTCCCGGCTAGTCAGCAACAAGAGGCGGATTTGAATCAGTCTATCAGAGCATAGGGCCTGAGCGCTTTAACAGTGTGGCCTGTTTTCGCCCATTAGGTGGGACACACCATCGTCCTGAGAAGGAGACCAGATCCCTTGGGAAACACCCGATCTTCATCAACAAGCCTACAGCGAACGGCTAGGATCACGATTACGCAGTATTGCTGCTTCTTTATTTGCAGGGAGAGAAACCGTCCAAATCAAGCAGGTGGCTCTGTGTCCTCCTATACTTGGGAGCCACATGGGGCCTTCTCTCCACTGAACACTTCTGCCAGATCTGCGTTATTGGAAGGAAACGTTAGAAACCCGTCAAGTTAGAATAGATGTGGTGGATGATGGCCTAAGGGCCACTTGTTCAATAGAGCCTATGAGCTAAGACTGATTTTTATTCTTAACTTTTAAAATGTTTATTTTTGAGAGAGAGAGAGAGAGAGAGAGAGAGCGCATGTGTGCACATGATAATAAATTAAACATTACATATTATCTGTGGCGGCTTTTGCACAGTAGGGTGGGGGTAATTAAGAAAGAGACTGTGTGACTTCCGAAGCCCCAAATGTTTGTCCTTTTGCAGAACAAGAAGGCTGACAGGAGTCAGAGGAAGAGAATCTCAAATCAGGAGCCTCAACGAGAAGGTAAGAAGGTGCCTGCGCCACAGGCACCGTGGAGAAGCTGACTAGAACAGCGGAAGGTGCGGAATGAGGGGCAGAGCAGAGCCATGCCCCAAGCACAGTCGGGGGGCAGATCTGGATCTGGCTCCCAGCTATCTCCACTGTTCCTAGCACAAGTCAGGGCCCTGGGAGGCCGGGTGCCTGGAGACTCTTAAGAACTCCAGTCCAGGGGCACCTGGCTGGCTCAGTGGTGGAGCATGTGACTCTTGATCTCAGGATTGGGAGTTTGAGCCCCATGTTGGATGTAGAGAGGACTTGAAAAAAATCTTAAGGGGCCTCTGGGTGGCTCAGTCCGTTAAGCGTCTGACTCTTGGTTTCAGCTCAGGTCATGATCACGGTTTGGTTAGTTTGAGCCCCTCATTGGGCTCTGTGCTGACAGTGTGGAGCCTGCCTGGGATTCTCTCTCTCCCTCTCTCTCTCTGCCCCTCCCCTGCTCATGCTGTCTCTGTCTTCCTCAAAATAAATAAACTTAAAAAATAAAAAATAAAATCTTAAAAAAGAACTCCAGTCCAGGTTGACTCCTGCACCATAGGGCTAAGTCCCAGGGCAGCACATCCACTGGAGGGTCTCCGGTCATTGGAGGGTTGGGCCAAAGACCTAGCCAGGACTCCCACTGTTCCGTCCTTTACTCAGAGAACGCCTCAGTCCGGGAAAGCTTTTCAGATGCATGCATCTCTGTGCCCGCTTCCAAACAAGACGGGCGGGGCAGGGTGCATGCAAGGCTTCAACGAACAACTGTCACCTGGCTGACACCGAATGAAGCTGGGGAAGCAAAAAAGTGTTCTCACAGTCAAAGCGCTCACAGCCGCATTCTCAGGCAGTCACCGTCGCTGTCGCGGGGATGCCGAAGAGTAAATAAGGAAGTGGTGAGGGGCCTGCTTTTTAACCCCGAGAATGAGAGGATGCCACACATCCTTGGGGTCTCAACCACCTCACCTGCAACACGGCTCTACGCAGGTAGGGTGTGCCGTGCCTTTCTGCTCACTGTGTCCTGGGATGCGCAGGGCGCCCCCTGCCCACCCTCACCCCCTGTGTCTGTCTGGTTCCATTTGATGGTCGCAGTCAAGGATCCTCCAGCAGCCTGGGTCTCAGAGCCCAGTACCACCAGAAGAGTGAAAGGCTGCAGACCCACCCCCTTCGCCCTGCATGCAGACTTTCCAGAACAGGAAGGTATACATTGTGATGAGACCCAAAAAGGTCGCAAGGGAAACAAAGCAGAAAAGCAAAGCCCCTGGGACATCCCAGCAGAGGAGGTAGTGCCGGCTACTTTGGACAGGTGGCCCTCTCAGCTGTTGGGTGAGCTAAGCTACTAAAAATACTCCGATTTCAATGAGACCATTTCTAGCCACTGCCAGCGGGCTCTCCCTCACTGCTTTTCCCTTTTGGAGCAAACAATGCCACCAGGTCCTGAAAATAATTGCTCCTTTCCTGCTTATTTGTACTTCACTGGCCCCTCCATCCTGTGTAGGGCAGAGGTCAGCTCCTGGGGAACAGGGAAGAACGGGTGAGGGGAGCAGGGGAGAGGAGGCTGGTGTTGGCCACTGAGCTCACCAGGTGGAGAGTAGGGGTCATGGGCCTATTTTGGCTATGGAGGAAACTGAGAAGCGGGGAGAGGAAGTGGCTTCTGTGCCTGTGTGTCTTTCTATATATAGACACCCACAGGCTGCCACACAGCAGCGAGCCTCTGGAACCATGAAAGTCTGGGGTCAGCTGACTCTGGGCAGGCTGCAGGACAGAAGGTGGGGGTGACAGAAGGGGCAGATTACTGCGGAAGGGACAGGTGGCGCCAAGCGGCCCGCAGTCAGGAAAGCTTTTGGTATCGTGTGGTTACGGCTCTGTTCTTCCACTCCAGCCAGACAAAAATAAATCAGCCCTATCTAGCTCCCCAGCCTGTCCTTCTGCAGGACCCCCATCTCCGGCCGTATGGGGGTGCTAAGGGATGCTGCAGCTGTTCCTTTTATTTCCATTCAAGGAATGGGAACCCGACAGGGAAGGTGAACATATGGAATCTGAAAGACTCTAGCTAATGACCACTGGGCTAGCCCACCCCTGGATCTTCCTCGATATAGGACCTTGGGCAAATTCTTAACTGCCAGAGCATGAATTTCCTCATTTACAACGTGGGCTAATATAGAAACTGGAGGGGTGTTTCACAAAATGCCAACTATAGTGTGGCAAAAGAAGGCATTTGGTAAAGAAGAACTAAAACCCAAGGTCACACGTATTAGTGGCAGAGTTAGGAAATGAACCCTGGTCACCCACATCCTGGCCCAGAGTGATTTTCTAGATTTTTCTTCACTTGACTGCCTTTGCAGCTTGTGTGTGTGTGTGTGTGTGTGTGTGTGTGTGTGTACACCAGAGCTGCTTTTGCAGACCCCTCCCCCAGTATCATATATAAACCTTTGGTATTTGGTGTGTCTCCATCTTTAGTCCCTGGGGAACTGCATGAATTGCTCGGTATGGGGAGATGGGGGTGGCTGGTGGTCAGGAAGGCAGAATGTTTGAGGAAGAAAACGTAGGCTTGGGGAAAGGGGAAGGGGTGGGGAGATGCTAGAAAACTGCCCTCACTCCCACTTATGCAAATGTTGGGCTCGGTTGTACAAGAGGGAAAAAACACCACGATCTTCTCTGCATCAACTTTTAAGTGGAAAACTCCAGTCCCAGGAACTTTTTTAAAGTTCTGAGAAAGAAGAGGCCTAAAGTAGCTGACTGGGGGCACTGAGGGCCCTTCCCCTTTTTTAGAGGAAACTCTTGCTAGCCTTAGGAATAGAGACTGAGTGTCTGCCTCCCCCTTGCCCCTTCTCGGGGCAAAGCATTCAGACCCACCAAGACATCTCAGGAGGAAGCCAGAACTCCTCTGTCCCTCCTTTTAATTTAAACGATTTAAGACTCCAGCTGCTGGCTACCTAGGCATTTCGTAAGGTGTGGTGGGGGTAGGGGGTGGTTATCACAATGGCCCTAAAGACCATTAGCATGTTCAGGGATGCTCAACATTCCCCAGTGTGCAGGACAGTCCCATACAATGAGGAACTGGTGATCCCAACAGCATGCCCTTGCCAGAAACACTACTTTCATTTCCACTCTAAATGCCAGTCATGCCCTAAATTTTTGATAGAAAACGAGCCACCAATTCCCATGTCTTTCAACGGGAGGTGAAGAAACACCTCCCTGGCTAGCCCCGCCATGCTCAAGTCCTCCCCTGGATCTCCACGCAGGAAGAATAAGGGGCGTTTTAGGATAGTTTTTCTCACTATCAAAAAAAGAAGAGCTTACGAGGCAGACCAAGCAGCTCTCCAGACATCAGCTTGCTAATATTAGCATCTGGATGGCTGACGGCAGGATTTCCCAGGAGGGCAGAGGAACATGCCGTTGGTGTAACCGATGCCCACCTATCCCCGGCCACCCAGAGGTTATGCGTGGGGAGTGGAGACACGGTTAAGGGATGACCAATGATATCACTTGGTCAGATAGTAATTCTAGGCCACCCTAGAATAACTGGCCAAGAGATGCGATGTAGCCCAACCAATGGTGACCTTATATGCTCTGGGACAACTCCAGAGGCTGCTGAAAATAGAAACACCAGGCCTCAGGGGCCCAAGGAAGGACAGGCTGAGCCCTGTCCTCAAAGCAGGGGCCCCAGTGGGAAGTTAGGGCCTGCTGTGCGAATCTCACTTGGCCCACCCTACTCCCCGGCCTCCTCGTCCTGGACTCCCTGCCCCAGGTCACCCAGGGTGCCACCCACCTGATAAAATAGCAGCAGAAGATGAGACTGAGCATGAAGACGAAGATGCCTGTGCCAAAGATGACCATGTAGATGTTGAGGGGAAGGTCTTGGAAACTGATGGGTGGCATTGAGCAGGACTTGTTGGTGCTAACCAGTCCCAGGCCACAAAAACACCCTGAAAAGAAAGGGAGAGGGAAAGCATTATAGTTGGAAATTGACCACTGGGGCTGATGGTACTCAGGTCAGGCAGGACGGAGAGACAAATGGCAGGCTCTGGGGTCCTAAACCTCTCTGATGCCGACACTTAAGTTTATAACCCAGCTCTGATACTGACTAGCTACATTATCTTGGGTCACTCAGCGATCCGTGAAATGGGATACTACACACAGTACTTAAAACTGCATCCCCATCCAGGGGATCAAGGATTCAGCAAATGGGAAACTCGACTCCATTGCGTAGAAGCTCATTTAGTGCAGTAGCAGAATGAAGAGACGTAGGTGAGAAAATGGGTACTTGGGTTCCAACACTGCCTCTCCCTAGAGAGGTGACCTTTAAAAACTTACTTATCTAAGCTTCACTTTGTCATTTAAAAACAAGCAAAATGCAGAGAGGACCCAAACTGGTGTGAGACATGTACTTTGCAAATTGCCGAGGTGCAGTTGCAAAGGTCATCTGTCATTATTAAGCCACCTGCTCCAGGAGACAGGCTGCACCAGGACCAGAATAGAAACTGTTCACCCTGAGGCTGGGCCAGTGTTCCAGAAAGAGATTGGGGGGGGGGGGGGGTGGTGTGCAGCTTACTTTGGGCACCCTTCCCTTTCCTACTCAAAGCAGTGCCATAGTAGTACTGGCAACCCCTGGAGCTTGTTAGAAATGCAAAATCTCCGGCCCACCCTGGACAGAATGAATCAGAATCTACATTTTAACAAGGTCCTCATCAGATTCCCATACCTGCAGCGGGGGAAGCACTGACCAGCCACCAGATGCTTCCCCTTCTCACGTGACTCAGAGGGTAAATCCTGATTGGCTGACCAAGCATCCTCAGAGGGTAAATCCTGATTGGCTTATCAATCATCGTTGTCACCTGCCTCTTGCCAGAGTTTGGTGTTGAGGTAAGTATGTGACAGGGTTCTGGCCAAGGAAACAAAGTCAAGTTCTGCCGGAGCAGGAAAGATTGGAATGGTGGCAGCCAAGTTAGAGCTGGAAAGAAAGCAGTTCAATATAAAGCCAATGGCCGAGGGTGGCGGAAGGGAGAGGGAAAGAAATGATTTATGTCCGTGAAATTGCTGGATTAACCAGTCCTGGGGCCACTCTCTATTTTGGGAGTACTCGTTCTGAGAATTAGTAAATGTTCTGTACTGTTTAACAGTAAGAAACAAATATAGGATAGAAACAATAAGCTGGTGGAGTGTTTAGTCCTGCAACCAAGACAAAATATTATCGTGATCCAAAAGGCAAGAATAAAATTCTTAGATTTCAGAAAGTGAGGAGACGAGAAAACTAGAATCTTGCAATACCCCAAGCACCTTCTCACGCTACCAATTTAATCTTTGTAATGCCACTGAGAAATTTACTTACCCCTTCTACAGGAAAAAAAAAAAAAAAAAAAAAAAAGACTCAATCATTAAATAAATTGTCTAACGTCAAACAGCTAAGAAGGCTTGTTTCCAAAGACCTCTGTACCCAAGTCTTCAACATGGGTTTTAAGTACCTGCCTGACAGCTTGGTTAGAAGCCAGGACCCATTAATATACTTGAGAATTCTAGATTAAAATTACCAGTACTACAATTCAGCAGAAGACTGGCTGAAAGGACCGGAAGTCGATTTTGACATCCTACATCTCCTCAGTCATCTCCTAGATCAATCTAGTGACCATATAATGAGCCTCCCTTCAAACCTCTTTCAGATGTCGGGACCAGTTCTATTCCAAGTCCCCACTCCAGACCCTCACTGATGTCAAGTCCTTCCTCTACTTTAGCCCATGTGTGTGACATATCCTCCCACTCAGTTTCCATTATGTATTTCCCAGGCTCATGACTGGTTTTAAGTCCTGCTAAACATGCACGCACTGGGTCGCCTCAACCTCCACTGCTCATAGTTTTCCAGCATCCCCCAACATAGACCAGTCTCCTATTTCTTGTCCAACCTGTCCTCACCTGCCTCCATACCTTTGTTCATGCAACTTTCCCTGCCTGAAACTCCCCCTCCCTTCTGGACGCCCACCAAGCCTGGTCCTCATGATATTCCAGTGACCCCTCTCTTCCCTGAATTCTACAGTACTCACAGCCTCTACCACACATTCTGGCTCTTGAATACTTAGTATTGTGTTATGTTGCCCAAATAGTCCAAGCATCAACTTAACTCGAACATCGATTATATGACAAGTACCATGATAGACACGTAAGATAAAAAAAATTAAAAAAGGAATCACGGGGTGATTTTACAGTGTAGGGATGAAGAGAACACAAAGGCTTCTGCCATACAAAGGGAGGCACGGCAATAGAGATAGAACTAGAATACTGGAATCAGAAATGAAAAAGTCCTAATAAGCTCGAATACTCCCAAGTCTCAGGACAGCAACTTGGACTTTTGTAGCTCCTCCAGTGCCTAGCCTGGTGTTTGGCTTGCTTTCACTTAATTAGTTAGCAGATAAGTAACTCCTGATTCTTCAAGACAACCTGGTACCCTTGGCAAAAGCTCCCATCCCAAAGTAAGGAGAGTGATATTTGGGAAAGTTGCCCAGAAACTGCCCTCAGCTAATGAATGGCCAGCCAACCAACAAGTATTAATCGAGGGCTGATTTATGCACTGACCTAGACATTGTGGGAAAACAAAAAGGAGAAGTAGTTCTTGTCCTGAAAGACTCTGTTGAAAAGATTAAATAATTAGCTCCTACCCTTATTATTCTCAACAAGAAGCCCTTGCTTCTGGGCTCCCTACCTCACTAACAACTGATGCACTAAGAAGGTCTAACCTCTGATCTGTCTTCGCTCTCCATGCACCTTTTAGGAGATGAATCCTGGTTACCTTTAGGGTCCCAGAGAACCCCATTTGGTTTCCTGTCCTGGGAAATTGTAGAGCACTGGCTATTATAGAGGATATGTATCTGCACTCTGGTCTCAAGTGGTCCTCTGATCAGTTTACCTTGACCATCTTACCTCTCCTAACAGACTTTCCCTGGGCTTCCAGGATGGAGTCAGTGAGCTTGGAACTTTATGTGAGAAAGAGTTGTAGGTGAGAAACACTTGTAAGGGCAGAATACCAACCCCAGAAAAGAGAGCCTCCAGATATTTTTCCACAAAGGGGCTGGGGGAAGGGATTGCTTCCTCACTGGAGTCAAAACAATCTATCAGCCACTTTAAGAAGTGAAAAGAAAAAGAGCAAGTCTTCTGCTGGTCTAAAAACCCGATACGAAAATAGGAGCGCCAGAATAAAGTGCCAGCCACCTTGGTTCTTGCGAAGTCTCTGTTCCATTGTCTCAGCTGACCTATGAAAGCCCTGACATCAGAATGTCTCATCTCGGTGGTGTGCAGGCTGGGAGTTGGAATGACGTCAAGAGAAGGCTGGCCAAGGAAGATCGGTGGGTCTGGGAAATGCTTCCCCCTCCCAGCCGCCGGGAATCTTTCCCAGATGCCGGGATGCACCGTCCTTCCCCACCCCCCTGTCCCTCAATGCCCGCCTATCACACACAGCTTGGTTCATTTTCAGGAAATTAGATCCTACCAGCAAGAGGAAGAGGGGGTTGGGGGACGCTCATACACATGCTGTCCAAACCCTGCCTTAAGGGTTTTGTTTTAAAACAAAAGCCGCTTGAAATAATTAATCCAAGATCTGGCTGGGGTCTGCCCTCAAGAATGGATTTTTCTTTTTTCTTTTTGTAACTACCCAGCCTACCATACTCAGAGATAAGGCCCCCGGCCCCCACACACCTCCTCCAGAAACTCCAAGCCTTGGGACTTCGCAGTCAAAACACCAAAACCATTGGAACGTTAGTATCTAACATCAATACCTTTTAACTGAGTCGCTCAGAAAGACCCTCCTTTAAGATAGCTTGGGTGAGGAGTCAGAACCAACCTGTATCACCTGAAATACCAAAAAAAAAAAAAAAAAAAAAAAAAAGAAGAAGAAGGAAAAAAAAGCCTCAGGTGAGATGAATTTAGCATCATTCCAGGGCGGGTGGGTAGGGAATGGGGTGGAGGGGTGACTTAGGTAAGGGGGTGCGGCCACCACCACAGATCAGAAGCTAGTACCACAGTGTGGCCTTGGGGCCAGAGAGCACGACTCCTGCTGGCCTAACTCTGCACCCAAAGGTACCCGGGCGCTGAGACATCTGCAAGGCTTTATCAATCCAATAAAGGCACGCTCTTTAATCCGGCATCTTCCTCAAGCACAAAGCCCCCTAGCAGCCAGTGAGAAGCCAACAAAGGCACAGAGGAAGCCGCCTCCGCGCCCCGTCCCGCACGCTGCATTGTATACATATTTAAAATAGCCTGCAAAGTTCCAGGCCGGGAACTTGAGCTCCCTCTAGGAGATCCCAGCCCGAGCGCGGATTTAATTCTCCTCCGACAACCACAACAAAGACCAGAGTTTGAGCGCACAAAGGCAAGGGAAGGGGGTAGAAGAGCGAAGGCGCCACACAAAGGCCGCGAACCCCTCGGCTCCCACGCCCCCCGCACGTTCAGAGACGTTCCGGCCCTGGAATTAAACCTGATTTTTTTGTTTCAAATTCCGCGCTGTGCAGAGCCTCGTTGGGCGCCAGGACGCCTGCTCGCCCGTCCCATTTCATGACAAACTTAGCTGAAGAGGAAGAACGAGCCCTCCGTCTGATCTTAAGCCTTGCGCCCCTCCGCGTCTGCGGCCGGCCGGGCGTCCGCTCGCCCTCCCGCCCCGGGAACTCACCGTTACACCACTGGAATGGGTGCATCAATGAATTCTCGGCTGGCTTCCTCCGGCGAACGAACGCAGGCGGCCGACGGGTAGGGCAGACGGGGTGGGCGCACCGGCTTTCGGGTCCGCAGGAGGGGCCGGTGCTGTCCGCGGCAGCCGCCTTTCTTCACAAGTCGAAAGCCCTCGGGGGTGGGGGGGGGGGTTCGGCTTGAATGGTTTCGGAGCAACAAAGAGGGAAAAGGGGAAAACAAACAAACAGAAAGTCCCCAGGATCAACGCACCGCCGAGGAAATGCAGGAAGGGCCCCCGAGCTGGGGGAGATGCAGGGCGCTACAGAACCGGGTGGAGGGCCCGGTTCGCAGAGGAGGGAAAAGCTTCACCGGGAGCCTCGGCTCAGGATCCTTGGCGCGAAGGTGAGCCGCCAGGACTCCGAAACTGACACGGGCTGCGCACACCCCCCTCCCTTTTACACCCCCCACCCCGCAAACTCCGCCCCCCGCCCGTCACCCGCCCTCGGGCCAATGAGAGCCTTCCTGCTGGCCCCGGGTATTATTTGCAGGCCCGCCCCCCTCCAAGGGGAGAGCATCTTTGCACAGTGGGCGCCTCCCCTTTCGCCTTCCCGGTCCTCGGGAAACTTAACTCTAAAGACAAGCAAGCTGCGCGGTGCGAAGCTTGGCGCAGGCGGGGGCCAGCCTCCTCCGCCGGGACCTGGAGGAAACCGAAGGATTAGTACCACATTGTTTTCCGCCCCCAGAGCTGTTACTGTTTAGTATTTCTATAGCTCTTTGAGAAGCCAGTTCTAGGGAGGGGTTACATTTCTGCTCCGAGGTCCAGGACTCGGTCCTGGGTGGTGGCTAGCAGCACGTTCCTTCGCTCACTGCTAAAGGGGGAACTGAAGCAAGAGAGTAAAGCAGATGAATTGCAAAAATGAGATCTGGAAAGAGGTCAGGTTGTCCTCTCATGTTTGGTCAGCCCCTCATTTTACAAACAAGGAGCCAAAGAGTAAGCCTAAGGTAGATCTGTCAAGGCCTCCATGCTCCAGAGTAGCAGAATCAAATCCAGAAATCCACGTGGGCAATACCTTAAGGGCAGTATCTTCAGCATCTAGAACCACCTAGGTGTTGAATAGCACTTGGAAGAGAGACTGTTTTAATTCCCCGTCCAAAATAATTTCTTTTTATCTGACATTGCATCGCTTGTTTTTTTCCGTTTGTCATTCTGTCTTTCATTTATACAGAATGTGTTCACTGTGAACCTACTTCGTGCCCAGCGCTGTTTACAACGGAGACCCATCTAGGTCCCTGGCGACGGAAGGATTCTACTCTTCCTGAGATTCTTAGTGCCTGAGGAGACAGACAGTAAGCACGCAAGCAAACAAATAAGAATGACTCAATCTCATCTTCCAATTAAGCTTAATCTGTTAATTGAAGGTGATAAACACTTTCCCTAACGCTTGGGAATTTGTGACACTCAAATAAGATTATGCATATGAGTGCTTTGTCATTTAAAAGCATGATGGTTAAGGTATTAAATAACTTGGCTGAGATCACACAGCAGTATGCAACAGTTTAGCACTTAATTACGTAATTGTCTTATAACAATTGTTTTTCTTTAAGAGCTGGTCTGGGGGATTGGAATCATGTACCGATCCAACTCATTTCATCTCTTAATTGGGCAATTGCAAAAGCTTCCTAACTGACCTCTTTGACTCCAGTCTCTACCCCAGACTTTAGAGCCCACAGGAATCACTTATGTTACAGATGTTACAAATACAGACTCCCAGACCTGGAGCCCAGAGATTCTGATTCAGTAGTTACAGGGTGGGCTCCAGAATGCTTTGTCTCCACCTTCCCCCACCCCTCCTCAGCCAAATTCTCAAGCAATTATGCTGAAAGAAATAATGCTCTGATCTCACTCTCAAATCTGTCCTCTCTGCTGGGCCCAGAGTTATCTTCCTAAAATGTAAATCTGCTCCTTTACTTCTCTTGCTCGATAACCTTTATTGGTTCCCATTACTTGCTGGGTAAAGTCAAATTGTAGAGTATGGCATTCAGATGGTTTCAGTCCGGCCTTCGCCTGTCTTCCTAATGCCAAATACTCTCTTGCTCACATGCTATTCATCAGCCACAAAGCTATTGCTGTTGTCCCCTAAACATAGGACATTCTTTCTTGACTGTGATTTCGTACACGGCATCACTTATGTTTGAATGCCCTTTTTCTTTCTGTGCCTGGCATTTTGTAAGATTCAGCTGAAAATACATCTCTTCGGTGGCTCACCACTGTCATTGTCCCTCTCTGCATTTCTTTCACCTCATGTAAAATGTGGTCTATTGTGGGATTATCGGGATAATTCCAGTGATTTCCTAAATTTGAGCCCTTCACGGGAGCCCTCCTTGAAAGAGATTTTTCTTTTTTTTTTTAAATTTTTTTTTTAACGTTTATTTATTTTTGAGACAGAGAGACAGAGCATGAACGGGGGAGGGGCAGAGAGAGAGGGAGACACAGAATCGGAAGCAGGCTCCAGGCTCTGAGCCATCAGCCCAGAGCCCGACGCAGGGCTTGAACTCACGGACTGTGAGATCGTGACCTGAGCCGAAGTCGGACGCTTAACCGACTGAGCCACCCAGGCGCCCCGAAAGAGATTTTTCAAGGGCAGGAACCACTTTTGTAGGACCAGTGTGTGGTTCACTAAGTACTTTTGGAATAGATGTATGTGCAAGCATGTGTATCAATTACCATACAATTTAAGCTATGTTCCAGACAGTGTTGATGATTTAAAAATGTGTATAATTATTATGCAAGAATTCTTTCTATACATTGGCTCAAGGGGAAGGCGTCAATAGGTGAGCCTGATTGCATTAAGTTCCTGGTATGTGTTGGTCCCTGTAGGGCATAGATTTTCCAACTTTGACGGAAAAATTGACAAGAAGTGAGGAATGTCTCCTCTCCCCACCCTTCTTAAAGAGCCCCAAAGTGGGAAGACACCTTGAAGGTAGGAACAGCACAAGTTCTCATGGGGAAAGACCTGGTCTATCAGGACAGTGACCATCTGAGGTCACACCTATGAGGGCCATGATTACAGTCATCAGAATGTTCTATAACAACGTATGTTTTAAGCCTGATATTTTAAGCATTCAGTAAGATCTCCTGAGGCACTAAAGGACTCTAATTTGGGAAGCCCAGTGCATCCCTTCGCAGTCTCCTCTCACCCTCACCCCTCCTGGGGATGGCCAGGAGGGCTGTGCCTCGGATGATGGCTTAGATTGAGAGATACAGGTTGAAAGGCTTTGGTCTTACACATCCTTGAAAAGATTAGTTCAGTCTCCCAGCATTTTCTAGACTGAAGGTCTTACCAAAGACAAGCTGATTTCCCACATCATGTGAATACAATTTAGGTAACTTACCCCCGCTTCCCCATCCAGAGCGTTCAGACCCCTAGCCTCTTGTGAGTCAGGAAGATATATCTGGTTACTTTATGGAGGAAGACACTGAAACAGTAAAGAAGATGATGGATTATATATTCAAAGTTACTTGAGAAAGCTGAAGTAGAATTATGTTTCTAAATCTCCCGTGGAAAGAGGGAAGGGTAATACTAAGCCTCCAGGAAAACATTTAAGGAGCCTCCCTACCCCAGCATCCTCTTAGACACCCATGTGCCCCTATTTTAAGGCCTTGCAAGCATTAGAGAACCACTTTGGGGGGGAGAGACAGCTCATTCTGTGGAGGAGCATGGGGCCAGAAAACTTGACCGTCCCATTTCGCCTTCAGTAAGGGAGTCTCTCTTCTGTGGTCCTCCTGATCCAGCCCTGAGGTCTGGAAGAGAACACTAACCATGCTGATAATTAAAAAGTGATCATTGGGTCACCTGTGTGGCTCGGTGGGTTGGGCACCTGACTCTTGATTTCGGCTCAGGTAGTGATCTCTCAGTTCATGAGATTGAGCCCTGTGTCAGGCTCTGCACTGACGATGCAAAGCCTGCTTGAGTTTTTCTCTCTCCGTCTCTCTCTGCCCCTCCCCTGTGCTCTCACTCACTCTCTTTCTCTCTCAAAATACATAAATAAATAAAAATTTAAAAAGTGATAATTCAGCCCAAATGAACATAACATACTTCAAAATTAGACAAATTTAGACATTTCCCCCAATTTTTCTTTTCTTGAGAGACAGTGGGAGAGAGAGGGAGAGGGAGAGAGAGAATCCTAAGCAGCCTCCATGCCTAGCTCAGAGCCTGACTCAGGGCCCCAGGCAGGGCTCCATCCCACAACTGTGAGATTATGACCTGAGTGAAAAGTAAGAGTTTGTTGCTCAACCGATTGAGCCACCCAGGCACCCCACATTTCCCCAAACTTTGATTTCTTTTAAAAAATTTTGTTTAATGTTGGGGCGCCTGGGTGGCTCAGTTGGTTAAGCGCCCGACTCGGCTCAGGTCATGATCTCGAGGTTTGGGAGTTCGAGCCCCACGTTGGGCTCTGTGCTGACAGCTCAGAGCCTGGAGCCTGCTTCGGATTCTGTGTCCCCCTCTCTCTCTCTGCCCTTCCCATGCTCATGGTCTGTCTCTCTCTGTCTCTCAATAATAAACGTTAAAAAAATTAAAAAAAAATTTTTAATGTTTATTTATTGTTGAGAGAGAGAGAGGGAGAGAGAGAGAGAGAGCAGGTTTAGCTCTCACCTCAGTTCCTCACCTCAGTTCCTCACCTTGTAGCAGAATCTACCATAGAGGGTCACATGAGGAACAACATTCGATAAATGCTTGGCATATGACAGAACAAAATAACTCCAGAGACTAGCAGGGAGAGGCCTCTCCCCTCAATTCTCAAGCCCCTGGTAAATGCTCATTCTTATCACCACCAAACTACATCATGAAGTATCATGGCTGAGGAGCAGCATTGGACCAAACAGCCAGTACGTCTCGTGTATTAATTAGGACGCACGCTCGGTCTTTGTGGTGGTTTCGAAAGTATGTCCCCAAATTCTTGACTGCTCCTCCCCGGAAGAGGTGGGGCCTGGTTACCACTCTCTTGAGACGGCGCTGGGCTTCTAACAAGTAGAATGAAGCACAAGTGACCACCCTTGACTTTGGAGATTGGGTCGTAAAAGTGTACTGCAGTTTCCTTCAAAGACACTCAGGGCGCCTGGGTGGCCCGGTCGGTTAAGCGTCCCACTTGGGCTCAGGTCATGATCTCACGGTTTGTGAGTTTGAGCCCCGCGTCTGACAGCGCAGAGTCTGCTTGGGATTCTCTCTCTTTTCCCCCCACCCCACACTCTCTCTCAAAATAAATAAACTAAAACAAACAAACAAAAAGACAGTCACCTATGCAAAAGCGGTGTGGTAAGGAATGAAGGTCTCTGATAACAGCCATGGGAATGAACTTGGAAGGAGATATTTTTGCTTTAGTCAAACGTCAAGTGACTGCAGAGCTTGCCAGCACCCTGGCTGCAAACCGCAGGAGAGACCCTGGGACAAAACCACACAGTTAAACTGCTCCTGAATTCCTGACCCGCAGAAATGATGAGACAACAAACGTTTGTTGTTTGAAGCCACTGAGTTTGGGGGAGGTAACGTGCTATTTAACAAAAGATAAATCAGGCAGCTATTGTAACAAGGAGACATAAAAATGCAGAGCCTCAGAAGACTCTAGTTTATTTCTGTCTTGTAAATATTCCAAGAAAAGGAGGTACAAGGCAAGGAGGTAGTTCTGCTTCACAAAGCCATCCAGAGGCTCAAGCTCTTTTCTCTTGCTACTTGGCTCATCCTGAGATGTGTCCCTTGTTCATACATTAGAGGCTGGCTTGCCAGCTACATGTCTTATGTTTCAACCCCAAGGGAAGGTATGAAAGAGTGGGGGGGACGGCGTCTTCTCTGTAAGAAATGGAGCATTACTCTTGTTCCCATTCCATTGGTGAGAACTTAGTCACATGGTTCCAGCTATCTGCAAAGGATGTTGGGAAATGGAGTCTCTAGATGGACAGTCATGAGTCCTGCTGAAGCTCAGGATGGTTCTGTTAATAACAGGAAGAGGTGGAGGATGGTCTGTGAATAGTCTCTCCCTACCCAAGTCCTGGTGTTTGTGTCCTCTCTGAGACTTCGGTTAGTTACCTCTCCAGGGCTGCTTTCTCCTTTATAAAATGAAGAATCAGTTGGTTAAGCATCTGACTTCGACTCAGATCATGATCTCCTGGTTTGTGAATCTGAGCCTGGGGTCAGGCTCTGTGCTGACAGCTCAGAGCCTGGAGCCTGGAGCCTGGAGCCTGGAGCCTGGAGCCTGGAGCCTGGAGCCTGCTTTGGATTCTGTGTCTCCCTCTCCCTCTGCCCCTCCCCTGCTTGCACTCTGTCTCTCAAAAATAACTAGACATCAAAAAATAAAAACACAAAATAAAGTGATTGGTGGATTACAAACCTTTTTTTTTGAGCAGAATCTTTTTATTACATATATATGTGTGTGTGTATATATATATATATATATATTTTTTTTTTTTTTTTTCGAGAGAGAGAGAGAATGAAAGCAGGGAAGAGGAGCAGAGAGAGAATCTTAAGCAGGCTTCATGCTCAGCATGGAGCCCCGTGCAGGGCTAGATCCCGTCATCTTGGGATCATGACCCAAGCAGAAATCAAGAGTTGGACATTCAACTGATCGAGCCACCCAGACAGCCCTATTAAATAATATTTAAAAATGGAAACTGCATACATAAGGAAATAAAAACAGATCTGCTCTGTTTGAATCACCATAGGGTTTCTCTTCCTGTACCTGTTCCCCATCGGTGGCCGCATGAAAACTATTTGAAATGCTAGGGCTCTGTGAGGCAGGGTCAGAAAAGTCACTGAATGAGAGATTCTCCTGTATTCCCGCCACTTCTGGTATTTTTTGAGGTTGTGATCATTCACCTGTGTGTCCTGAGCTGGGCCGGATCGCACAGCCTTGTCTTGTTTGGCAGCTGGGAGTTTGCTATACATGCATGTGTTTTTGGCAGAGGTTCCCTGAGCCTTTGCTCCAGGTGTCCGGCCTCTCCTCACTTCCTTTTAACCCTTTCCTGATCTCGTGGCGCATCTCTTCTTTCTCCTAATGCGAGTGAGCGTCCTCCCATCCCTGGGCCGGGGGCCAAGGTGCTGTGCAGCTGGGAAGGAGTGCTCTAAGTTGCCAGTACACCTTACCCTTGTGTTCAGTCCCACAGGTGGGGATGTGGAAATTCTTGAAGCTGACCCTGTCTTCCTCCCAGGTTAATATTTCTACCACCCCTCTCGCCTCGGCCTTTTTTGGGCTATTTTTGGCTTCAACTGGGATTAAGAACTCAGGCTCTGCCAAGGTCATAGGTGGTGAATGTGGACTTGCCCAGCCCTGACCGAGTTTGTGAGGGAACTCCAGAGACTAGCAGGGAGAGGCCTCTCCCCTCAATTCTCAACTGTACAAACCGCCTCCAGGAAAGTCGCCTAGGGGGACGAGAGTCCTTTTCTTTTAGTCTGCAGACCATCAGAACGTGGCTGATAAACACTCCTCTCCTTGCTTCCCGAGGTCACTTTCCAGTTCTCCCCACTGGCTTCCAAGGGATCTTCCTGAGGGATGGGCTGTACTAGCCACGTTCCCCCAGGCTGCTTCCAGACGCTTAAATGAGACTTTGGTAGAGGACTCAAACGTCTGCCAAATCAAGGGAACAATCCTAGGCCATTTCGCAGGCTAGTGACGACTGCCCACGAGCAGAACAGTCCAAGAATGGCAGGGGTCGAGGTGGAGATTGGGAAAAAATGAGGCAAAAGGGACTTCTCTGGGCTTCTTAGGATAAGGAATATCTCACATTTGTTGGTAAGATATTAAGACACCATGATAGGGTTGATTTACCACAGGGACTATAGGCAAATGATCTTTTTTTTTTTTTAATATGATTTATTATCAAGTTAGCTAACACGTGCTCTTGGCGTTAGGAGTAGATTCCCATGATTCATTGCTTACACACAACAGCCGGTGCCCATCCCAACAAGTGCCCTCCTCAATGCCCATCACCCGTTTTCTTCTCTCCCCCACCTGCCCCCATCAACGCTCAGTTTGTTCTCTGTATAACAGTCCCTTATGGGTTGCCTCCCTCTCTGTTTGAAACTACTTTTTCCCCTTCCCTTCCCCCATGGTCTTCTGTTAAGTTTCTCAAATTCCACATATGAGTGAAAACATAGGATATCTGTGTTTCTCTGACTTATTTCGCTTGGCATAATATCCTCCAGTTCCATCCACGTTGTTGCAAATGGCCAAGATTTCATTCTTTTTGATTGCCGAGTAATATACCACTTCTTCTTTATCCATTCCTCAGTTGATGGGCATTTGGGCTCTTTCCATAATTTGGTTATTGTTGAAAGCGCTGCTCTAAATATTGGGGGCGCATGTGTGTAGGCAAATGATCTTGAATGAAGCAGGCTCAGTGTAAGAACATAGTGATGGGGAGTGAGGACCTGGAGAGCAGGTATTACTTCATCCCAACGGGACAGCCCCTACTCACCATTGTCATGTGAAAATGTAGGCTCACTGTTCCTTTCAAAAGTTTAGGAGGAACTAGAAATCCACATCTTGTGGGACATTTCCCAGGCGTGGAAACATTGCACAGATCATGAGATACCCTCTGCTGGTAAATGTAGGTGTCAGGCAGCCAGTTTGCTACCCCTGATGTAAAGCCCTTCCCAAATGAATCTTTCTCCCCCTACAGTGTGTCACCAGCTCTCAGTTGAAACAAAACAAAACAACAAGAAAAAAACATGCTGGAGATTAGTCTCAGCATTTGAAACCAGTGGTTAGATGCCCACGTGGAAAGGTCTTCATGGAGAATCGAGGGGCTGATATTCGTTTCTCATTGCTGTTGTAACAAATCACCACAAAGTGAATGGCTTAACCAACGCGAATTTATTATCTTACAGTTTTGTAGATCAGAAGTCTGACATGGGTCTCGCTGGGCTAAAATCAAGCCCTGTCAGCAGGGCAGTGTTCTCTTCTGGAGGATCAGGGAAGAATCTGTTTTCTTGTCTTTTCCCACTTCTAGAAGCCAGCTGCCTTCCTTTGTTCACAGCCTCCTTCCTTGTCTTCTAAGCCAGCAACGAAGATTCAGCCCCCATGTCAAATCTCTCACTACAGTGTGAAGAGGTTCTCTGATTTTCAGGGTTCATGGGGCCCACCAGACAGTCCAGTGTTATTTCCCCATGCAAGGTTATAGTTTAAAGTTTTGGGTTTTTTTTTTTTAAATTTATTTAAGTAATTTCTACACCCGACATGGGGATCAAACTCACCACCCCAAGAGCAAGAGTTGCGTCCTCCATCAACTGAGCCAGGCGCCCCCAAAGTTGTATTTTAATCACCTCTGCAAAATCCCTTTTGCCACGAGGTAACATTTTCATAGGATCCAGGGATTAGGGTATGAACACGGCTCTTCCCTAAACGTTTGGATCTTTGCTCCATCTTCCAAAAAAGCTCTAGGGAGAGGAATCTATGATGAACTGGATCCTTCCTTCCTTCCTTCCTTCCTTTCCTCTCTCTTTCTCCCTTCCTTCCCTTTTGTTTTATTTATTTATTATTTATTTATGTATGTATTTATTTATTTCTAAAACAATCTTTTTTAATTCCAGTATAGTTTACAGTGTTGTATTAGTTTCAGGTATGCAGTATAGTGATTCAGCAATTCCACACATCACCCGGTGCTCATCACAAGTGTACTCTTAACTCTTGATCTCCTTCACCTGTTTCACCAATCCCCCCCCCCGCCCCGCCTGCCTCCCCCCTGGTAACCACCAGTTAGGGCTTATCTTTCTTCTTCTTCTTTTTTTTTAATGTTTATTTATTTATTTATTATTATTTTTTTTTACCGTTTATTCAATTTTGAGAGAGAGAGAGACAGAGCATGAGCAGGAGAGGGGCAGAGAGAGAGGGACAACACAGAATCCGATGCAGGCTCCAGGCTCTGAGCTGTCAGCACAGAGCCCAACGCGGGGCTCGAACCCACAAACTGTGAGATCATGACCTGAGCCGAAGTCGGACGCCTAAGGGACTGAGCCACCCAGGTGCCTTGGGTTTGTCTTTCTTCTCAACCAGATTCGTTCTCCCCGGCCAGGCTTCCTTCTATGTAAGACACTGTTCTGGCGGAGGCCTTTCTGCGCGGCCAGCCGGGCCCAGCCCTCTCCATGCGGCAGACACAGTTCTCAGCCGCCTGTCTAGTTGCAGATCCATCTGCTACGTCGGGGCTCAGAGCAGCCGTTCTCTCTTAGCTCCTCTCCCTGTGGAGCTTCTCAGCTGGGATTAGTTACAGGGGTGACGGACTGGGCAAACATTCCTCCTTCTCTCCAGAGGCAGCCCAGGCTCTGGGGCTCGCCACAAGGGCTTGAGTCAACATCGCACAGGCCAAGGCTGGAGGTGGCAAGAGCAGGAGCGCAGCAGGATTACACGATTGACTGGGGCCGCAGCTCCCGAGGGGCGAGGCCCAGCCGGCTGGAAGCACAGGCTGAATCTAACAAGGGCTCACTTATTCCTGTGCATTTCCCCTTTGCTTGGGTTCAAATGGTCAACTTCTTCCAAGAAGAGGATTAGGGAGACTGGACGTTCAACATCGGTTCCGGCAGGTGGCACATGACCCAGCTGTGACAGCAGACATCGCCAGCCCCTTGGGAAGAGAGCACTGATTCTATCTGTGTAACAGCCAGACTGTGGCCAGCTTCTTCTCTCCCTGCAACCTTATAGGCCCACAACACACACACACACACACACACACACACACACACACACACAACCTTAAATGGTGGAGTTAGGGACCAAAGGCGTAGAAGCAGGATGATCACACACACAGCTTCTGGGGCCAGAGTGCCAGGTTTGAATCCTAACGCTTACATTTACTACTTGTGTGCCCTTGGGAACAGTATTTCACCTCAATTTCCCTGTTCTTCAGCAATGCCAATGACACCTTTCGCAGGGGTTTTATGGGGATTAAATGAGCTAGTGTCTTAATATCTGCAAAGGCGTAAGACTCCCTAAGCAAAGCAAAGCATGGCTTTGTTAAATGATAAAAATATGCCACCTCCTCTGTGAGGATCATCTTTGGTCAAATACGCTTTAGTAACTATCCTTTCCTACCAGAAGTTAGAAATAAATTCTCAAGTTGTTCAGCTTGAAAAAATTCCAGGGGATTTACGGGAGGCAGATTCAGCCTGCAGGAATACAGCCGAGGCTGCGGTTACCTCAAGAGTAATCTATCTACTAGACTAAAACGGTGGGGGGGGGGGGTCCCAGCTCTACCGTACTTTGTACTGGTCAGGTCACACTGACAGTCCTTCTGAGAGCCTGTGTTACTTCTGGGTTATTTGTACTTACTCTTGAGTCCTCCTGCCCCTAGTTCTGACAGGGAATTGATGCATTTGATTAGAATCCACATTCCTAAGGAAGACCTCACTCTGCCCCTTAGAATAATTTGACCCTCAACGGTAATAGAAATGTGAGGTCCCAGCTACTAGGTCCTGCTGGTCTCCTGTCGTCTAGGTGTAGCTTCACGCACAGAGACCAGTGCTGGTTGCCACAATCAGATGCCTCCGGTGGCAAGGCTGGGGAGGAAACTCATGACAAATGCACTCTTGGAAACAATCAGAGCTGCTAGGCGGAAAGTAAGAGGACACAGGAGAGCCAGAGAGCTGGCTTCAAATCGCGGGGAGGGACGGAGCAAGAGAAAGAACACTTATTAAATGCTGACTGGGCTCCAAGCTTTGTACTGCATATCTAATCAAATGCCCGGAGCAACTCCGTGGAAGCAGACAGAACTATGGCATGTGAGTAGGTGGGGAAGAGACAAAGCGACTTGCCCAAAGGCCCTACGAGCCACGGAGCCCAGGCTGCCATATCTTTTGGCTTCATCTCACTACCACTGTAGCAGGACTGTGTGATGCAGGCACAGTATCAGAGCCTTTTCATGTCGAGAGCTAGTAAAATGGGGTGGAAGCTATCAAAGGTGTCCAAGGTGTCTAAGCGAGTGCCTGATGATGATCACGAAAGACTTTAAACAGGCGATTTATTTATGCCTTGTTGGAGGCTGGAAATGGAGTATTTAGGAAGGTACCTTCCAGCTTTGAGATTCTGTTTCTATACTTTGGGGTAAGATATGCTCTTCAGGCATATTGAGCGATTTCTCTTCCCTGTATTTTTCACTTTCTCTTCTGTCTCCTTCTACTCCTGCAGATATTCTGCTCTGGGACCTTGTCTTTTTTAAAAGGAGGGACGTGGGAGCTGGCAGTTTGGCAGCTGGGAGAACAGAAAGACCATACTATTCTCTCTGGTGGGTGAGTCTAAATTTTTATCAGTTTACTAAGGAGACGTTGTTATACTCTAATGAGGCAAGCCTGGAAAGATTACAAGAAGAAGCAATCACATCAAGCCTCCTTCCCTCTCCTCCAACTCGTTGGTAACCAGGCAAAACCCGAACCCCTGAATGTAGGATTTAAGGTTGGGGTTGATTTAACATGGATATTCGATCCCATCACGATGGGGACTTGATAGAGAAATGAGAAATGTTTGAAAACGAAGGTATTATTTCCTACACCCCTGAGTTTGGGAATAGAGACCTATGTTAAGCTTGGCAGACGGAGGAGGGCATGCCCGGCCAGCAGCTACACCAACTGGTCGCAAGCCTGAAGTTTTTGGTCCTCTGCTGCCCCTGTGTGGACATGGAGGGAAATAGCAATTCAAGATTTCGTTTGTGGCCCACGTAAAATGGGACTTGAGAGAAAAGAAACCATCCCTAAGAACTACTGGGGGTTTATGACCACTGTGAGGGAGTCAGGAACTGTGGCTATCTCCAGCAAGACGGGCGTTCCCAGAAGGGAGGGGGGGAACACCTACGAGCTGTCAATGACTTCACAAGGCTCTTCTCTTGTCCACCGTCTTTATTTCTCCTGGAGACACCTGCAGCCAGCAAGTGAGCGACCCTCTAAAGACTCCCAGCCATGCCCTTCTGCAGCTTCTGGCCGCAGCCAGCGCCCACGGGCACAGCGCCAATCCTCCCACACTTCCTCTTCCTGTGCTTGGAGTAACACGTCTGTGGGTTTCTCCCTCTGGTCTCACAGCTTTTCACACCCTCTCTGCACCGTCTGTCTCTACACCACCGTCTACACACAAGGGGACACCATCACGTTCGTGCCTGCGGCATCCCCGATTCCCTGCGCAGGCGTGGGGCAGAGATGGCACTTTCGTTTCGATAAGGGAGTGAGGGGGGACACTTGGGCACAATGGGGGGAAGGGGCTCTGGGTCACTGCGAGCAGCCTGGCTGGAATCCAGGGTGTCTGAATCCCAGGACTGCCGTCTACCTACACCATAGCTGCTTCCTTCCCTGGTCAGCTCCCTCCTGGGCACCCAGCACATCACCCGACCTCACTCCCCATCCCCTCCCAGCAAATAGCAGCAGTGGTGGCAGCCTCAGCCCTGTCGCTCTCCCGCCTACGGGAGACGGTGGGACATCTGGGCCTCCTCCCTCCAGCCGGAAGCCAGGGACCCATGCACCTGGCCTGACTTCCTTTCCTCTCCCCTCATGCCTCCAGACCCTGCCGCAGCCTGCGGTCCAGGGCCAGGAGCTGCCTCAAGAAGCCCCGGTTGGGGATGATGCCTCGGTGGTCCTTGACTTTCTTGATGGCCTCCACGAGGGTCAGGTGGTGGTACAGCATGAGGTAGGCCAGGACCAGTGTGGCGGACCGGCTCACGCCCACGGCACAGTGCACCAGGATCCTCCCTGCGAGGACAGACACACGAGGCAGCTGTGGGGCTGTTGGTGGGGGGTGGAGAAGGCTAGGGAGAGAGCTGTAGGGAAGGTGAGGAGGAAGACAGGTAAGGAGGGGTGCGGGGAGACGGGGTGGGGTGCAGACTAGCGGTGGGAAGAACGAAGCCCCCCCTGGGAGGCCCAAACAGAATAAGATGGACAACACAGCAGCTCAGCTCAGCAAGTCACAGGGAGACACTCATCACCGACAGAAGCCTGGGTCTAGCCCAGAATGGGGACCCAGGGGATATTTTCCGAGTGCGTTATCATCGCCACTCTGTTAAGATTTTGGATGATCTCCTTCCTTCCTTTTCATGTATTGCCTTTTGCAAACAGTTGAGGGCATTTTTCTTTCCTTGATACTATACGCGGAGCATTTGGTCGTGTCATTAAAATCTCTTCCATACTTGAACCCTCGGGCTTTCCCCTAACTTAATGTCCATTGTTTCTTTCCTCCCTTCTCTTCCCTCCTACCTCCCGGCTGGTTCAGTGCCCGGTGGATGAAATCGGCAGCCGTCTGGAAGTGGATGCTCATGTCAAAGGCTGGCGAGTCGTGGGCCTCGACACCCAGGTAGCGGATGCCCAGCCCCTCGTAGGCCTCCGGCGTCCCTCGCCACCTGCTGTGCGAGGCATTGAGGACGTGGGTGATGCCCAGGCGGCGGAGCTCCCGGCGGTTGTTAGCTATGTCCCTGCATTGGGTAGAGGTTAAAGGGAGGGTGGGGAAGCGAGGCTCGGGCGAGGAGCCCTCGTCTCCCCCCTGGCTGCTGCCTAGCTAATGTCATTGGCTCCATGCGTCTGCCTTACTTACTGATGACCCAGAGCGGGGACCCAAGATGGGCAATGACCCGGAGTCTCGTCCTTGAGCAAGGGTTGAGAGCACTGGGGAGGTTCTGCCTGGGGAAGAGAAGACTACGGGGTGGGTGAACAACAAACATGATAAAATATTGAGCGCTCTGAGGCGGCGGGGTTTGACTTGATCTATGGGAAGAATTGACTGGATCTGTACTTTGTGTAAGGAAGTCTGTCCCAGCCATGGAATCACGCTGAAGAAAGATTGAATGGTTTTCAATCATTGGCAGAGAATGGTTTTCCTGCCACCGGGGTATTCAAGTAGAGGGAGGAGGTCAGTGTGGAGGCATGGATGTGGCAGAGGGAATTTGGACATCAGGTGGGCTGTTGGGCCAGCTCACATTTAACCTCCCTGGTAACCTTGAGGTGCTGTGATTCTGGCCCTTGCTCCCACACCTAGCTCCCCTGTTACCTTACGCTCTCTTTGACACCCAGAACCTTCTCATGTTTCACCAGTTACTCCACACCCACATTTACCGTTTTATGATGTCACTTTCAGGTGTCCGTCTGGCCCACACCCCTCAGCTCAGTGGTAGACACCTCTCAGGCACCATGGCCATATCTCAGGGCAAATGCCCTGTCCAGTGCAAACTCCTCAAGTAGAAAGAGCACTGAACTTGAACCTGCAAGTCCTGGCTCTGCTACTTACGCCCCGTGTGACCTTGGGCCAGTCACCACTTCTCTGAGCTTCAGTTTCCTCATCTGTAACCTGGGGATAGTGGTACCTACCTCACAAGGCTGTTGTGAAGATCAAGAGAGAAAATGCATGTGAAAAACTCCTTGTACACTGTAACGCCCTTGAGAGAGAGAGGGGAGGACTACTCTTCCCGTGATGCTCTTCTCTCCATGGCCCCCATCTTCCAGAACCTCTGCACACATCGTGGCTTTGCCTGGTCAACCCTTCAGCTTACTACCCACTTCCTGGCTCCCACTGCCTGCCTTTTTTTTTCCCCCCCAGAATCACAGCACAATAGATGGAAGGTCAGAGAAGTCATCTATTATGTCCGGTTTGTAGCACTGACACTCAATAATTAATTTTGCTAAATCAATGACATTATTACGTGAACAGAGACTTTCTGTCCAGAGTTGGGTATCTTCATAATCCTCCACTCTCTGTCCATGCACCCCTACCCCTCAGTCCTCAACCTGAAACCCACAACACGAGTCAGCGCCTCCCCTCCACCCTTCTCCTTCCTTCTTGCATGCATATGCGCGCGCGTGCACGCGCACACACACACACACACACACACACACACACGCTCGGCAGTGACCCCGGGGCTGCCAGGTACATACTGGTCTCCGAGGTAGAGGCCTGGCCAGACCTCATCGGCATGGTTACAGGCTGTCTTGCCTGTGTAGAGGAGCCTCTCCAACTCAAAGACATTGAGGAAGGGATGTTGAACAGCCGGCATCTCTTCCAGGACCCCTCTAGTGCGAACAGGAGACCTTGAGCTACTCCGGGAGAAGCGGGCCATAAAAGTCATAGACGCCCAGAGCCAGTTACCGGGGCACATCTTAGAGGTGGCGGAAACCGTGTGGCAGCTGGAGGGGCGGCTGCCGTGAGGATGCGTCCGTCTCCAGGTGGCTGCTGCTGGAGGAGGAACGGATGGGTGGCACACCTGAGTGAGCCTAGGGCAGAGGCTCCCCTTCTTGCCAACTGGGCTGGGCCCCGGGGAGAGGATCCTCAGGGAGGGAAGGGAAGCCTGGCCCTAGCAGGGGGACCTCCACAATTATTCTCTCCTTCAAGCTGCCGCAGCTCCTTTCTGCTCTTTGGCTCAGCCGCGCAAGGAGGTGGGAGAGTCACATGTCCTTGTTTACGGGGAAAGGGAGATGCCCAGCTGCTGGCTTTCTGCTCCGCCACTCCACCCCCACGCCTGACACAAGTACACAAACACACACACACACACACACACACACACACACACACACACACACATTTGATATTTGGGTGGCCGTGCCCACTGCTGGAGCTCCTGCCAGCCTGAATCTGGGTCTCATCTGCCTGGGGCCACAGGCAGAGAGCTTAGGGAGCTGGGATGGGAATGAGGGGCGGCTTTGGACCCACCCAGAGAGAATTAGCAGGAAGACAGCAGCAGCTGGGGCCATGACATATGCCAAGCCTGTCTCCTCAGCGCCAGAGAGATGGGCTGCTTTAACCCACTGCTGCCCTATCACTGCCTCAGAGCTAACTAAGCGTGCTATGGGAAGTGTCTGTTGGGGGACGGGGTGAGTGGGGATTAGCAAAGAAGAGGAAGTGTACATTTTTGAAAAACACTTGCTGGATGCATGCGCTAATGGAAGGCGGCGCCGATCTATGTGCACGACAGACAAACCACCCTCCTTCGATCGGTGTACAGAAATTATTGATTAAACCTCATCTCTAATGTGAGGATTTCTGAGTCAAGCGAGGCTGGAGTAGTGTGTCTGGGTGTGTTGGGGAGAGGTGGAGGCTGGGGGGTTGAAGAAGGGGGAGGCAGGGAAAGGATGAGGGATCCTGCCAGGCCCAGGAGCTCAGAGGCTGCAGTGACCATCTGTGTTGCTGTTGGAGTCAAGTGACCCCTAGGAAGGGCACGGGATTGGCAGTGAGGGGCTTAGCATGTGTGCCTCGGGCTCTGTCCCTTCTGAAAGGGCCCTTCTGGCCAGCTGGCCCTTCTGAAAGGGGAAGCCTGCGCAGCGTGGGGGAGAGAGCCAGCCTTGGAGACTCTTCCTGGGCCCTTCAGGCAGAGAGACCACTCGGCAAAACCCCCTGTCTCCTCTTCCTCCTCCTTCTCTCCCACTGTGATGGAGGGCTGGTCCCAAGGGTTCCCCTTCCTGATCTTCTGCCCCCTACACCTCAACCAAAAGTCTGGTAGGGAGAGGCCATCTTTGACCTGCACACACTCTGGGAACCCATCCTTCATGGCCAGCCAGCCCCCCTCCCCCTCCCACCAGCTCTCCTTTGCCCCAGGCCACAGGAGACCATGTACCTACAGGCCTTAGGAAGCAGGGGCATTAGGATCACGACCACTGAGGGGAGCCTGGATCTTAGGGTGTTCAGGGAGAGAGAATTTTGCAATGGCTGGGGCTGAAGAAGCACAGAAATACGGGACTATAGCCACAACCACCGCCACCACCATCATCATCATCATCTGCCTTGTCTCCTTAGGCCTAAAGACCCCATCAATTTATTCCCAAACCACGGTTTCTCGGTTTCTCCAAACAGGTTCTGCTGCCTGTGTGATGCTGAATGGCAAAAAGGAAGCGGGAAGGAGACCAGGTGTGGGCAAGAGCTCGGTGGGACTCGAATTCTCCCCGGGGCTGGAGAAGCCCCGTTCCGTCCCGGGAAGGGGGGGACGCCCCTCGGCCTTCTCCAATCCCATCAGCCGCTTCCAGGGGCCCTCGCCCGCGGCACCCCTCCCCCCACGTCCGCTGTGGCTGTTGTAACAGGTTCATGGCTGTCGCCCGAGCCCCGGCCAGCCCAGACAGCCAGGCGCTGAGGGAGCAGGGAGGCAGCCCGGGGTAGGGGGGTGGGGGTGGGGGGGCTCTTAGCCAGCTCGGCTCCCGCGTCCCCTGCCTGGGCGCTCCCTGCCCCGCACCCCGCCCCTAGCCTCGAGCCGTTAGCCTCTCGGCGCCGGGGAGGCGACCACCCCCCCGCAGTCCGGTACCTCGGTGCGAGCGCGGCGCGGGGTCTCAGTCCCGGAGGCAGATCGCAGGCGCAGCCAGCCCCACGGCCATGACTCTCCCGCCGCCGCCGCCGCCGCCGCCGCCGCCCCCGCCGCCGCTGCGAGACCGGCTGACGGATTAGCCTCTATTTTTAAGCCATGACACGCACGTCGAAGCAGGGCTCATATCAGCGTGTGTGTGTGTGTGTCGGTGACACGCAGAGACACAGCCTCACACCCAGCGGTCCGAGTGGACGCGCAGCGTGGGCTCGCCCGCGGGTGTTTGCAGACCAGACACGGACCACAGCCCCGCCCGGTGTGCACGCCCCAGCAGACGTGTATTTTCGGAGCTGCGCCAATTACAAGGCATTTTGCTTGAAGATGACATTATACAAGTCGTCCCAGACAGCGCCTGAAACACACCCGCTCCTCCCCTGGCAGCATTAACTAATTACACAGACATGATGGTGCACCTCGCTCGTCCCTTTCGTATCAAGAGCACCATGTCATAAATGACACCGATCCGTAGCCCTTATTAGCATTTACTATAGACCTCGTGTTTCACGTACTCCGTTTGTCCCTACCACCGGTCTGTGAGATACAGAGTATTATCAGGGTCCCCATGCTAGAGAAGAGGAGACTGAGGCTCCGGGAGGCCAAGTAATTTGCCCAGGCCACATGCTAGTTATGGGCTGAGCTGAGCTTCAAATCCTGGCAGTGGCACTCAAAGGTCATGTCCTTAACTGTTCTAGATAGTGACCCCACACCATGGAGAAGGGCACGGTGGATTTCTATCAGCTAGCCACTCCCACCAGCTCAGCTGCTGGCCGGCGCCACTTTCCCCCTGACTCTGGAAGAAATTGACGCCCAAACCGCTTCATTTGTGCTTTTAGTGAGGTTTACCTCGGCTTGCTTTTCTACTCTAATCACCTCATCAGTTACAAGATTGTCAACACGTGGAAGGCAAGGGCGGTGTTGGGGTCCCCAGTCTCTAGTTCACTGTGTGATGGCGGAGGTGGGGGAGGTAATGAATGGCATCAGATGATGCTGTTGAAAACCAGGTAGATGGCAGACTCCAGGAGAGCTGTCTGCAGGAGGGAGGCAGGAAGTAGATAAGATCACTCTGGACCTGGTTTCAGATGAGAAGACATTAGCAACTGTAGCTGAAATCAAGATTGACTGTGTTCCCTGTGGGGGTGGGAGATGAGGCTTTGATCTCTGGGTTAGGTCAGTTCTGTGCTAAAGGGGAAGTTCCAGCACAGACCAATTTCAGTCTTCTTGGCCTTTTCCTTCTGGAGAAGCAAACTCAATTCCTTTCCATGCCTTCTTGGCTCTGGAGTTTACATGAAGAAATGAAATCCTCATCATTTAAAACAAAGGCTTGGCCTGGGAGCGTTGAAAATGTACTCTGTCGTTCCAGGAAAAAATCAGTAAAAAATTGCCATAAGTCAAATTGTGAAAGACCACATATTACTGGACAAATCTCATTTTAAATGACAGAGTCTTTAGGGTTGGTAGGTTGAGAAGATGTCGTAGATGAACTTGATCTCAACCTTTGGCAAGGCCTTCATTTCAACCCTGCATTTCACTTTTCTCAAAAAGCTGGAAAAATATGTTTTAAAGCATGCTATAGACCTCATGGGCAGATGTTTATGGGCTATTATAGAGATTGTCCATGGATCAACATCTTCAAGAAAACCATTAAATTACTAGGAATCAACCCACAACTCAAGGGGCTTTA
This sequence comes from Herpailurus yagouaroundi, assembly GCF_014898765.1. Lineage (NCBI taxonomy): Eukaryota > Metazoa > Chordata > Mammalia > Carnivora > Felidae > Herpailurus > Herpailurus yagouaroundi. The sequence goes on along the minus strand of NW_024412376.1, from coordinate 10,420,919 downwards.
TGTTTTTCTTTGTAACTAGGAGGTTTATTATGTTTCCAGATGACACCAAACTAAGGACAAGAGGGGGAGGGAGGCTGGAAGAAAGAGTTAATGGGGAGAAGGTAATGGAGAAGGTAGGAAAGGAGAGGGGACGAAACTAATAGACGCAGCATGTATTGATAATTTATTATCTGTCAATTCCTTGGGCTTTCACATTTATCAGCTCATTTAATCCCACCCAATTTTTAGGTGGGTGTTATTACCTTCACTGAATACATGAGGAGACTGACGCTTGGCTAGATGAGTTTACTCACCCACAGCTAGTAAATGGCAGAGCACAGGTGGAAACCCAAGGCTATCTCATTCCAAACATGTATATTTCAAGATGAGGCTGACGAATCACATCCTTTAAAAAGCCTTCTAGATTCACTCTCTTTTTGTCTGTTTCCTTCTTTGTGTTGATACAGACATCATCAAAGGACCTATGAACTATATATTACTTCTATATTTCTTTAAATCTCTGCTCTCAGTACTAGAAGTCATGAATGGACACACTATATGGGGATGAACTAAGACGGAAAAATGAGGCTACTAAAAAATAGGAATAGGTCTCCAAACGGTCTCAAAAGAAATGCCTCCCTCGCCCAAAAATATTTAAATAAGAGAGAGAGGGAGAAGAAGGAGAGTGGGGGGTGGGGAAGGAAGGAAGACCAACAACCATGTGTTAAATGGTAATTCCAACTGCTACCATTAACTGTGAGCTGGGCACTACGCTAAATGCTCTACGTAGATTAGCTAATTTAATCCCATGAAGTGGATATTATTAATTCCATTTTACGGTTGAGGAAATGGGTTTAGAGTTGTGGTAAATCTACCCTGCAGCAGCCAAGTAGCTAATACGTGGGATTTGAGCATGGATTTAAACCCATGACTGTTTTAAACCAAAGCCTGTGCCTCAAATCACTGTAGCAAGTACGCATACCTAAAGAAAAAGAATAGCAATGGCTAAAACGTACCAAACCCCACTGCGTGTCAGGCACGTAGTGTAAGTTACATGAAGGAAGGCATTCTCAAGCCTTGAGCTCTGGGCCCTTAGGGGGCGTGGCTCCCACCCGCAGGATCCGCCAGGTGCGCGCGCCGAAGGCTGGCGCGGTTGGGGACGCCGGCTCCCGCACCGCGTGGCTTTCGGCTACACCGGACAAAGCAGAAGCGGCACTTGGCTTCCCGCCAACCACGCCCAAAGTGCCGCCACGCCCACCGCTCCTGGGCTCGTCCACCGGGCTCTGCCGCCAGTTTAGATGGCCTTTTCACCCGAAGGCTGCGGTAGCAAGCAGAGGACAGACAGTGGCGACTTTATTTAGCGGTGGGCGTGTGGTGTGGTGAGGGGAGGCGGGGCAGAAGACTCGAGGCGCCCCGTGTTGATTCTGACTTACTCTTCTAGTTTTCCATTCTCTCAATTCTCCCAGTGCCCGTCCGTCCTTCGGCTTCTTCCTGGGCCCCTAGTTAGCACCTTCTCTTCCCCCAGGTCCCCACGTGGGATAGGTGGGCCTGTCCTCTCCGGCGTCAGCCAGCCGGGTGTCCGGATTTCCTCTGCCGGGCTCCTGCTGGGTCTGAATTGGGGGTAACGGGGAGGTACGCAGTCTTTTTGGTAGAGTGACAGTCTGGTTTTTGCTTCAACTCTAACTTCATCCTTCTCCACCTCTCCATCCAATGCATTCGGTAGCCCCTTTCCTTCCGGTTTACCTCAAGGTGAGCACATGTGACCACTGTGAATATTCACTCTCTTCTAAGAGCCACACGTTACAGCAATTAGCCTGACTTTGGAATGAAAATAAACTCTAGAGAGGCTAGAGCTCTTCTAGCAGAAATGAACCAGGACATTATTCGCAAATAAAGCAAGAATCAAAAGGGAAAATGCAGCAAATGTCCCTATTTAAAAAAGAAGAAAATAAAAAGAAGAGCTGCTATAAATACACATTTTGAAGAAGACTGAGAAGAAATACGCCGAATATTAAAAGAGGTAATCTCTAGCCAGAGGGGAATGACAGATAATTTCTATCTTGTGCTTTAAAAACATCTACACTTCTCAATTTTTCAGCAGTCCATATGAATTAATTTTCAATGTCCGTTCTATGAAATTGGTTGAGATTTTCTTTTTAGTGGCTTCCTGTGTGGCCAATTTTAGCAAATGTCCTGCACATGCTTGCAGAGAATAGTTAATCTCTGTTTTGGAATGGAAATTTCTATTTTTATTTTCATCCTATATAACGTTTTAAAATAGTCTATATCCTTATTTCTTTAATCTTGATAGATCAGCTTTTGAGAGATGGATTAAAATCTCCCAGGTTTGGGGCGCCTGGGTGGCTCGGTTGGTTGAGCGTCCGACTTTGGCTCAGGTCATGATCTCTTGGTGGTGGGTTCAAGCCCTGTGTAGGACTTGGTGCTGACAGCTCAGAGCCTGGAGGCTGCTTCAGATTCTGTTGTCTCCCTCTCTCTCTGCCCCTCTCATGCTCTGTCTCTGTCTCTCGAAAACAAGTAAATATTTAAAAAAAATTTTTTTCCCAGGTTTATGGATTTGTTAATCCCTTGGTCTAATTCTGCCCTTTTTTGTGGTACTAGATACATAACATTCACAGGTTTACAAAAAAATGATTATTTATAACTTAAAAAATGTTTATTTTGAGAGAGAGAGAGAGAGAGAGAGAGAGAGCATGCCAGGGAGGGGCAGAGAGAGAGAGAGAGAGAGAGAGAGAGAGAGAGAGAACCCCAAGAAAGCTCTGTGCTGTCCGTGCAGAGCCCAACTCGGGGCTCTATCTCATGAACTGTGAGATCATGACCTGAGTGGAAATCGAGGTCTGCTCGGTCCACTTAACCGACTGAACCACCCAGGCTCCCCTATAACTTTTTTTAGTTGGTGAGTCGTCTAAAACTTTAAAAAAAATCTTTGGAATACATGTATATACACTTCATTTTAAGTGTAACTCGTATAAACTATAACTAGGTTTAAAAAATCGCTATTTTTTTTAATTTTTTTTTTCAACGTTTATTTATTTTTGGGACAGAGAGAGACAGAGCATGAACGGGGGAGGGGCAGAGAGAGAGGGAGACACAGAATCGGAAACAGGCTCCAGGCTCTGAGCCATCAGCCCAGAGCCTGACGCGGGGCTCGAACTCACGGACCACGAGATCGTGACCTGGCTGAAGTCGGACGCTTAACCGACTGCGCCACCCAGGCGCCCCAAAAAATCGCTATTTTAATAGTGATTCTCGTTTTGTATTTATTGTGATTACTGATGTATTGAAAGTAATTTCTGCCATCTTATTTTGTGTCTTTTTCAATTTATCATGCTTTCTCTCTCTCACACTCTTTTTTCCCTCCTTTCTTTGGTTGGGTTTACCTAGGTTTTTTGTTCTCTGTCAATTTTTAAGTTAAACAAAGTCTACGTCTAATTGGTACTTTCACTCTCTATGTGAAGATTTTTATTTTAATTTCCTTCAGAAATACTTTTTCTCCCATCTTTTTTGTCATTATTATCCAGTACTTTGAGTCCAGCCTTAGAAAAATTTCTTTGGCAGTAGCTTGGTTGGTTGAACACCCGACTTTTGATTTTGGCTCAGGTCATGATCCTAGGGGTCCTGGGAGACCTGCTTAAGATTCTCTCTCTCTCCCCCACTTACCCTCTCCCCCGCTCATGCTCTCTCTCTCAAAAAAAAAATTCTTTGTTTTCATGGTCATCAGTCCCATAACACGCATAAAGATTGATGTTCTCTGCAGGGGCGCCTGGGGGGCTCAGTCGGTTGAACATCCGACTTCAGCTCAGGTCATGATCTCACGGTTTGTGGTTTCAAGCCCCGCCTCGGGCTCTGTGCTGCCAGCTCAGAGCCTGGAGCCTCCTTCAGATTCTGTGTCTCCCTCTTTCTCTGCCTCTCCCCCACTCATGCTCTGTCTCTGTCTCTCAAAAATAAATAAACGTTAAAAAAAATTAAAAGAAAAAAAATCTATGTTTTCTGCAATATTTGTAAAACAATAGCAACCCTCTGCCTACAGCTCTCCATCTGGGTCTTCCCCCTTCGCCCTTGCTTCTCATCCTGGTTCCCTACTGCCTGGAAGCAAACATATTGAAAAACGCCAGGTATTTCTTTAATCTTATCTCTCTCAATAATATGTTTATATTGCTGTTTTTTGAGTTTTCAGTTTTAGACATTTCCTACTGATTTCTCACTATGAACATTGAGGGTTTTTTTCTCTTTATTCCGCCCCCCACCAAAATATAGACAAACATCCCTCTCTTTACATTTGTCTTTTTTTTTTTAAATTAATTTATTTATTTGGGGGGAGGGAGGGGCAGAGGGAGAGGGAGAGGGAGAGGGAGAGAAACCCAAGCAGGGTCTGCGCTATCAGCACGAGCCCAGTGCAGGGCTTGAATGCACAAACCGTGAGATCATGACCTGAGCTGAAATCAAGAGTCAGATTCAGGGCAGCTGGGTGGCTCAGTCAGTTAAGCGTCCTACTCTGGGTTTTGGCTCAGGTCCGGATCGATCTCACAGTTTTGTGAGTTTGAGCCTCGCATCGGGCTCTGTGCTGGCAGTGCGGAATCTGCTTGGGATTCTCTCTCCCTCCCTCTCTCTCCTTCCCCCACTCATGCAGTCTCTGTCTCTCTCAAAATAAATAATAAATAAATAAACTTAAAAAAAAAAAAAAAGAGTCAGATGCTTAACCAACTGAGCCACCCAGGTGCCCTCTACGCATTTGCCTTCAACAGTTATATCATAATTTTGTTTGTAAGTAGCCAGTGTGAATATAATTGTTATTCACAGTTGAACCATGTTGTTTGCTATTACTTTTCCTCTCTTGCATAACTTTGTTTTCCGTTAAGAATTATTGTTTGTTTAATTTCCAGCAGATGTCTCACTAATTCAGCCTCACACTTTCCCCTAATTGCCTAAATCTCCTCTTGGCAAATACATCAATTACTTTCTCAGTGTCATTTGTTTTTTTGTTTTTTGTTTTTTTTCCCATAAGTCTTTTCTGGACCTTTCTGACCTATCCTCATCTCTACGCTAGTGTAGAGCCGTTGCCCTGGGATCTTCTCTTATTCTCATTCTGGGAATTCCTTTGGCTTCTGGAAGCCCGGTTTCCTGGGCATCCTCCTGTTTTTAGTAGGATACCAGCGTGCTCAAACACCCCTGATGTTCCCCTCGTCAAGAGACCCTCTCTTTTATTCTTCAGGGAGTGAGCCTCCAGTTTCATGCTGGGGCAGGGGAAGAGCAGATGCCTGATGTGCAGTGATAGATCTGTCGAGTTCACCTTGAAAGATGCCCAGTGCAGTCTGTGGGTTTCGTCTGTCTTCCGCTCACCTCTACTGACAGCTAGCGTTGCCAGTTGCCTGGCCTTTTGGGTGCTCTGTCCTGTAAATCAGATCGATCGCCAATATTCCCCAACTGACTTGCCTCCTGCTTTTCGGCATCCAGCATTTTGTTGCTGCTGAAATACTTCCTGTCCTTTTCATTCTGGTGGGTTTTCTGTTTGAAAAAAAAAAATCTGTTGATTGTCATTTTTTGTGGGGTTTCAGGAAGAAGCAGAATCAAATGGTAGCTTTTAATATGCTATCTTTAACTGGGAGTGCCAGCTGGTTTTTGAAAATACACACAAAATGATTGATATTGTAATTTTTTTCACATTCAGTATTTATTTAGACTTACCAGCATATTTTAACAATTCTTCTGCATACTCTTGCTTCTTTGTCCTTTTCATCCCTTCTAGGTTCATTTTTTCTTATTTAGTATTTCTTTTTGTGAGGGTCTATTAGTAGTAATTTCTAAGTGCTTAAGTGTCAAAAAATTTCTCATTTGCCTCGACTTGTAAATGATATTTTGCCTCACTTTAGAAATTTTGGTTCCAATTTTGTTTCCTCAGCACATCAAAGATATTACTTCTTTGTCTTCCAGCATTTATTTTTGCTGATGAAAAGTCTTTTTTTTTTTTTTTTTTTTCAGTATTCTTGCCATGACTTTATTGTAATCTGCCTTTTTCCTTTGTTGGCTACAGAGTTTTTTCTTTGTCCTTGTAGAATGCTGGCTTCCCAAATCGTACCCACATAACCTCTTGGTAGCAAAAAAACTGTGTTTATTGCTTATTAGAGGAAGGGAGAATGACAATTCCACAGATAGTGTCTCCACAAGACCCGACTGACTGGGATGTTGAACTGTGGTTTAAGGCAGGCCTTTCAACTCAGGGACTTGGTTGCAACGAGGTAATTATCATGATATAAGAGTTTGGGATTTGCGGCAATAGCAAGGTGAGGGTTTTGAGACAAGGCATTCAAAGAGTCTTGGAATGTGAACTCTGTGTTGATGCTTTCTTGAATCACTGGGTCTTATGATGAGTTCCTATGATGAGCTACAAAGTTATTTGCAACTTTTCCTTTCTTGGATACGAATCACCTGGGATAGCAAAATTATGCTACTGACGGCCGTGGAATGGGAAGGGGCCATGGAATAGGAAGGGCGTGTTAAAGCAGACACCAAACGATGTGGGTGTAGATAGTTTTCGTTTTCATTGTTCTCCCTTGGGGCCACTTTCAGCCTGAGCTAGAGGAGAATGGGCCGCTAGTATAGGTCTTCGCTGCTCTTTGAGGTCTCGCAATCTGGTACCAGTTTCTGGGAATGTTTAGTTCAACCTCCAAGGTTCTGAGCATGTTTGTTTCAACCTCCGTCAGCATCAGATTTCTTGCTCGTTTTGCTGGACGAGTATTTGCTCCCAGCTCTTGACTTTACACCATGTCTCTGGAGGACCTGGTGCACCTGTGGGGCCAACTCTTGCTTTGCTCATTGAAAACTCAGCCCCCCTCTTTGCCTGGTCTTCACCCCGCTGCGGGACCCGTGGGTTCGTCCCTCTCTTAGCACTCCTCCCGTTTCTGGTGTGTAGAGGTTTTCTTTTCTATTGCTATGTATTTTTCTCATCAACATTTTATGCTAAAGAACTCCAGTCTTAAAGAGAATTTAAAAATATAGTGAAATGAATATTCTTCATCCTCTAGATTTAACAGTTGTTAATGTTTTGTCACATTTGCTCTATTTGTGTATGTATAAACATGTTTATATAAATATGTATGTGACTTATTTCTAATTTCTTGCTGAGATATATCTATATCTATCTATCTATATACATACACACATAATTTTCTGCTGTTTTATAAATATAAATTTATAATTAATTTGTGGACCCCCAACATCCTTGTATCTCAAATACCTTAGCATGTACTTACTAAAAATAAGTACATTCTCGTATATACCCCCAGTGCCATTATGAAACCTAAGGAAATTGATAGTAATTCTTCTATGTATTTTAAGAGGTATACTCAATTTTCTCCAATTGAGGATATATATTTTTAAGTTTATTTATTTTTGAGAGAGACAGAGACAGAGAGAGAGAGAGAGAAGGTAAGGGGCAGAGAGAGAGAGAGAGAGAGAGAGGGGAGCAGAGAATACGAAGCAGGCTCTATGCTGACAGCAGAGAACCCCATGAAGGGCTTGAACTCACAAACCATGAGATCATGAGCCAATGTCGGAAGCTCAACCGACTGAGCCACCCAGGCGCACCCTGAGGAGAAATTTCTGTAGCGTATTTTTTTCAACAACGACCCAATCGATGTTTACGAATTACATTTGGTTGTTAGGCCTTTGAACTAAGAATACAATCCCTCATTACATTGGCTTATTAGACATACCAGCCCATTGCCTTAAAGGATGTCCCACATACTGGACTTATTTGACTGTTTCTTCATAGTTCAATTAAAATTTTCTTCTACTCCTGTATTTCTTGTACACTTAGAGTTATGTCAACAGCTGTGATTAGTCTTGGGGTAATCAAGTCGGCTCAAGTCAATGGAGCATGTGATGCTTGATCTTGGGGCTGTTATTTGAGCCCCATGTTGAGTGTAGAGATTATTTCATAGGTGGTACTGTGTACTTCATATTATAACACATTAAAAATGGCTATATACTTCTAAAGTATAATTTTACATTAAACGTATTTATGTGTTTTGAGCTGAGTAGGAATGGCAACAATTCAGTATGTGCTCAAATAATCATTTATGGTAGCAATACAGTTTTCATTTGTTTGTTTGTTTTTTAAGATTTTATTTGTAAGTAATCTCTGTACCCAATATGGGGCTCAAACTCACAACTCCAAGATCAAGAGTTGCATGCTCTTCCGACTGAGCCAGCCAGGTGCCTCTGCTCCTTTTTTTTTTTTTTTTTTTTTTTTTTTTGGCTTTTTGGCTTTTTCTTAAGAGAACAGATACCCTGCAATATAAATGTTGAATGAGTGACTAAATAAATGCAAATTTAAGAGTATGTCCAGTTCTGGGTTGCACGAAGGGGAGCGTGGTCTAGAGAGACCATGAGGAAGATCATCTTGACATTTTTTTCACCAATGGTCAAAACCTACTGGTATTTAATTTAGCATTAATTCAGCATTTAATTCAAATCAGCGTGGTGTTTAATTCAACACTAGCTTAAGCACTGAAAGTCTCTACCGTGTGCAGGACATAGTCCTTACCTGTCAATCTTTTAAAATTCATTTTAGCAACACAGATTCCAGAGATTAGAAAATATGATCATTTGTAAAAAACAAAACAAAACACCAAAAAACTTTTACTGATGAGTAATTTGGCTGCAGAAGGGAGGACTGGAGAGAAATTAAAAGACTGTTTTTTAGTTTATAAAGTATTCTTCATCCTTGATGAAGTCAGATGTGCTTCCACATTAGAGGCCAAGAATAGATAAATAGGACTTCTGACAGTGTTAGATCTGTTACAGAATGTTCCTAGCAGGGCACCTGGGTGGCTCAGTCGGTTAAGCGTCCAACTTCGGCTCAGGTCATGATCTCGCCATTCCCGAGTTCAAGCCCTGGGTCTGTCTCTGTGCTGTCAGCTCAGCCTGGAGCCTGCTTGGATTCTGTGTCTTCTTCTCTCTCTCTGCCCCTCCCCCACTCACACTCTGTCTTTCTCTCTCAAAAATAAACATTGAAAAACAAACCAAAACCACCCCAGAATGTTCCTAGCAATAAATATGTGTAATTAATAAATATATAGTACAGCCAGAAGCTGGGATTAATTTTCTTCAATCTGAAATGGTTTAAGTTAACTTCTACAGTTCATCGGGTCAGTGGTCTCAATGATGTCTCTAGGGATTTCCATACTTCTGATTTCAGGTTGAAAATAGGTAGCAAAAATTAATTTAGCTGATTCTTAGTCATTCATGGTGGGAGGAAAAATTAGGAGATTAAATGTATGCAGACTAAACAGTTCTTTTTTTTAATTTTAATTTTAATTAACTTATTTGTTTTTAATATAATTTATTGTCAAATTGGCTAATGTACAGTGTGTAAAGTGTGCTCTTGGCTTTTGGGGTAGATTCCTGTGGTTCATTGCTTACATATAGCACGCAGTGCTCATCCCAACAAGTGTCTTCCTCAATGCCCATCACCCACTTTCCCCTCTCCCCCACCCCCCATCCACCCCCGGTTTGTCCTCAGTATTTAAGAGTCTGTTATGGTTTGCCTCCCTCCCTCTCCATTTGTAACTGTTTTTTTTTTCTACGTCCTTTTCCCCCATGGTCTTCTGTTAAGTTTCTCAAGATCATATATGAGTGAAAACATATAATATCTGTCCTTTTCTGACTGACTTGTTTCACTTAGCGTAATATCCTCCAGTTCCATCCATGTTGCTACAAAGGGCCATATTTTATTCTTCCTCATTGCCAAGTAGTATTCCATTGTATATATAAATCACGTCTTCTTTATCCATTCATCAGCTGATGGGCATTTGGGCTCTTTCCATAATTTGGCTATTGTTCAAAGTGCTGCTGTAAACATTGGGGTACAAGTGCCCCTATGCATCAGTACCCCTGTATCCCTTGGGTAAATTCCTAGCAGTGCTATTGCTGGGTCCTAGGGTAGTTCTATTTTTAATTTTTTGAGGAACCTCCAGACTGTTTTCCAGATTGCCTGCACCAGTTTGCATTCCCACCAACAGTGCAAGAGGGTTCCCCTTTTTCTACATCCTTGCCAACATCTGTTGTTTCTTGAGTTGTTCACTCTAGCCACTCTGCCCAGTGTGAGGAGGTATCTCAGTGTGGCTTTGATTTGTATTTCCCTGATGCTGAGTGATATTGAGCATCTTGTCATGTGTTCGTTGGCCATCTTCCTTGGAGAAGTGTCTATTCATGTCTTCTGCCCGTTTCTTCACTGGACTATTTGTTTTTCAGGTGTTGAGTTTGGTAAGTTCTTTATAGGTGAGACTAAACATCCTACAATGGTGACATTCTTTACTAGTGATCCTGAGAAATTGTACCTCATGAACTCACTGAGATACTTCTGCCCAGAGTTAGTGAAAGGTTGGTGAAAAGTGTATGGAAGTTCCTTGTACTGTTCTTGCAACTTTTCTGTAAATTGGAAATTATTTCAACATAAAGAGTTAAAATAAAGCCTCTGGCACCTAAGAAGAATGAGACAGACATATCGAATATATTTCTCCCTGGGTGCCACACATTCATGATTGTTAATATGTTTTACTTATGTGCCCTTATCAATGCATATTTACCTTTCTCTGGATAGAATTTCAACATGATTGGTTTCTCCTTCTAAATCTGTAGGAGATTAAAGGAAGCAAATCGGAAATCTAGAATGGTGATATTTTGCAACCTAATAGCAATGCCTTCAGAAAAAGGCAAAAAAAAAAAAATCCAAGAATTAAAAAACGTAGAGGCAGATAGTCCCCATACTTCAATAGCTCCTCAAGCATTGCTGTTTTACGGGATTGCAAAAAACTGAACGATGCACGGATATTGATTAAGGAATTCATATGTGTAAAGCAATTAGAATAGTGTCTGGTGCATGGTAAGCACTAAATAAATATTAGGCTATTATTAGGTTTATCAGGATATTCGTGTGTTGTCACACAAAGGATAAATTCAGCTCTTTTTTTTCTAAGAAGGCAAGCAACTTTGCAGTATATTGTGTTGGATGGTTGAAGGTGATGATGAAAGTTTGGTGCCTCTCCTGTGCTCTAGAAAAATGTAGACCCAATTTTCCTCCCCCTCCCCCCCCCCAACCGGCTTGCTACTCCTTATGTAGCGTGTTCTGCTAGGCAGTGGCTGTAGCAGCCATGTGGATAGGGGTGGGGGCTGTAACTCACACTCCAAGGCAGCATAGACTATTCCAAATAGTTTGAAAGTAATCGAGGGAAACAGAGGAGAGGAAGGGGGATAAAGCAGGGAGGAAGGAGTGGAAATGGATGATAGGGAAGCAAGCCCTCAGCTATCTAGGAAACTCAGCTGTTCACAATGAGTCATTTCCTTCAAGTTCGGCTGGCATCTAGGACTTCTTTCCAAAGATGGAATGAAAGGTTTTGTGTCTAGTAAGGGAATTTCAGAGCCCAGGAAAACAGGAGTAAATAAAGGAACACAGTGCTTGAGTACTGGCTCTAGGCCATTTTCACTGCCTGTGGCAAACCACCTAACCTCACGGAGTCGACGTCCCTCCTCACCTGTAGATGGAGAATTCTGATTTCTACCCGTCGCCGTTGACTTTTCAGGGCTGTTTGAGGCTCTTAGGAAGGTCATCTATGGTGACCACGTTTCCTGAACCAAGAATCGAAAATGCATGATCTGACAAAAGCAAGGGTATGTGCGCAGGATATTTGTAACTGTGTTGCCTCAGAAAATCCAGGACTCGTAGGGATAAATGAACTGGGAGAAAAAAAGCAAAAAAAGAAGCGGTTTGGGGTTACGAGCAAGAAAAAGGGATCTGGGAGGAATTCACCTCTCCAGCCACTGGAGGCTGCTCTGGTTTTTCTTATAAGTAGCTCCATGCAGCCAACATGCTTTATTAGCCAAGGAATCTTAACACTGAACACTGAGGAGCAGAAATAGGAAAGAAAGTTGATCGAAGGAGAAAACTGTGGACAAGAGCTCTTCGTCCCTGGCAGAAGAAGGATGACTCATGAAGAGGGCATCTCCTATGAGGGCATAACTCCTTATGAAAGTCTGGTGTGTTGGGGCGCCTGGGTGGCGCAGTCGGTTAAGCGTCCGACTTCGGCCAGGTCACGATCTCGCGGTCCGTGAGTTCGAGCCCCACGTCGGGCTCTGGGCTGATGGCTCGGAGCCTGGAGCCTGCTTCCAATTCTGTGTCTCCCTCTCTCTCTGCCCCTCCCCCGTTCATGCTCTGTCTCTCTCTGTCCCAAAAATAAATAAATGTTGAAAAAAAAATTTAAAAAAAAATTAAAAAAAAAAAAGAAAGTCTGGTGTGTGTTGGGTGGGGGAGGAGGGGCTCCTGGGTGTGTCTGAGGGTTAAGCTTCTGAATCTTGATTTTGGCTCAGGTCATGAGCTCATGGTTTGTGAGATTGAGCCCTAAGTCAGGCTCCGTGCTGAGTGTGGGGCCTGCTTGGGATTCTCTCTCTCCCTCCCTGCTCTCTCTCTGTCTCTCTCTCTCTCTCTCTCTGCCCCTGTCCTGCTCATGCCTTTTTTCCCCCTCTCTCTAAGTAAATAAACTTAAAAAAAAAAAAAAAGTCTGGTGGGATAGTAGGTGGGCTCAGCTACGTGACATCTGACATTATGGAACTCAGGTTTCCTCTTAATTAGAGAACATAAGGGGACAGTAAATACCTCTGAGGGAGAGGTGTCAAATTCACACAGAGGTGCAAATGACTGACACCAGGTTCTTTCCTGATAGTGAAACTTTATGAGCCTGAGGAAGGAATGAAATCTATTTCCTCCTAAAAACCTGTTTCTAATTGTAAACCTTTCCATTATGGGGAAAAAATGCAAAAAAGTGTAAGAAAAACCTATTGCTCTTGGTCCCGCAATCCAGAGATAACTTCTGCCGATTTGGTGAATTTATTTTCGGTTTTAAAATTTGCCACTGTAGCTATAGAATAAATTTATAAGGCAAACCGTTTGGAAACAATATGAATTTTTAAACCCTGGGATATTAAATATGCATCGTTTTGAGTTTGACAAATGCATAAAGACACAACAAGGAAATAAACAATCATTTCAAATTCTCAATACTCAGAATGATATTTTGCTGTTTTTCTTTCCATTTTTTCATCTAAGTATAGATGCACACATATTTTTCTGAAAATTAGAATCATATTGTACATACTGTTTATACGTATGCACTATTTATGTATCCTACCCATTCTTTTCCACTTAGGAGTACTTCACAGTGATTTCCCCCGTTCATTAAATATTTTTAAATACAAACCATTTTATTTTTTATTTTATTTTATTTTTTCAACGTTTTTTATTTATTTTTGGGACAGAGAGAAACAGAGCATGAACGGGGGAGGGGCAGAGAGAGAGGGAGACGCGGCATCGGAAACAGGCTCCAGGCTCCGAGCCATGAGCCCAGAGCCTGACGCGGGGCTCGAACTCACGGACCGCGAGATCGTGACCTGGCTGAAGTCGGACGCTTAACCGACTGCGCCACCCAGGCGCCCCTAAATACAAACCATTTTAAATGGTAACACATTATATCACTGTGTGAATATATCCTAGTGTTACCAATTAGAAAGGGACATTTAAAAAAATATGCAGGAAAAGAAATTTCCCAGTCCATAAAAGCACTTGGAGACAACCATTTAAATCCAAACAATTAGAGAATTCTTACATGTTCACAAAAGAAGATTCAGTAAGACAGGTCAAATAGGAGACAGTAAAGATAAAGACAAAACAAGGCAAGGGATGCTGGGCTGGCTCAGTTGGTAGAGCATGTGACTCTTGATCTCAGGGTTGTGAGTTCTAGCCCCACTTTGAGGGTAAAGGCAAAATTAAAAAAAATAATTAAAAGAAAATAAAGCAAAACCCAACACAGTCATAATTTTTCACATAAAGTCTATAATTTAGATTTTTTAAAGGTTTTTTTTTTGTTTTTTTTGTTTTTTTTTGAGTAGGCACCACACCCAACATGGGGCTTGAACTCATGACCCTGAGATCTGTAGTCACATTCTCTACCGACTAAGCCAGCCAGGTACCCTTATAATTTAGTTTTCTGTTAACTCTAATTAGTCTCTGCCCAGTGAGCCCAAACTAATGGAGGGGCTTTCGTGTTAGTATTTATCCTATAAACACTCAAACCCAACGTTCTCTAAACCACATTGATTTCTCTCTTCTCCCCATTCCTCTATCTCCTGTCTTATTAACAATGTGGCTCCCTTTCCTCCAGTTGCCTAATCCTGAGACCTAAACTCAGGCTCCCTTAGTTCCTCCCCTGCCCCCACCTGATTCATCAAGTCTGTACCCTGGGGTTGGTCCTGCTCATATCTTGCTTACACTACCCTAACCGTTTCCAGACTGGCCTCCTACTCTCCATTTTGAATTTGCTCCAAGTTTCTTTCTAGGTTGCTAACTGAGTAGGGGCCTTTTTAAGCACACATTTCATTTTGTCCCCATTGATTAAAATGGTTCCCTGGCTCCCCACTGGCTTCAGAGAAAATCCAAGCTCAGCAGGGCAACCTGTCTAACCTCATTTCTTATTTCCCACTCAATCGTATTGTACACCAGCCCTAAGCAACCTTGCACAAGTTCCAAAATAGTCCGTGTTCCTTCTCATCGGCATGGCCTCGTACAGGCCAAGGATCTCCTGGTGAGTCCCCCTGCCTCCCCCCACCCCCCCTTTTTTTTAAGTGGCTCTATCTACTCATCACTTAAAACTCATCTCCAAGGTTATCTTACCTGGTAGGTGTGTCCTTTTCTTCTCTCACTCTCCAGTCTGGTGTAGTTCTCTCCTTTATGGGCTCGTATAACCCCCAGAAACATAATCCTGTCATAATACTTTCCCACTGCCTTGTGACAAGTGGTTACTTATTTCTCACCTGCATTCAACTTGGAGCCATCTGAGGCAGGGACACTGTCTTTTATCTCTGCATTCCCCTCTAACTGCTAAGTACTTGGGACATAGAGGGTGCTCCGTAAATATTCTACTCATTGGTGAACGACTGACGCTTTGGACTGAGTAAGGGCTCACACCATTCATAAATGGGTGTTAGAGTCAAGAAAATAATTTCTGATGTGTGGGAACTTCTCAGAACCTGGGATAGCTTGGGTCATTTAACTGAGAGAGGTAAGATCCCTGAGGGGAAGGAAGAGGTTTGTGTTTTTAAATTAATGCTTTTTAAAATTTAAGTGTATTTATTTACTTTTGAGAGAGAGACAGAGAGAGAGCAAGCAGGGGAGGGGCAGAGAGAGGGAGGGATAGAATCCCAAGCAGGCTTCGCACTGTCAGCGCACAGCCCAATGTAGGGCTCGAACTCACAAACCGTGACATCTTGACCTGAGCAGAGATCAAGAGTCAGACGCTTAACCCCTAAATTAATGCTTTCTTAAGTTGATAGGTGTGGTGTCATTAAAATATGTCCATTAATTGTTTTGGTATTTCTCCTTTTATTTGTTTTCTTAGAGATTTTTTTTAATTTTTAGGTAATCTTTACATCCAACTTGGGGCTTGAACTCACAACTCCGAGACTAAGAGTCGCCTGCTCCACTGACTGAGCCAGGTTGGTGCCCCAATATTTATCCTTTTAAAAAGTGGGGCCTAATCTCCTCCCCTTGAACGTGGGTTGTATTTACTGATTTTTAATGAACTGAATGTGGTAGAAGTGGAGGCATGTGACTTCAGAGACGGGGTCATAGAAGGCGTTGCAGTTTCCTCCTTGAGCTCTCTCCATGGACAACTTGCTTTAGGGAAACCAGCTGCCATGTCATGAGTGTGATATTGTGATTTATAATAAGAAATGCATATTTGGTCTTTCTCTCTGTTCCTGGCACAGAATGCCTAAAACCTTTGTGATTTCCTCTGTGATGAGTGATAAAAGGTGTCTTGTTATGTTCAAGTGGTGACTTTTGGAAAGCCCTTAGGGGACTTAAGGATGGGGATTGGTCGGGGGGAATCCAACTGGAGGGTTAGAACTTTTAGTCCCATCCCTATGACCTTTGGGAAGGAAAGAGGGGCTGAAGAGGGGAGGATGGGGTTCAGTTGCCAATGGCCAGTGATCTAGTCAATCGTGCCTATGTAATAAACTCTCCATAAAAACGTGTCCGTATGTAAGTACAGGGTTTGGAGAGCCTCCAGTTGTTGAACATATGGAGGTGTTCACACATCTCTCTGAGTGACACAGCACATGGAGCTCTGCTCCCCTTCCCACGTACCTTGTCCTGTGAATCTCTTCATCTGGCTGTTGATTTGCGTCCTTTAATATCCTTTGTGATAAACCGCTCATGTAGCGAGTGAACACTTGCCTGAGTTCTGTGAGCTGTTCTAGCGTATTAGCCGAACACAAGGAGGGAGTTCTGGGAACCTCTGATTCATAGCCGGTCAGTCAGAAGCACAGGTGACATCCTGGACTTCTGACCGGTGTCTGAAGTGGGGCGGTCTCGTGAGACTGAGCCCTCAACCTGTGGGATCTGCACGTAGATAGTGTCAGACTTGAACCGAGTCGTGGGACACCCTGCTGGTGTTGGAGAGTTGCTGGCTTGCGTGGGGAAAGAACCCACGTGTTGGTAGCGACCCAGCGGAGATACCCAAGTGGCAAGCATCTGAAGCCTCCTGCCAAAAGCCAGCAAGGAGCTCAGGTGAGTGAGCCATCTGAGGAGTGGACCCTCTGGTGCCAGCCAACATCCTGACTGCGACCTCATAAGAGACCCTGTGCCGGAACCACCCGGCTAAGTTGCTTGAATGCCTGGACCACAGAGATAATAAAAGTTTGCTCTTCGAAGCTTTTAATTTTGGAGCACTTTGTTACACAGCAACAGATAGCACAGTGGGGCAGAGCACAAAGGAGCAGCAGATAACTCCCATCGAAGGAGTGTCGAAGCCTTCAGTGTCGAAGCCTGGCTGCTTTCTGGCAGGCACTACCGGTCCCCTGCCCAGCCTGACAAGTCTTCCGGGTCTCATGAAAAGGCCCTTATCTTGAAATGGAAGGGTGGCTTCTACAGGGACCCCAAAGGCTCTAAAAAGCTCCGGGCGTAGAGTAATTAGGTGGGCAGCCCAACCAGTCCATTGTGTTGGCCGTTCTTCTGTATCAGCTGAAAGGGAAAGTTTTGGGCAAATTTCTCGGCTTTGTTATTTGACACCAGGGCCCGCAAAACATATTTAATCGAAAGAGGAAGAAAACTGTAGGAAAAGGAGATGCTGTTTATTTATTTTTTCAGCTTCCCTTGCCCCCCACCTCACCAACACAGCTCCTGCCTTTGATTTATGTTTGTAAGTATGAGTTGTTAGAATTTTCACTGGGTAGAGAGGGGGAGTTCTGATGGACAATTATGGTAAAATAAGAAAGAACTGAGGACTCCAATGAAACATTTTGCATAGTCCTTGATTAATTTAAATTCTCACACACTTTGGTGGAGGGATTTGCTTTATAGTGTGGGCTATTGCATGGGAAGGACCAGGGCTCAAATCTGGGGGCTTTGCAGAACACCTGGGTAGCTCAGTCAGTTGGGCATCAGACTCTTGATTTCGGCTCAGGTTGTGATCTCACGGTTTGTGAGTTCGAGCCCTGCTTCGGGCCCTGTGCTGACGGCACGGAGCTTCTTGGGATTCTCTCTCTCCCTCTCTCTCTGACCCTCTTCTACTTGTGCGCATGCGCTCTCTCTCTCTCAACATAAATAAACTTAAAAATATTAAAAAAAATCTAGGACTTTGCTAAAAGCTCTGTGTCTCTGGACACATTTCTAAACCTCATTAGCTCCAGCTTCCTCTAAAATACAGGAAAATAATACCTGTCGTAGCCATTGAACAGATATTTGTTGAGTACCTGTCATGTATGGTGACTATCATGTGCCAGATAACGAGTGTGGTCCCAAGTATACAGGTAGTCCCTATTCTTAAAAAAAAAAAATTTTTTTTTTAATGCTTATTTTTGAGAGAGAGACAGAGACAGAGCACAAGTTGGGGAGGAGCAGAGAGAGAAAGGGAGACACAGAATCCGAAGCAGGCTCCAGGCTCCGAGCTGTCCTCACAGAGCCTGACACGGGGCTCGAACTCACGAACCATGAGATTGTGACCTGAGCTGAAGTTCGACACTCAGTCGACTGAGCTACCCAGGCGCCCCTGGTCCCTATTCTTACTGACCTCTCAGCTCAGGGGAGGAAAAGGACAAGTCAACACGAACTCTGATTTTAAGAGTCTGATTAGTGCCATCTTAGAGATTATTAATGGGTCCTATGGTATCTTGAAGGATAGGTAGTAAACTCAGTCTTGGAGTGTGGAAGAGGTTTTCAGGAGGAAGAGACTTCTGAGCTAAGACCTCAACGATTAGTAGACATTAGTCAGAAGAACATCAGGGTGGGTGGTAGTGACAAGGGCAGAGGGTCCAGGCAGAAAAAGCACCATTTATAGAGGACTGCAGAAAAGAGATAACTTGGAACTTCAGGAAACAGACAGAAGGTAGTTCTGTGTGGCTGAGGAACGGAGTTCTGGGTAGAGATTAGTGAGAGGAACCAGAGGCATAGCAGATGCCAGACTGGGAAGGACTTCACTAAGTTGATGTAAAATTTAAGTGAGATAATGTGTGGAAAGTATATCAGTAGCATCTTGTTCCAGAGTTTATCTTGTGTGATGAGGGGACGATATTCTGTAGTTTGGGGGCTCTGATTTTCAGTGAAGGACGCTTGTACGAAGACAGTTGCCAGCTCATTGAGGAATAAGGACCAGGTGGTATTCATCTTTTTTATACGTCGAACTAAGTCTCGGGCTTTGTTGGATTGAAGCCTGAATCCAGGATGTTTTCAGAGTGCCTTCCTTTAGGTAGTCTCTCTGCTGGTGCCATTCGCTTCTTATCCTTCTTAGGATTTGTTAGTGTGTGGATGTCCTGGGGAGCTGATACCAGCTGAGGTTACAGTAAATGAAACAGATGAAAAGCAATTGTTCGTAGAGAAAAATACTTGGCAAACGCGCTCTGCTGTCAGATTGGAGACAGCTGGGACAGTGGGCATGGCCAACATTCCCCACAACCATTGCAGATGGGTGGGAGAGCAGGGGGGTGACAGGAGGGAGAAGGCAGGGGTGAAGAAGGGCTCCTGCCTTTTAGGTCCTCGTGATAGGCTAAAGGAGACGCGTGCAAATATAACCCTTACATTAGAGCAGATTGTGGAAATGTCTCAAAGAGGCCTGAAAATATCAGATATAGAGAAATTACTTCCGACTGAGGGATCTGGGGAAATGCAGAGGTGGAATTTGGGCTGCAAGGAGGGATGTAACATGCTTGGCACACAGAGCACTCATTCACTGGATGTTCCACCTTGCGCTTCACCGTGTCTTCTGCTCTTATCCTCTCTGCTTAAGATCGAGCCATAGTCTGTACCCAGAAGCGGCTCTGGAAGGATACTGTGTAGGGACAGCAGGTTTTTTGGCTGTGGTTCCCGGGTGCCTTGCAGGATTGCTGGGAGGATGAAGCGGGCCAGAAGCAACTCGACACACGTGAGCTGAATACAAATGTGATTTGAATGAGTTCCGTGCCAGGCTTTGGGATTTTTTTTTTTTTTTTTAACGGAAAAGGGAATTTAATCACCAAATATAGTCACCGAGAAAAATGCCATCCCCAAAGCTGTTCTTGATTTCGAACGCTAAATTGGTCTCGATCTGCCTATTACTATTTTGTATTTCCTTATGTTGGCAAAATATACATAGCATGAAATTTACCATTTTAACTATTTTTTTAAGTGTAAAATTCAGTGGCAATACTTGCATTCACTATGTTGTGCAACCATCACCGGTATCTATTTCCAAATCTCGTTTGTTACCCCAAACAGAAACTCTGTAACCATGAAAGGAAGCAATAACTTAAAAAAAAAATTTATTTAATGTTTATTTATTTCTGAGACAGAGAGAGACAGAGCATGAGCGGGGGAGGTGCAGAAAGAGAGGGACACACAGAATCTCCAGCAGGCTCCAGGCTCTGAGCTGTCAGCACAGAGCCCGATGCGGGGCTCGAACTCACAGATCGCAAGATCATGACCTGAGCCGAAGTCAAAGGCTCGACCGACTGAGCCACCCAGGCATCCTAAGCCATTCATAACTTCTAACCTACTTTTTGTCTCTACGAATTTGCCTATTCTCTGTACCTCATGAAATGGAATAATAGTGTCTGTCCTTTTTGTGTTGGTTCATTTCATGTAGCATAATGTTTGCAAGGCTCATTGATGTTGTGATGTGTCAGTACTTCATATTTCTTTATGGCTGAGTAATAATTCATTGCATGGACATACCACATTTTGCTTACCCATTCCTCTGTTGACAGACCCTAGGGCTGTATCCATCTTTTGTCTATCGTGAATAATGCCGCTGTGAACATTCGTGTACAAGTACCCGTTTGAATTCTTGCTTTCAGTCCCTTTGAGTATATACCAAGGAGTGGAGTGCCGGCTCACCTGCACATCCTATATTTAGCTTTTTGAGGAGCTGCCAAAGTGTTCTGCACCACAGCTGCAGGATTTTAGGTTTCCACAGGCAATGCATAAAGGTTCCGATGTGTCCATATCCTCACCGACATTTGTTATTTTTTTAATCAAAAAATTTTTAAGGCATTTGAGAGTGAGAGAAGGAGAGGGAGAGCATTTTAAGCAGGCTCCATGCTCCGTGCAGGGCCTGAGCCCATGACTCTGGGATCATGACCTGAGCCGTAATCAAGAGTCAGACGCTCGACCGACTTAGCCACCCAGGTGCCCCAACATTTGTTAGGTTTTTAAATTTTTTTTTTAATTTAAATTAAAAAAATTTTTTTTTTAACTTTTTTTTTTCAACGTTTTTATTTATTTTTGGGACAGAGAGAGACAGAGCATGAACGGGGGAGGGGCAGAGAGAGAGGGAGACACAGAATCGGAAACAGGCTCCAGGCTCGGAGCCATCAGCCCAGAGCCTGACGCGGGGCTCGAACTCACGGACCGTGAGATCGTGACCTGGCTGAAGTCGGACGCTTAACCGACTGCACCACCCAGGCGCCCCAAGAATTTTTTTAAAATAATAGCTTTCCTAATTGGTATCGAGTAATACCTTGTTGTGATTTTGATTTGTATTTTCCTAACAGCTAGTGATGTTGGGCATTTCAGGCCTTAAGATTTCACGCACGTTTTATCTCTTGCTTTCCAAACCATTGCTACCATTCTGTGGATGTCGAAACCGAGGGCTCTTATGAATTGTGACTTGGCCAGTTTCACAGGTTTAAAAGGTGGAGGCAGAATGGAAATTCAGAACTTTTGACTTTGTCCCTTCTTATTTTGTAGATTGTTAAGCACCTTACAGCACAAGGTAATCTTTATGCTATTCTTACCTGGCAAGGTGTAAGTCAGGGTTTTGGGCGAGCCTTTCTGGTTTTAAGCATGAATATTTGGGGCTCACTAAAAAGCAGTTAACCTTTTACCTGTTAAGAGTGGACAATAGCTCCTTCCACCCACACTTAGGGCCTGAAGAACACAGGTGACTGATCACTGAAAAGCTGAACCATTTATTAATCAGGAAGGTTCAGGGAGAATCTCTGCCTTGCATTCAGTGGTGATAGTTCCAGAGAGAAAATAGAAGGCAGAAGTCTGGTGGGAAAAGCAACAACAACAAAAAACAACAACAAGAAAAACCAGACTCCCATAATATTGGACCTGAATTCAGTTTCCTTTTTTCTGGGCTTAGCCTCCCATTCCTAGAAAGCAAAATTCCTATTTGTACTCAGAAGGAAATAGGAGTCACGCAAAATGTTTGATTTTGATTTTGATTTTTGCAAAGGCTCAGCGCACACCACCTAGTGGAGAGAATCTGAAAGCACAAGGCTGCACGTTTCCTCCCTTTGCTGGAAGTCCTGTTGACTTCGGTCTTCCTGCAAATGGGTTATGCCAAGGTGGCAGGAGTCAGTGCTAGCTTTCTGGTGACTTTCACTTATTTCTTTTCTTCCAATTTTTGTGTTTATGCCATCGGTTTTGCAGAAAGGACGAAGTCTCGAGTATGTGGAACTGTGATGTCCGTTTGTCTTTTCGATGGGATGGAAATCAAGGTTCCAATTGTTTCGAAGTCCTGGATCTGTCTGGCTCAGAGGCAGCAGAGTCCCATCACTCCTCTGCAGCGTGTGTGTGTGTGTGTGTGTGTGTGTGTGTGTGTGTGTGTGCTGGGAGAAACCCAGAAAAAGGGCAGGGAGAGGACCACGCAGGGCTCAGGGTACAGAGCACCCAGGACAGATCCTGAGTCCTCACCGTAGATCACTTATAGGAGAGAGCAGAGCCTTTACGTGGCTCGGCCATGATCAAAGTTCAAAGTCCAGGGCGGAGCAGGAGTCCGGCCACAGCATTGTCGGCAACAGTCCAGGCCCTGCAGCCACAGAACACACACCCCATGATGCTGCCCGTCTCGTCCCAGCTTTGGGGAGCTCAGGACAATGCAGTTGCTTCTGAAGTCTGCATGCCAGAATCCAGATACGCCACAGGCAACTTGTGTTCTTGTGATCATGTGTTCTCCGGTTGGCAGTCAGGCTTGGGTCCACATTAGCCTACTTTCGGGCAGTATTCACACAGCTGTCTGCTAATGGCTCTGTGCTTTTGAAATAGGGTGTGGATATAGCAGCATTTCTGATGATGAAGGTGCCTGGAGAGATTCCGCTCGCCTATTTTCTTCACGAGGCTCTCTCTCAACTTCCTTCATTTTCTGATTCAGTTCGCCCAGTGTTGGCTTAATCAGCTCCCAGCTATCAGGGGAATATTCTGGATTCTTGACCTTTTTCACATGCAGGCTGCTTGCATTGAACAGAGTGTGGAAACTCCTGGTCTGAGTCCTTCTCCCTCGGCCGCCAGCAGCTTCTGACCCTGCGCCAGTGGCCGTGGGCTTTGTCAAGGGCTTCCATTTGATGGCGTCACACCCAACCAGCACCTTCTCTCTCTTGATTAACCCAAGGATTTGAAACTCAGTTGACATCTGGGGCGCCTGGGTGGCGCAGTCGGTTAAGCGTCCGACTTCAGCCAGGTCACGATCTCGCGCTCCGTGAGTTCGAGCCCCGCGTCGGGCTCTGGGCTGATGGCTCAGAGCCTGGAGCCTGTTTCCGATTCTGTGTCTCCCTCTCTCTCTGCCCCTCCCCCGTTCATGCTCTGTCTCTCTCTGTCCCAAAAATAAATAAACGTTGAAACTCAGTTGACATCAGCTGAACCCCTTCACAGCTGCATCTCAACTAGGGTTTGGTCGGATAACAGGGAGATGGTGTGCTAGGGACAAGAGTCACGACAAAGCCCAGATCATCACAAAGCTGTGACTGAAACAAGTCACAGATCTAAAATCTAGATAACATGTTTATGAATTTAAATAAATAACTGACCATGTTTGCACACGTCTGGCTTTTGGTAGGTTAATCACCTCTTTAGATGGCAGGAATGATGCCGTATTTTCTGTAGTATGGATGGAAAATGAAGGTGGTCCTAGTGAGTTCTCCATGGCTGATTTTAAACCCCTCTTCATCATTGTGTTCTGTGCAGACACAAATAAACACAAGTTTTGGATTTAAGGATTTCAGGTTTCCCCCCACATAAGAACACTCTCTATGTGGGCGATCTTGTTTTGCTTTCCACGGTTGATGGTTTAGAAAAGCTCTTTTGAGCTCTGAAGCCCCCACTGGCAGGGCCCCTTCTGGCCCAGCAAGTGCCATGTGCCCAGGGAGCCTCTGGCAACCCTCTCTCCCAGGCGTGAAGAAGAAGCTGTGTATTTGAGGGCCCTTGCGGTAGGGCTGAAAATGGTCCCCCCCCAAAGATTTCATATCTAATCCCTGGAACCTGTGCATGTTACCTTATGTGGATAAAAGATCTTTGCAGATGTGGTTAAGGATCTCAAGATGGGGACATTAACCTGGATTGTCTGGATGGGCCCTAAATGCCATCACATGCCTCTTCATAAGAGGGAGGCAGAGAGACAGAAGATGCAGGCAGGAGCTAAGGTGATGGGATCATGGGGGCAGAGACCGGAGTGCTGGGCCCACAAGTCAAAAAATGCTGGGAGTCACCAGAAACCGGGAGGGACAAGGAATGCATGTCCCCTAGAGCTTCTAGGAGTGTGGCCCAGCTGACACTCTGACTTGGGCCTACTCATACTGATTTCAGACTGTAGCCTCTAGCGCGGTGAGAGAGTGAAAGTATCTAAGTGTTGTTTTAAGCTACCAAATTTGTGGTAGTTGGTTACAGCGGCTTAGGAAAATAGTACAACGCTGAAGCTTAGGTTTTATGAGCTTTGCACCCAACCTAACTGCTTTTATGTTTTAGTCTTTTGGGTTGGTGATAGGTGGAGTGAGATTGAAGAGGGTGGCGGGGTCCATGTTCAGAAAGGTATTCGGTGCTTCCGCGTGTCTGCTGAGAAAGCAGTCAGGTTATGGGGCCTCTGGGGACACTGAACCCCATCGGTTTCCCACTGGTGGCCATTTTGTCACAGCTCCGTTTCCTTTCATGCTTAGCGAGGAGAGCAGAAAGGCTTTGTGTTGTTTTGGTACAAACTGCAAAGAAGGATCTAGAAAGGAACAGTGAATTCTTCTGCACATTGGGTCTTGGGAGAAGTGGGGAATAGAATCCTACGAACTAAAACTGAACTGGCAGTTATTTTTTTTTTAATTTTTTTTTAACGTTTATTTATTTTTGAGACAGAGAGAGACAGAGCATGAACGGGGGAGGGGCAGAGAGAGAGGGAGACACAGAATCGGAAGCAGGCTCCAGGCTCTGAGCCATCAGCCCGGAGCCCGACGCGGGGCTCGAACTCGCAGACCGCGAGATCGTGACCTGAGCTGAAGTCGGACGCTTAACCGACTGAGCCACCCAGGTGCCCCTGAACTGGCAGTTTTGAAAAGGAACTGGGAAAATCAGATCCTAAGTCCTTGGGGCCCAACATTAGAGAATGGGAAATCTAGAGCTACTGCTTACTCAGAGGTGGGGGCCGATGCCTCACCTGCATGGCACAACCATACACGGATTTCATTTCTACTGGTGAAGATGGAGGAGGAAAGCTATTAGCCAATAGCAGATTGCATTGTTGCTCTGGATTACTGTTTCTTGTCCTGTAAGAGAAGTACACATCTCTGCCTATTGTCATAAGACTTACTGTACCTGTCTTGGGAGGGTTATACTTCCCCACCTTACCAATACCAGGCTTAGCCATACGGTTTGACTTGGCCAGTGTGATTGGAAAGGGCTGTGTCTACTGCCAGTTCCCATTAGAATCTTCAGGAACCATCAGAATGTTTCTCCAGCTCTCCTGCTTCTCTCCTTCTGCTAAGGCGTAAGTACATCCCAGATGGGGACTGTTCCTTTCACTTAGAAGATGAGTGAACCCACAGCTGACCCTCCACTGGCAGGTAGTGAGAACAATCTCTGTGATTCTTAGCCTTTGAGATTCTGGAGTTGGCTTGTTCCCACCTAGCTCTACAATGAAGGTGATAAAGGAGGCATCTCTTACTGCTTCTCAGTTACCTTAAATGTTTAAAACAAAATTTTTTTTACATTTATTTATTGATTTTTGAGAGACAGAGACAGAGCACAAGTGGGGGAGGGGCAGAGAGAGGGAGACACAGAATCCGAAGCAGGCTCCAGGCTCTGACCTGTCAGCACAGAGCCCGACGCGGGGCCCAAACTCACAGACCGCGAGATCATGACCTGAGCCGAACTCGGACGCTCAACGGACAGAGCCACCCAGGCGCCCCTCAGTTACCTTAAATGTTAAGGCAAGAATTATAGCGGTGTCGTGAATGGTTTCAGAGCAAGGGGTATGTGTGGTGGCAGAGGGGCGGGATGGAGGAGGAAAGACAGGGATTTCGGTCAAGGGAGGTTCCTGGTAAAAGTGAACTTTTAGAGGGTTATGAAGGTGTTAGCTAAGTGGGGAAACTTCCTAGCAAAGAGTAGGAGACACAGCCCACAAAAGTAGAGGTGCGCACAATAGGGTGAGGTCTACAAAAGCATGGATAGGATGGCTCCACTTGCCTGTGTCTCTTGGTGTGTATTTCTTGTGAAGGGATTTGGAGTTCATCCCCACCTCTCTGGGGAGCTAATAAAAGGTTTTAAACAGAAGCACTGGTATCATATTTAGATTGTAGGGCCGATAGAAGGGGTAATTTCTCAGGCAGCAGGATGCGTTCAAACCTGAAAGGCAACAGTGAGATCTACCCTCTGCTGAGTGCTCCCAGGTGTGTGGTTTGCAAAGGTGTGCGAGGGTGGCCACATCACTGCAGACGGTGGATTCCAATGTCCACGAACAAGCAGGTACAATAATACTCGTGTGGATTTTAGAAACAGAACAACATGAGATCTCGGTGTGTTTGAAGGGAGAGCCTTGTGATCCCCCCCCTCCCGTGGCAGATGGGTTACACTCAGCTGAATACCAGTAGCTGCTCTGGTGATCTTTATATGCTTGTGATTTTTACTCTCAGCTCTTGTTTAATATGCTCCTATAACATGCCACTGGTTGGAGAAGGAAGTGTAAAGAGCTTACACTTTAATATATAGCAAGTTAGGAGTGGAAACTGAAAACATTTCTGCCAGTTTCCTTCAAGTAGATCATGATCATCGGTTTGAGTTCTCTTCTGCTGATCAAATGTTTCAGTGGCTCATTGAATGTCTTTAGCCTAAAGTATAGGTTAAAAGGAGAAAATATAGTGATGCTTGTATTCTAGTTTTCTTCTTCATTAAGTGGGAGCAAATGCTATTCATACCCAATGTACTATCGCAAAGAGGTGATCTCTTCTCTCATCTTGCCATTTAGAAATAAAACATGAAAATTTAAAACCCCTTCATATTTTAATGCAAAATGAATGAATTCAGAAGTTTAGAGGTGGTGATGGCAGTTTTTGACTAATTTTGATGACTTAACATAAGATTGATTTGAATGCATATTTTGATATAAATTCAGTCTTCAAATCATGTGATATGGCACCAGTTAGCAATTTATTTTTGTCAAGAAAAATATATTTTATACATAATTTAAAATAAACAACATATCACTGATGAAATACATTCACACGTGTCTTTGAATTAGAACAATACCTGGCACATATTATAACCTCAATCCATAGTTGTTAAATAAATGAGTACATATTGTTAAGACTGTATTTAAATAAACTGTGTAATACATTCTTTCAAGACATACAGAGCTAAAATAATATTCTTTGTATATAAAACCAATTAAATATTGTAGATTAAGTAAAATGGTGAAATAGTTTTAATTTTAATCAAGTTTGAGGTTCCATTTTTAAAAAATTTTTGTTTTAAGTTTATCTATTTTTGAGAGAGAGAGAGAGAGCGAGGAAGAGAGGAGAGTGGGGGAAGGGCAGAGAGAGAGGGAGAAGAGAAAATCCCAAACAGGCTCACACTGCCAGCACAGAGCCTGATGCAGGGCTCAAATGAAGAACCATGAGATCATGATCTGAGTTCAAACCAAGAGTCAGACGCTTAAAGCACCCAGGTGCCCCAAGTTTCCATTTTATTTCAGGTACAGGGACACAGGCTGGCTGTCCCCCTGGGGGCACTACTTGCCTGGAGGATAATGTCACGGGCACTGGAACTGAATTCAGAAGTCAAGGAGATTGACAAACATTTCTCTACCGAGATTGCCTCATTAAATCCTATCTTAAATGTGAGAACACAAAAGCTAACAAGTTCATTGCCTTGTTCCCAACCACTGGGCTGGTTCGTGGAAGGGGTCGGATCTGAACACACGTGTCCCTAATTCACTTGCCTGCCCCACTGCCTCACGATCGGTTCTAAGTGGGCAACAAGGAGAGCCTGAAAAAGTGGTGAGTGGAGGAGGGACACAGTTCAGAGCGTTTGGGGGGATCCAGTGGGCAGGAGTTTGTGGCTGGTCCGGTGGAGGCTGCCGTGTGGGTTGTGGGGGATGGGAGCCAGTTAGGCTTGGACATCGGGCGCTTGTGATTCCGTGGGACGCTGACGTGGATGGGCCCAGCTGGCAGTTGTTCATGTCCGCCTGGAGTTTACGGGCGTTGGTTGGGCTCCTAAGAGGATTTTGAGCAAAAGGTGCAAAAAGGGGAAATACGGAAGACAGTGCTGACCTCCTTCTGAGATGTCAGGGGACAGATAGCCCTGACAGAGGAACCTTGATGGCCTGGCTCAGGTTCACCGGGAAGAGGATTCAGATGAGGGCCCTAGAGGTGCAGGTGGGCCCATCGTAGTCTCCCCTCCCCACCAGCCCCCTGTATTACATTTAATGTGCGTTTCAGGCCAGCGTGGGAGGCACTGTCTACACAACGCAGCACAGTCTTTTGAGGTTTTGTTAGAGGTGCTTTTTCCTAAGTCTATTTATTTTGAGAGAGAAAGAGTGTGTGCACGTGCTGGTGTTGGGGAGGGGCAGAGAGAGAATCCCAAGCAGGCTCCATGCTGTCAGCACAGAGCCCGATGCCGGGCTTGAACTTGCAAAACGGTGAGATCACGGCCTGAGCTGAAACTGAAACGGACTGAACCACCCAAGCACCCTGGTAGAGGTGCTATGTTAATACTGCACTAGGTCGTGGATCCTGAGGAACATCACAGGGCCAGAGCTTAGCTTTGCCGCCAGGAACTTGAAGAGAAACTGCAGTCCTTCCCTAGTTAACTCCTTCCGTGCCGAGCCAGCCCGGGATTCTGTCCGAGGCTGAGTCCTGGGGCCGTGTGATGTTGAGGAATGTGACAGAAGACGGTGTCTGTACTCCAGGTCTACTTTGAGCCCGGGCTGGGAATATTACAGTGACGTCTATCATAACCAGCTTATGGCTTTGACTGGGGACACAGGAACGCATGCAGCAGTCACCTCTCCTTTCCTGAGCTGCCGAGTTGAACCTTGATAGGTAAGAGAGCGGTAAACGTGGGTGTGGGAAACGTGGGTGGTGTGGGGGGTGGGTTTGGCATGGGTAACATCGTTTACGAAAGGAGTAACCTTTCTAGAGAGCACAGGGAAGAGGAAGAAGAGGCACTGTTCTTTGCAGTGCCGGATAGAATGTGGCCTTGACTAAAGTAAGAAAGGTCGAAGGGAGACAGGTGTTGGGAGGAGGCCTTGTCCTGGTGAGGTCACGCGTGGTGCCCGGAAGCAGAGGCCTTACCTGTTGGGAGCTGACTCCTGTAACCGCCGTGAGTGGGAACAGACCGCACAGCCTGGCCGCCAGCTAGCCTCCTCCACCTGGCCTCTTCATGATGGATAACCAGCCGAGTACATGTTTAGTCAGAGGCAGCACAGAATCTGTTTGGCCTCGGTGTGAAGGAGTTTGGGTAAATGGCAAGTATTCAGCTTACACAGTGAATGTGACTTGACCAAGAATTCTCAGAGATATTCGAGTCTCTCTAGGATTTGTCTCTTCGAGGAGTGTCCTGTGCACCAGTCTTACCAGTGGGTAAGGCATGTCAGTTCCCAGTTTGGCATGTCAGGGGACCCAGTGCGTGGCTCTATTTTGTAAGAGTTTAAAACTCACTACTCGGTGTTCCTTTCTCAAGAAGAGAGGCTTGGAATAGAGCAGCAATCCAATTTCTTGCCTGTAAACAAGGAAGGTCTCAATCTTAAAGGTTTGAATGTTGCCTCTTATGGGTTGACCTATGTGCCTCCAAATTCACATATTGAAGCCCAACCCCCAGGACCTCAGAATGTAACCTTTTTTGGAAATGGGACTGTGCAGCTATAATTAGTTGAGATGCAGGCATACTGAAGTAAGGTGGTCCCTTAATAAAAGGTGACCTTAAGTCCTTAATAGAAAGAAAATGTGGACACAGTCATGCACACAGGGAAGATGCCGTCTGAAAATGAAGATGGCCGTCTCCAAGCCAAAGAGTGAAGCCTAGAACAGATCCTTCCCTCAGCCCTCAGAAGGAATTAACCCTGCTGATAGGATGTCTAGTCTCCACAATTGTAGGGACTGCCTTTTTGTTAAAGACACCCAGTTTATGGGATTGTGTTAAGGGAGTCATAGGAAACTAATACACCAACCATGTGGTCAGAAATAACGAACATGCATGTTGCAAAAGTAATTAACTTTCCAGAATCTGAAAAAGCCTTTCTCATCTTGATGAGGGTTGGGTTGCCTTTTGAGCGTCCCCTGGCCTTTGCCTTTAATTAGAGCTTCATCCCAAACAATCCGGGCTAACACCTCTGGTATGACTCAGAGTTAATATAATAGATAATAGAATATATTCAAATTATTTTTTCTTTCTCCACCCTTGCCATGTTTTCCTTTCCATGTTCACATGCTCACTTGACTGGCTTTAGCCTTGACCTTATGACCTGAGTTGACCAGTGGAGTGTGGGTGGCTTTAAATGCCACTGCTTTGCTTGGGTTCACATTTTTGCACCCTGCTCTCTGTCATGAGCATCTAGAATGTCTACGGAGCTTCTGCATTGAGTTGGGTTCTGAAATGAGAAGGCGTGTGGAGTCCAGCCTGGCTGGAGGAAACTGAGCAGAGGGTAACAGAATTAGGAAACATGATATAGGGTTCATCTATTAATACGACAGAATCTGACGAATATCCCAATGAATTAGTAATAGCTCTCACCTGTGTGTCAGTTTCTGCGCTAAGAATTTCCATGTGCTCTATTTCACATGGGCGGGATTTCCACACCTCTGTTGTATTTCTGTTCCCCTGCTGAGGAAATAGGCTCAGAGAGATTAAGTCAATTTCTTGAACTCCCAGGCTGGTAGTGGCAGAGTGTAATCCAGATTATGTTGACTCTAAAAGCAGTGCTCTTTCCTCCAGCCAAGATGTCATCAGTTATTTCCATTGTCCGTATATATTGTCAATAATTCCTATTCCTATAAGTAATAATTCTATTACCCTCTTTTTTTGGTCAAAAGCCTACTAGATCTCACACTCTATCCTTATACACCCAGGACTGGAATTTGGTTCCTGGAGTCTGGCAGGATCATGGTCTCCATATGTTCTCAGTCTTCTCCCTTTTTCTTCCCACAGCTCCTTCTAACCTTCACATTCCTTTAGGACTTCCACGGCACCCTTTTCCCCACAGTCTTAGGCATGACTCTGTTTTTTACTGTAAGAATGATTCTCTAACTTGAGCTGTATCCTAATCACCTGGAGGGCTCGTTAAACACAGATTTCTGGGCCCCACCCCTAGAGTGTTTGATTAAGTAGGTCTGGGGTAGGACCTTAGAATTTATTTTACGTGAGTTCTCTGGTGATGTTGATGTTATGGGTCCAGGGACAACACTTTGAGAATTGCCTGGGAGAAAATACTGGTGGTGAACAGAACTTGCTTAATGACTTTCTACAACTGCAACTTTCTACAACTTCTTGACACATAAACTTCCTACCCTCCTTTCTGCCTGTAACCTCCAGCAGGGGCTAGTTGCTTCCACCTGTGATCTGGGTCCCAATTCTGTCTACCTCCTCAGAGGCGATTCAGTTTTTCATTTTTTTCTCTTTTATTTTCAAAATGTGCTTCTCTGTTGTCTTTCCCTTCTGAATATGCATGTGTCTGAGTCTTTCTAATTTTATATGACTGCTTCTCCTCGACACACCTCCTCTCAAAAATATTTATAGCCTGATTTCTTTAAAGTGTTGATATGCTCATTATTACCACTTGTGGTGGCCAGAATTCTAACAATGTTTCCCCCAAGACTCCTATCCCTTGGCTTCCTCATAAAACACCAATCTAGAGACTTTACACATAGAATTAGGTTACTAGTCCGCTGAATTTAACATATATTAACCTCGATTATCTTCGTGGACCCAGTGTGATCACTGGAGCCGTGAAAAGCAGAAAAGGAAGGCAGGAGGGATGAACCAGGAGGAGAGGTCAGGGAGATTCAAAGCGTGACTAGGAGTCGACCAGCTGTCCTTGGCTTTGAAGTTGGAGCAGAGGAATGGAGGCAGCCCCTGGAAGCCGAGGACAATCCCTGGCTGGCCGCCAGCAAGGAAATGGGAAACTCAGCCCAACAACCACATGGAACCCAATTCTGCCAACAACTTGAAAGAACAGATTTTCCCCGGAGCCTCCAGACAAGAGCCCGGCCAGCTCACACTTAGATTTAGCCTGGTGAGACCTGAAGCGTCCTCTTGGCTTTTGATTTACGAGCTATGGGATAAGAAGCTTATGTTGGTTCCAGTCGCTAAATTTGTGGTAATTTGTTACAACAGCAGTAGGGCGCAATCTATCCCTTCCCTATCTTCCATTCATTTGTCTGCAGCTTGTTTTCAGCTTTCCCTCATCTCCACTGAAACAATTATGATGAGGTTTGCAGTTATATTTTGTTGTTAAATCCTCTGGATGCTCTTCAGGCCCATCTAACTGGAAACCTCGGTAGCATCTGATGCTG
Organism: Herpailurus yagouaroundi; assembly: GCF_014898765.1. Taxonomy (NCBI): domain Eukaryota; kingdom Metazoa; phylum Chordata; class Mammalia; order Carnivora; family Felidae; genus Herpailurus; species Herpailurus yagouaroundi. The sequence goes on along the minus strand of NW_024412376.1, from coordinate 10,388,636 downwards.
CTTTACTGTAACTCTCACCTCCTTTAAATTCTATGACCCCATCCTCCACATTTTCCTTTTGCTGCCCCTCATCATTTTCCTTCAACAGTTTCTTTTCCTTTGCTGTCATGGAAATAGTGAATTCCCCAGAGTTTTGTTTTTTTTCTTATTTTAAGACCTTTCCTTGATTACTCCTCCTTTTTTCGTGATTTCTACTATATAATGTTGAAAGAAGTCAGGGAGGAAACACATTTCCCTATACCCTGGGATTTAGGGTCAAGGAGCCTGTGAATTAAACTACCAAAAGACAGATAAACAGGAGAAAAGGCACATAGTTTTTATTAGTGGGAGGTTAGGCCATTGGTAGGGAAATGTCAAGGGATGACAGTACAAAAATAAAAAATGTTGAAAGATCACCTCACCACAATGAGATATCACCTCACATCTAGCCTGGGTGGCTCCGTTGGTTAAGCGTCCAACTCTTGGTTTCAGCTCGGGTCATGATCTCATGGCTCATTGGTTTGAGCCCTGCATCAGGCTCTGCACTGACAGTGTGGATCCTGCTTGGGATTCTCTGTCTTCCTCTCTGTCTGTCCCTCCCCTGCTCACGCTGTCTGTCTCAAAATAAACTTAAAAAAAAAAAAAAGACAAGAAGTAACAAGTGTTGGCGAAGAAAATTGTGGCCAAAAGGGAACTCTGTGCACTGCTGGTGGGAATGTAAATTGGTGCATCCACTATGGAAAACAGTATAGAGGTTCCTTGAAAAGTTAAAAATAGAGCTACCCTATGATCCAGCAAGTCTAGGTCTGGGTATTTATCTGCAGAAAATGAAAACACTAACTTGAAAAGATATGGGCATTCTCATGTTCATTACAGCATTACTTACAACAGTCGAGGTATGGAAATGACCTACGTGTCCATCAATGGATTCATAAAGAGAATGTGGCATGTATACACACACAAAACACACCACACCGCACACTCCATCGCACACTGGAATATGATTCAGCCATAAGAAGAATGAAATCTAGCCAGTTGTGAAAACATGGATGAACCCAAGGGCATGATGCTAAGTGAAGGAAGTCAGACAGTCAAGACAAAGGCAGTATGATCTCACTTACATGTGGAGTGTTTGCCGAACCAAAGCAACACCCCCAAGTTCATAGATACAGAGAACAGATTAGTGGTGGCCAGAAGCAAGGGATGTGAGGTGGGTGAAATGGGTGAAGGGAGTCAAAAGTACAAACTTGCAGTTATAAAATAAGTCGTGGAGATGTAATGTACAGCATGGTGACTAGAATTAATGATCCCATGTTGCATATTTGAAAGTGACTAAAAGCATAGATCTTAAAGTTCGTTTTTTAAAAAAAATTTTTTTAATGTTTATTTACTTTTTTTTTTGAGAGACAGGATGTGAGTGGGTTGGGGCAGAGAGAGAGGGAGACACAGAATCCCAAGCAGGCTCCAGGCTCCAAGCTGTCAGCACCAAGCCCGATGCACGGCTTGAACTTACGAGCTGCGAGATCATGACCTGAGCCGAAGTCGGACGCTCACACGACTGAGCCACTCAGGTGCCCCTTAAAAGTTCTTATCGCAAGAAAAATTCTATAACTATGTATGGGGACAGATGTTAACTAGACTTATGTAGGTGATCATTTTGTGACCTATACAAACATCGAATCATCGTATTGCACACCAGATACTAATATGATGTTGTATGTCCATTATACCTCAATAAAATAGAAGTGATAAAGTTGTTAATGACCAGTACGGTTTTATGTTTGTGAGCTTTCGGTGTTGAATAAGAGAAATTGCCTTCAAAAGAATAAATATCTAATGGTAGAATTTTTTTTTTTTCTAATGGTAGAATTTAATGGAAGGTAGTTTGAGACTACCAGCCCTATTTGCTAAATTAAATTATATCAAGAAGGCAACTATCTTTCCATTTCCCCTTAAAATTGATGTTATTCTTGCTGCTCTTTTTTTCTCACTTCTTACAAGTATTCTCCTTTTCATCCTTCTTGTGGTTCCTCCAGGGCCTCAATAATCAGTAAGCTTCGTCTCATAAATGAGCTCTGTTCTATTGAGAGTAACTGTTTGGAGGAAGGTATTCTATAGACTGCTTCCCAGAGAAGTCAGAAATACAGCCAAGATCAGTCAGTCCTAACTACCATGGGCAGGAATAGTTGCTCGTGTATAATACATTCACTCCTCCAAACTTAACCAAATATTCGTGATACCATTAATATTATTCGACTAGACTGTATATCAACGGTCGTTAAGTGACCAGAATTCAAAATTAAAGCAGGGATTAGAGATTTAAAAATCTTCGGTTGAGTTTTTTTTCATTCAAAAAGTGGTTTATATACACTATGGAATACTACGTGGCAATGAGAAAAAATGAAATATGGCCTTTTGTAGCAACATGGATGGAACTGGAGAGTGTGATGCTAAGTGAAATAAGCCATACAGAGAAAGACAGATACCATATGGTTTCACTCCTATGTGGATCCTGAGAAACTTAACAGGAACCCATGGGGGAGGGGAAGGAAAAAAAAAAAAAAAAAGAGGTTAGAGTGGGAGAG